>NC_091472.1:180770932-181100932 GCF_036971445.1 Narcine bancroftii
TAAAACTTGCTTAGTTTCAGAGTTTCCTTGCCATCTTTGTCTTTGTGCACTCTTCACTATTTTTATATTACTGAAGCATTCTAAGTCAACCATAATATGGAACAGAATATTCTTCTATTAAATTAAATAATGTTCTTTTACATTATGTGCCACATTTGGGATAAATCTGTTCATAACAAAAATATAAAGAACGTTGCTCTTCTGTAACACCTTTCCTAATCTTACAGTTTCTAATCGTACAGTATTCCCCCATCGTACAGTATTCCCCCATCGTACAGTATTCCCCCATCGTACAGTATTCCCCCATCGTACAGTATTCCCCCATCGTACAGTATTCCCCCATCGTACAGTATTCCCCCATCTTACAGTATTCCCCCATCTTACAGTATTCCCCCAATCTTACAGTATTCTCTAATCTTACAGTATTCTCTAATCTTACAGTACTCTCATCTTACAGTACTCTCATCTTACAGTACTCTCATCTTACAGTACTCTCATCTTACAGTACTCTCATCTTACAGTACTCTCATCTTACAGTATTCTAACCTGCTTTTCAATTATTGAAGCACTTCATAAATGTCCTTTACTTTTGAATACTTCTTGCAATATAGGAAATATGGAAAACTGGTTGCATGGAGTGAGACCCCAAAAAGAGCATAGAATTTAGTGAAGTGAAAGTTGAATCTACTGAATCAGGTCATTACACGAGTTTGCAATATCAGGAAACTCACCCATTGAGGGAAGAAGGTGCTCACTAACTTCATTAACAATTCTATCAAATTATTGAACTAAGAAACTAGTAAGCTTGTTTTTTTAAAAAAAGGTAAACAGCAAAATTTGAATTCCATTTAGCAAAAATCTAGTACAGATAATTAATCAATTTAGTATAGGAACTTGTATGGAATAATAAAGTTTTAGAGCATGGAAACACTTTGTCCATGCTGACCAAGTTGCCTATCCAAGTTTGTTCCATTTGCTTACACCCCTAAAACTTTCCTCTCCATACACCTGTCTAAATGTCTTTGAAGTGTAACTATTGTACCTGACTCTATCACTTCCTCTGATAGATCGTTTCAAATACCCACCACCTTTGCGTGAAAAGGTACCTATTAAGTCCTTTTTTAAACTTTTCTCCTTTCACTTTAAAAATTTCCCTTCTAGTTTTAGATTCCCCTACACTGGGAAAATGACCATGATGACCTTATTTATGATTCTCGTCAATTTATAAACTTCCATGAGGCTCCCCGCCTCAGCCTTATATTCACCAGGAAAAAAATACTCCCAGCCTATCCAACTTCAGCTTAGAATTCAAGCCCAGTAACATTCATGTACACCTTTTTATCACCCTTTTCAGTCTTTCCTTCAGCTAGGTGACAAATAACTGTACACAATAGTTCAAGTGCAGTCGTAACGTAACATCCCTGCTCCTATATGAATGTCCTGACTGATGAAGGCAAGCATCCCAAATGACTTCTTCATCTCCTGGTTTACCTGTGTCACCAATTTTATAGAACTCTGTTCAACAATACTCTCCAGGGCTCTATCCCACAGTCTCTGAACTATTCTCTGGTAAGGTGTCTGAACTTCACTGTGGACTTGGAATGAAAGCAGGTGGTAAAATAATTGTGGCTTGGAGTTATTATTACCTGTACACTACTGTTGGTTTCAGCCCTTTCCCCTTTATTTCAGGATTGTATGCTGGTGCAGTAATCTTGTTTGTAGATTGATCAGATTGGAGAATCACATAGAATATACACAACTATGTTCTCCTTTGTATTTAGACTTTGTCTTGTTCGAGCATACAATTGTGCAAGATTACACAGTACATGCCCTGTCCTGGATAACCTATCAAAGACCCATCAAACACCTCACACTTGTCCGAGATCAATTCTATCTGCCATTCCTTGGTCCACTTTCCCATTTTATTTGTGGTAATCTCAGATAACCTTCTTCATTATCCACCATCCAACAATTTTGGAGTCATCTGCAACTTAATAACAATGCTAACTATGTTATTGTCAAAGCCTTTAATACAGATGACAAAAAAAAACAATGAACTCAGCACCAATCCCTGCAATATACCACTGGATAACCACTTCCACCCTCTGTTTCCTATCATCAGACCAATTGACCAGACCTTCCACTCCAGCTTACCATGAAGGACCTAGTCAAAGGCTCTCTCAAAGTCCATGAAGCCAATGTCTGTTAACAAGGTATTTTTAAACCTACAGGATGGAAGGGGTTTGAATCTTTCTGTCTGGGAGGATGGTAGAAGCAAAAATCTTTGTCTGGATGTACATTTGAATGGGTAAATCCTGACAACCCTGAAGGTAGATTCAATTGGGAATAGAAATGAAGCCCAGGACATGAGTCAAAGGTAATTGCAAAGAGTCTTCTGGACCATGATGTACGAGGACACCCAGACACTAATCTCTCCCCATTTAAAAAGAAAATCATAATTTCCCACCAAAGGGTTACCTTTCTGACTAGGAATGATAGGATAGATAGGTGTCCCTCTGGTCATAAACCATCCTGACTTGGAAATTGGCATTCCTACATGTCGCTGCTGCTCTAAATCCAGAAATCCCCTACCTGGCAGCATCATGGAATGTATTCATCAGAAGGACTCCAGTTGTTCAAGAATGAGGCCCAAAATCAGATTCTCAAGGAATAGGAAATAACTCCTGGCCTTCTCCATACCTACAAAAAAGAATAAATTTTTAATAAAAGTATAGACACAGTTGTAGAGCCTTTCACTATAGTGTTCATTGTTAATCACAGATGAAAACCAATGTAAATATGATACTCATTGAATACTTGCCAATCTGTCACTTGAAGACAGAGCAGAATTTTACAAATGAATTACTGTAATTTCTCAAATATACACCACTTAACTATGTACAAATCTGTAAAAGTCAAATTTGCATCTAATGGAAGTGAGGTCTAATTATGGTAAAGCTTTGGAACTACAAATACAATCCTTTAGCAACTTCTGGACAGAAATTCATTTGTATTATTTTAAAATGGTAGTTAAGCACAGGCTCATGGAGAATTTATTTCTTTTCAACTTGCAATTGCCCCACAACTGATCATCGCATTGGATCCCAAAGTCATAGGGATGGACACATTCTTAGAATTCACTGGGATTTTTTAATCACTTAATGCCTGGCAGTCAACTGTGCAGAATTTTCTAGATTACATTACTGGAAGACATTGATATTTCATGATTTTAATTCAGTTATTTAACTACGTGGTATGTAAGGGGAACTGGTTGGAACATTTTATTTTAGATATAAAGGAAAATAACAAGTCAATTCATCTTTAAAATATTTTCATTCTAAAGTGATTTAAACAGTACATGGTTATTGTGAGATGAAACAAATATTTAGATTTGTAATAACAAATAAAATGGTCTCCAACTATTACAGATTCATTAAATTAAACTCCCTGCATTTTACTCCAATTAATATGGTTTAATATTTGAGATTTTCTGGAACTTCTGCTTCACTGAGTATCATCCATGCAGCTGTTCTTAATAAGTGCCTCTGGCCAGCCTTAAAATGTACTTCCTGCTACTCTCATGTTAGCCAGAAAACTCAGAAATGCACAAGAAATATTCTGCTCCCCCCAAAAAAAATTCCAGTTTGATCTACCTTTATTGAATTTAAAATTGTATTTATTATTTACTATTGTTATTGTCCAAAGCTACAAAATATATTTAAAAGAAAGTGACAATGTCATTCAAACTAAGTTGACGTGATCTGAACTTCTGTGGTGGAAAAGTTCATTTTGGGTTCTGGTGTAAAGCAGATAATATGGGATGAATATTCATTTTGTTTTTGTTTGTGTCAAATGGATTAAATTAAAAGTAGCCTTTGGCACTTGTCGAAGATCTAATTTACCCTGCAGTCTCTGAATTAAGTGATTAAAACAGGTGTCTGAACTTCACTGAGGATTTTGAATGATATGGCAAGTGGTAAAATAACTGTGGCTTGGAATAATTATTGGCTGTATACTGTTGTTGATTCCAATCCTTTCCCCTTTACTTCAGAAAATTCTGTGCTGATGCACTAATCCTGTTTGTCGATGACAAAAAAAATACATAGCTTATACACAACTGAAGTAAATGAAAACAAAATGGCAAAAATGTCTCCATTTATATATAGACCTTACCTTGTTCAAAGTCTTTTGACTTTGCCTTAAGTGTACAATTGTGCAAGAAGATTGCACAGTAATAATAAGAGCCTACAAAGTTATGCTGCATGTAAATTCTGAACATGAAGAAATGATTTTTCTGCCATCGACTAGGCATGTTTTGGAATGTTATTGCTCACATCATTTTTGGTGTAACTATATTTAGTAAGTGGGTAGTTTTGCTGAGTGAATATTACAGTATATAAGGAAAGTTCATGCACTACTGCACAATTCCCATATATAAAACTCCCTGCAGAATAATGGTTAACTGCTCACTCAACAAATTACAGACACCATTTGTAGTGACACGGAGGTTTTCAGGCATTCAGTAAACAAGAAATGCTAGTTGGCAACAATTAAACCTTCAGGTAATGGTTAGAATCCTGCATAAGCTTTCTGTCTGGGCCTTTCATACACAATCAGCTTCCACGACAGTACTGACTTAAATGTACACAGATTCTCACCGATCCTGTTCAGAAGAGTATTGCTTTGATCTCAAACAAAAATGTTTCAGTAATCTGGCTGATTAAGTTTTTGTTACAGAATTTTCTTACACCAAGGCTGAGAATCACTCTCTCTCTCTCTATCACACACACAAGATTTTGAAATCAAAATTAGATTAGATGTGTTAACACTTAACCTCTTCAATACAAGTGTTGGTTTTTAGTATCACAAGAGGAATTATTCTAATCATATTCTATGGAAAATTACTATTTTCAGTTAGAATTCAACACATTATCATTGCCCGCAATAAACTAGTCCAACATTATGCACACCACAGCCTGGCAGCCAGTCCCTTCTCATCAATATCCATGATACATCACATGAAAGGACAGACTGTGCAGGCACATGATGTTAGTAGAGCTGAGAGGGAAGTTTTAAAAGATAAGGAACTCTTCTTACCTTGCTTCTTTTTGAGTTTGGAATCAGGAGGCTGCAATTGAGTTAATTGATTAGGGCTAGGGAGCAATTGATATATTAGATAGGACATATAAAAAGAGGGACAGCTGTTAAAGCAGCCAGTAATGGAGTGGCTCAGAGATAGAGTGGGGCATTGTTGAGTAGTGGCTGAGGAGGAGTTTGCTCCCTATCAGGTGAGAGTGGTAAGTTTCTTTAATTAAGTTAATTAACTGAGAAATCGGGTAACAGAGGCAGTTGTTAGGGTAGCCAGTGTTCTGACCGCAGGATGTGGGAAGTCAGGGACAACCCATTTCTCGCTGATGATGATACCTGCAAGAGGTGCACCTAGCTGATAAATGGAGTTAGGGAAATGGAGTTGCAGCTGGTTGATCTTTGGATCATTTTGGGAGGTAGAAGCAGTGATTAAAGAGGAATTTTAGGGAGGCAGTCACCCCCAAAGAGGCAGGTAGCTGGATGACTGTCAGTGGAGGCAAGGAGAAGAGGCAGAGAAGCCTTATGGCGGTTCCCATCAATAGGTATATGGTTGGTGGGGATGACCTACCAGGGATAAGTTGTAGTGGTCATGTCTCTGGCACTGACTGAGTCTGGATCCTCAGTTCAGAAAGGAAGGGAGGAGTGTAGTAGTGATAGGGGTGTAGATAGGAGGTTCTGTGGGAGAGATCAAGTATCTCAGATGGTCTGTTGCCTCCCTGGTGCCAGGTTCTGAGATATCTCTGATTGATTTCTCTGAATTCTAAGGAGGGATGGTGAGCATTCAGATGCTATGGGCCATGTAGGGACCAATCACATGGGTAGGAAGGGTGAAAAGGTCCTGCTAGGAGAGTTTAGGGAGTTGGGTGTAAAGTTGAAGCACAGGACCTCCAGGGTGGTAATCTCAGGATTGCTATGTGCTAGTGAGATGAGAAGCAGGAAGATAATGCAGTTAGATATGTGGCAAAAGAGATGGTGCAGGAGGGAGGGCTTCATGTTTTTGTATATTTTGGCTTTGTTTCAGGAAAGGGGGGGGGAGACCTGTTTTGACAGGATGGTTTGCCCCTGATCTGGAGTGGGACTAGTATCTGGATGGATAAGTTTTCTCATACTGCTCTTGGATGGGGAGTTGGGGGGTGGGGAGGGAGAAAGAGCCAGAGTTTTAAAACAGGGAGGGGGAAAAGAACCAGAGTTTTAAAACAGATAGTGAGGTGGAGGATGATAAGGGTCATGAGAGGACTGCATGTAAAGACAGAAAGCAGAGGTTTGTACATGATAGAAATGATCTCAGATGCATCTATTTCAATGCAAGGAGTATTGTTGATAAGGCAGATGATCTTAGGGTGTGGATTTGCAGGTGGGATTATGATGTTATTGCTATTAGTGAGACTTGGTTGAAGGAGGGACAGGACTGTCAGCTCAATGTTCCAGTGTTTTGATGTTTCAGATGTGAGGGAGAGGAGTGACATTGCTAGTCAGAGAAAATATCACAACTGTGCTTCGACTGCCCAACAGTCTGAGAGAATTGGATGTGCAAATCTGTTGGGAGATGGTAGACCATTGTAAGAAACTGTTGTGGTAGTCAAAGATTTTAATTTTCTGCACATTGAATGGGACTTTCATACTGTAAAAGGACTGGATGGCTGGAAGTTTGTCAAATGTGTTCAGGAAAGTTTTCTAAATCCATATATAGAGGTACCAATAAGAGAGGATTCAATTCCTGATCTCCTATTAGAGAACCAGGCAGGTCAGGTGGCAAAAGTCAGTGTAGAGGAGCATTTTGAGTCCAGTGACCATAATGTCATTAGTTTCAAGTTCCTCGTGGATAGAGGATAGGTCTGCTCTTCAAGTTGAGGTTTTAAATTGGAGAAAGCCCAATTTTGTGGAAATAAGAAAGGATCTAGGAAGAGTTGATTGAATAAGCTGCTTTCTGGAAAGGATGTGTCTGGCAAGTGGAAGGCCCTCAAAGGTGAATTATTGAGGGTGCATAGTTTGCATGTTTCTACCAGGATTAAAGGCAAAATTAACATAAATAGGGAACCTTGGTTTTCAAGGGATATTGGTGATGTGATTAAGAAGCAAGGTGTATAACCAGTATAGGTAACAAGGAGCAAACGACTTACTTGCAGAGATTGGAAAATGTAAGCGAATACTAAAGGAAATCCGAAAGGCAAAAAGAAGGCATGAAGGGGCTTTGGCAGCTAATGAAGGTAAATCAAAAAGGTTTCTACAAATATATTAAGAGTAAAAGTATAACAGGGGTCAAAACTGGTTCCCTAGAGGATCTGAGTGGTCAACTATGTGTGGAGCCTCACAAAATATGGGAGATTTTAAATAGTTTTTTGCATCAATTTTTACTCTGGAAACTGGCATAGTGGAAGGGAAACAAATAGAAGTGACATGAAACCTATTGAGTTTGAGGAGGAGGCAATTGCTGCCTTACAGTGAATAAAGGTAGATAAATCCCCTGGTCCAGATATGATATTCCCTTGGACCTTGAGGGAGCTGAGTGTTGAAATTGCAGGGGCCCTGACAAATATATTCAAAATGCCCTTAGTCATGGGGGAGGTTCCAGAGGATTGGAGAGTAGCTTGTGTTTTCCTGATGCTTAAGAAAGTCTCCAAAAGTAAACCCAGTGAGCCTGAGGTTAGTAGTAGATGAATTATTGGAAGGATTTCTGAGAGGATATATAGGTATTTGGACAGCCATGGGCTGATTAAGTGTAGTCAGTATAGCTTCGTGTGTGGTAGATTATGTTTAACAATTCTTAGTTTTTTTGAGAAAGTTCCAAGAAGGAAATGCTGTGGATGTTGAATACATTGTCCTTAGTAAGGCCTTCGACAAGGTCCCACATGGGAGGTTAGTTCAGCAGGTTAAGGCACTAGGTATCCATAGAGTGGTTGTAAACTAGATTCAACATTGGCTGAGTGGGAGAAAGTGGGGTGGAAGTGGATGGTTGCTTCTCAGACTATGACAAATGGTGTGCCTCAGAGATTTGTGTTGGGACCATTGTTGTTTGTTGTCTGTATCAATGATCTGGATGATAATGTGGTAAATTGTCATCAGACAACTTACTGATCCATGAAGATAGGAGGTGGTGTGGACAATGAGGAAGATTTTCAAAGATTGCAGAGGAATCTGGACCAACTGGGAGAATGGGCCAGGAAATGGATGGAGTTTTATGCAGACAAGTGTGAGGTATTGCATTTTGGAAGAGCAAATCCAGGACGGATGTACACTGTAAATGTTAGGGCACGGAGGAGCAAAGAGATCTGGGATATAGGTACATAGTTCCCTGAAGGTGGTGTCGCCAGTGGATAGGGTTGTAAATCATCTTAGCCTTTATAAATTAAAGTATAGAGTATAAGAGTTGGGATGTTGTGTTGAAGTTATTTAAGACATTGGTGAGGCCAAATTTGGAATATTCTGTGCAGTCTGGTTGCCTAGCTACAGGAAGGATATCAATAAGATTGAAAGAGTGCAGAGAAGATTTACTAAGATGTTACCAGGTCTTCAGGAGTTGAGTTACAGAGAAAGATTAAACAGGTTAGGACTTTATTCCTTGGAACAAAGAATAAGGGGAGATTTGATCGAGGTTTACAAAATTGAGGGGTATAGACAGTAAATGCAAATAGGCTCTTTTCACTTGGATTGGGAGAGATAAATGTGAGAGGACATGGCTTTAGGGTGAAAGTGGAAAAGTTTTGGGAGGAACTTCTTCACAGAGTGGTGGGTGTGGATATTAAATTTTAAGAATAAATTGGATAGATACATGGATGGGAGAAGTCTAGAAGGTTATGGAATGAGAGCAAGTTATTGGGTCTAGCTGAACAATGGTCGGCACAGACAAGAAGAGCAGAATGGCCGGTTTTCGATGGTGTTGTATTTTATGGTTCTAACAACTTCCATTTCCCTGAACTTTACTGCCTTATCTTCATGGGCATCCAATCTTCATATACCTCCAAACCTTGTTCTGGAGGCCTCAAAGGTCTTAATTACTTTCTCAACTACAGACACAACTGGTGCCCTTCCACCACCACCCTCCTGTTGGCAGAACGTGTTTTCATTCTCAATAACTTCTATGACTCATCCCATTTTCTCTAACGGGGTAGCCATGGGTACCCACATGGGCCCCAGCTCTGCTTGGCTTGTTTGCTATGTGACATGACACATTCAAGACATGCCAACTCTTCCTCCACTACATTGGGGCTGCCTCACGCACCCATGATGAGCTCAGCATCTTTATTCACTTTACTAATGACCCACCCTCAAATTCATTTAGTCCATCTCCAGCAACACTTTTTTTCTTGATCTGTCTCCATCTCAAGTAGGTTGGCCATTCCAAAAACAAATGCAAAAGAGAGAGGGAGATGTATGACCATTTTAAATGGCCACCCTAATCTCAAGAGATAAAATGTCGACAGGCTTTTTATACAAGCCCACTAACACTCTCACAGTTAACTTGATTGTAACTCTTCACACTCTTTCCTCTAAGGATTCTATTCCTTTCATGCAATTTTTCCATCTCGGTTGCATTGGTTCTCAGGATGAGGTCTTGAATGAAAGATCATTCGCGATGTACTTCTTCAAAAAAAAAAACAAGGCTTCCCCTCTATTACCATTGACTCTGCCCTTGCCCACATATTCCCCATTTCAAGCACATTTGTCCTTGCCCTCTTTGTTCCCAGAGGCAACAAGAATGGGATTTTCCTTGTCCTTGCCTACCACCCACCCCAGCCTTCACATCCAACACATCGTGCTCTGCAATTTCTGTCACCTACAATGTGATCCCACCAGCAGACAAATCGTCCTCTCTCCACTTTCCGCAGGGACAGCTCCTTCTGCAGCTCCCTCGTCCACTTCTGTTGTGGCCTCCTGCACATCAGAGTGTCTGGGTGATCACTTTGTTGAGCACCTTCATCCTGCACTCTAATAGTGGGGACCTCCCATTTCAATTTCCCACTTCATTCCTATGGCAAAATGTCTGTCCATGGTCTCATGGACTGCCAAACTGAGACCAAATTTCAATGTTCAAATTGATCGATGGAGAACATGCATTACATACAACCCTGAGATTCTTTTCCCTGTGGGCCAGGCAGAATATCGATAGAGTAAACTGCACACAAGCTAAAGAGAAATGTAAACCAACTGTGGAAATACAGAAACAGTTATTCAGTAATATATAAATATTCAGAGTCCTGAAATGAATCTGAGTTTGATGAGTCTGATGGTGGAACAACATCCTGAACCTGCTGCTGCAAGTATTACAACACCTGTACTACTTTCCTTTATTTTGAACATTTGATTTTAATTTTGTGGTCAAAAGTGTATCAAGAAATAACCATTTCCTAAATACATAAATTGAAATGTGAAAATCAATGGTACAAGTTGTCCATGTCTCCAAACTGCCCCACCCCTCCCTCCCCCAACTAAAACCCTGAAATAGAAAAATGGAAAAGGAGATAATGGATAAGAGAGAAGGAAACAGGAAGAGGATGAACTGTTGGGATCCTGGATACCCTTCAGAGGATCAAATTCCTTTTCTTGCCTTGATCTCAAAAAGGGGAAAGCACCTGGACGTAGAACTTGGGAACAGAATAAGTGTCCCTAAATATTCAACCCTGCGTTCTGCAAATATGGCTGCTGTACCTGCAAAAACACATTATACTTCTTACTTAGATTATTAGTAATTTTCCCCATGGGAACATAACTATGCATTTCTGCATTCCATCAAGCCATTTCTAAAAGGGAATCTGACTTCCAAGTAACTGCAATACATTTCCTGCCCACCACCAATGCATTTTAAATAAATTATAAATGGTACTTGGGCAGCCTCATTTTGAGTCTTGTGCCCACAATATTTCCTAGGAGAAACAATTCTGGACTTTGTGGCAATTGTTTCCCAATGATCTGGTCTAATAAAATTCTTAAATTTTCCCTGAAAGGTTTCACTTTAGAGTATGATTAGGTGGAATGTCAAAAGATTCCTGTTTGTTCACCATATCTAAAATACGTATCTGATTAAATTAGACTTTAATTTATGTAATTTATGCAGCGTAACATATGGCTGATGCAAGAGGTTGTCCTGCAACAATCTATATCTAGCATTTATTGAATTGGTCATGCTGTCCTGACAGAAATCAGACCAGTTCCTATCACCAAAACAAGTCTGATATACATTGCAGATGTACACATCCTTGTGTTCCCCTTTCAAATCTGAATCTCCATTTCACTACACACTGGTAACATCATGGCCAGTCCCAATTCATCTCTGGGGAGAAAAAAAAAACCTCTTAATTGAAAGTAGCTGAAGATAGTGTTATTAAGAATATTGTATCTATTTTTTTAACTACTTAAATGACATCAGTTGCCCTTGCATGTAACAATTTTTGATATACCTACCAGGTATGTAGAATCTTATTATCCATTGTTAAAGGAATTGATCTATTTTGAGTCGGGGGATTTTTGGAAATTTTTTTTTCCTTTTGATCCAATTAAATTATTCAATTTATACTAAATATTCAAAGAATGCTTTGTTAGAGGTGCTTTTATTCCACCACAAATAGATTGTGTTCCATTTATATACAAGGTCTTCTATTATCTCTGACTTGATCCAGTTCAAGTTCCACCCATGAAGGCTTGCCTCTTCCATTAATGAGGGAAGTGACAAATTTCATCTGAGCTGCCCAATAGTCATATTTAAAATTTGGGAGTTGCAACACCCACACCAGGAAAGCTATAACGTGCAATGAATTCAGTGATAATAATAGAGGTGAATGGTCTGACAAGACTCTCACTTTATACTCAATTTCCATGATTCTATCCTGCAAACGCCCTGATAGTAAAGTTAAATCTCCTGGAATACGAATCATGTCTACTAGATGTCTACTTGGATGTAATTTCCTCTATATCAATTAAATTCAGCTCTCATTGAAACTGTGACTCTAGCCACCTTTGTCCTGGCCAAAGCTCTCGCTGATTTGTGCAGAATGGGGTCCTGACAAGAATCAAAATTTCTCCACACACACTATTATATTTTGATTCAGAAAGGGTTTCCTTTTATAAACCTTTTATCATCTACATTTGGGGCACAGAGTCCAAGATTCTGAATATATCTGACAGTATACCTTCACATACCTGCCTGCCAGATCATTTACAACATCTGTATTACAACTGGAAGATTCTTTATTAAAATCGCTACTCCTCTTGCTTTAGAATTGAAGGATGATGCTATGAGCTGGCCTACCCAGTCCCTTTTTAATTTTTGATTTCCCTTATCAATTAAATGTGTTTCTTGAAGGAAGGCTAGGTCAACTCCCATTTTCTTAATATGTGAGAGTCCTCTCTTCCTTTCCACGGGGTTGTTTAAACTATTAAGATTGATACTAACAGACATTACCACACTTATTATTATCACAGATAATCCTTGTATTGATTTCTGTTACTCTTTGTCCCAACTAGCCACACCCCTCCCCCAGAGATCTAAATGTCCTCTTCCTCCACTGCTGGATGCAAATCTGCCGACAGTTCCTATATTTAAAAAAAAGACTGAATAGAAGAGTATATAGAAATAAAGAGATGTAGATATTTTCATATCTATATAAAAAAAAAATCAAAACAAAACTTGAATCCCCACTGAGTGTTAAGAGGTAAGCTCAAAACAATACTCAACTTACTATTACGGGTTGTGACTAATGCACAAACACACATCAGGTATGATAAAGATTAAACCCTTGCCCCCAACCCCCAGAGATTAACATAGAAACATAGAAGATAGGAGCAGGAGTAGGTCATTCGACCCTTCGAGCCTGCTCCGACATTCAACGAGATCATGGCTGATCTTAAAGTTCAGTACCCCGTCCCCGCCTTCTCTCCGTAACCTTTAATACCCTTATACTGAAGAAATATATCTAATTCCCTCTTAAATATATTTAATGAATCTCCCTCTACTGCCCTCTGTGGCAATGAATTCCACAGATTCACCACCCTCTGGGTAAAGAAATTCCTCCTCATCTCGGTCCTAAATGGTTTGCCTATTATCCTCAAACCATGGCCCCGGGTTCTGGATTTTCCCATCATTGGAAACATCCCATGTATCCATTTTGACCCTTATTGACAAGATAAATGTTTTCATAATTACATACAAATATAAAGAAAACATTATTCCCATCATCTAAGTTCTGTCTACCCTCAAGTCCAGCAGTTGATTAACAAAGTCTGTAGTATAATTTAAAGAATCTGTTTTCAACATTTGGTATCATAATCTTCAGGGTGGCAGGAGTTGTAAAACAAACTCATAACCCTTTTTCATAAAGAATTCTTTAAGGTTGAACTCTCGCCTATGTCTCAAGAGTAATGCACTGATGTCTAGGTAGAAGAAAATCTCTTCCCCCCCCCCCCCCCGCCCCCACCTTCAGATTCAAGCAGTTCACCCCTTTCATTTGCTCCTTTGGCTGCCTCTCTAAGGATTTTCTCATGGTCCTGAAATTGTAAGCATTGGATAAATACAGAGTGGGCTTCTGGCCTGGGGGGGTGGGGGGGGGTGTGGGGGAGGAGTGGGGAGGAGAGGAGAGGAGAGAAGAGAAATTATAAGTGATCTGTGCCCTCTTTCTATTTCAATGTTGTCATCCACTTTGACCTGTCCCAAGGTTCTAAATAGCCAATCTTGAAAGTACGTGATAGGGTCAGCATCTTAAGGCCTACAAATTTAACATTATTTCTCCTCCTAATATTTTCTAGAATATCTATTTTCTCCCAGATTCTGAATTTTTTTCCTGGTCTAAAATGCTAACATCTTTGTCCAAATTGCTTATCTTATCCACTACATCTTCAAACTTTGACAACATGAACTCTTTCATTTAATGACTCTATAAATCCCTTCAATCTTCATTATTAGTTTTAAAATATTATCAAGATTTCACTTTCTTTGCTTTTTTATTCTTCATTGTCCTGTTCCTTTTTCTGATGTTAGCAGCAAGAACAGAGCATGTCCTGGGTGCTGTGAATCGTTGATGATTGCCGGTGCTGTCAGATGGCATTATTTCTCGATGGTGGGGAGTGTTTTGTCTGTGATATACTAGGCTGCGTCCATTACCTTTTACAGGCCTTTCATTCAGAGGTATAGGTACCTTCGTAGCAGGCCATGATGTAGCCGGTCAGCACATTTTCTAATCTGCATCTGCATAAATATGCCAAGGTTTCTGGTGAAATACCAAACCTCCACAAACTCCTGAGAAAATGGGCACTGACGTGCATTCTTCATGATGCCATTTGTTTGTTTGTTTGTTGGGTCCAGGAAATATCTTCTGAGGTGGGGACTCCCAAGAGTTTGAGTTTGCTCACTCCATCTCTGATTCTTTTGCTTCCCCCCCCCCCCCCCACCCCAATGATCACTGGATTGTACACTTCTAGCTTTCCCTTTCTAAAGTTTTGGTTTTGGTGACGTTGGGTGAGAGGGTGTTGTTTGTACACTATTCAGCCAAGTTTTTAAACTCCCTCCTGTGTGCTCACTGTCATCAGCAAATTTGTAAATGTTGTTGTTGTCTTGAGACGTCCATTTGGAGGAGTAAAGCGAGTTGAGCAAGGGGCTAAGTATGCAGCCCTGTTGTGTCCTGGTGTCCTTGTTCTTGCCAATCCACATGAACTGGGGTCTAGATGTCTTCACCCATAAATTGGAGCAACAGCACCTTGTATTCTGTCTGGGCACCCTCCAATCAGATGGCATCATCTTTGACTTCTATTGTTTCCATAAGCACCCCCTCCCCCACCCTGTCTCCTTTCCTCAGTTCCCCACCCCTGTATCTTTAGCTCTCCTTCCCTATCCCTCTGGACTCTTGCACTCCATCATGGCTTGACTTTGCAAACAAAGATTTGGGAAGGGGCTGCCCATATCTGGCTCACTGGCAGCTGACGAGGCCAATGCAGGACAGATGTGCCTGGCTGCAATGGGAAATTCTGTTCTCGGTTTGGAGTTACTCTGTTGCGGTTCTTCCTCTATCTCCTTTTGTCCTCAAGGCCAGCTCTGCATGCATTCTTAAAGGAGGAGACAGACTGGTGAATGGTATGTTGCCAGGCCACGTGGTCAGAGACTAGACCAGACCATGGCAATGGTCAATGTGACAGGCACCAAGGGATTTCTTCAGAGTCCTTGTACATCTTTTCTGGAGCTCCTCTGTCATGTTGGCCTGTGAAGAATTTGCTATACAGAACAATCCTGCCCAGGTGATGATCCTCTATTCTGGAGATGTGCCCTGTCCCTCTAATATATTACAAATTTCACAATGTAATCTATTCAATGATTATTAGAATGCTTTGTGAACAATAGAAGAATATTACAACATTATTCTTTGAGGCATAAATATTTGTAATTCCCATGATACTAATTATATACCAATGCTCAGAGCAGAGCATGCACAAAGCAGCAGAGAAGAAACAGGATTATGGGAGCCTTTGGAATCACTGTGTAAAGTGCATCAGCAAGAGATTATAAATTCACCACCTTACAAACTCCTCAAACTTCAGAGGCTTGTTTCTAAGGTAGCAGGGGAGTCCTACAGTCTGGTCAGCGAAAGTCTAGTATTATTGTTTTCGATGAAGAATTTTAAACAGGCAAAAGCCCATCAGAATCTCTGGGTCTGCCTTGTTCCACTGGCAAGTACAGAATCACCAGAATATATGGGAGGGAGCATGCAGCATTGGGATCTTCATCATTAACTTTGGACCTCATGAATTATTGTGGTGTCAAGTCAAACATGGGCAATTACCAGCTGTAGTCATCTCTCAAGCGATGAATCATTGTCGATCAAATTAAATTCCATTCTCTTGCATTGAAAGTAGCAAGAACACTGAATTTACTCTGGGAGAAACTTCATGTCCAAGGGGTTAACAATGATTCATGGTGGAGCACACTAGGAATTTCTGAGAGCTGCATTAGGCTCACCTACAAATGTGGTACCAACCTAGTCAATCTCAAACAATTGGCTACAAGTATATCTCGGCCTTAAGTTTTGCATCGTTCAATATCGTGGCTTCCTCCTAAGATCTCCATCACAGAGAGCAGTCTTCTTCAAATGGATTTTCAAAACAACATTTGAGGACTAGCTTTGGAAAAGGCTTTAGGGCTTCGCAAGTTCCAAAGAACTGCTCCAGAGCTAAATGCATATCTGGTTAAACTGTTCCAAAAAAGTAATGCACTGGCAATTATCCAATGAGGAAGAAACTGCCCAGGGATATCCTATTTAAAAAGAACACAAGACAAATCCAATTCTGCTATTGACTACCATCAGCAAAGTAATGGAACTAACTTTCAACCATGTTGCCAAAAGGAACTTGCTCACCAATAACTTGTTCTCTTGTGAATGCACAACATTAAGTTTTATCAAAACCATCCATGTTTGTAAGAGGTAGTCAGATTTGGCTGATAAGTAACTTTCAAAAAGTAGCTGACATTGACTTCCAACAAACAGAGGGGCAACAATCCTACCCTTGGCATTCAGTAGCCATATATTTCCAAGTGTGCCACCAGCAACCTCTTTGGAGTTGCCATTGACTAGAAGCCCAATTGAAACAGCCATGTAATGTCAAGCTGCAAGAGCAGGTCAAGGCTGGCTCTCCTATGGGGAATAATTCACCACCTGTTCCCTCTACAGCTTTTCTGCCATCTGCAAATCACAAGCTAGGAGCAGGATGGTATATTCTTCTCTTGTCTGAAGGAATGAAGCTCCAACAGCACCTCAGAACTTGATGCAGTCCAAAGTAACTTCTATTACCTGTATTCCAGTGGTAAGAAGCTGCAGTGAGCACCATCCACAAAATAAACAGAAGTTACATGGCTAGACTACACTGGCATTACTGGGTTCTACCACTCAAACACAATGGTTGAAACACCATCATTAAGGTTTAAGACACCTTTATTTTCACTTGCATAAATATTTGTTTCCTCTTTGCTCCTAAAGGCACACACTAGTCCAGTGCATCATGAAGAAGGTAGAGATGCAAAAGAGTCCCTTCAAAGATCCATGGATTCTTCTGCCTCCTCTGATGCCACCAGCTCCTGTCTCCTCTGCAACTGGATGTCTTTGCCCAGTCCAAAGTGAGCCCAAACTACAGGCATGCAAGGCACCCTCCTTGGCCTCTGGTTCCAAACTCAGGAGAAGATTAGGAAGCTGTCAACACCCAAGGCCCTTCAGGAACCCTGCTCAACACCCTGATGAATTATGGTCCCAATAGCTGATTCACACAAGCCAGTCTGCAGCTGGTGTGAGCCCCTCAGCTGCTGAGCTCCTCACAGGCCCACTACTGTGATCTCGTACTGTGTGGCGGGGGGGGGGGGGTCTTCTCCCAGGCTTTGCCTCAGTGAGGTGGTCTTCTCCCAGGCTTTGCCTCAGTGGGGTGGTCTTCTCCCAGGCTTTGCCTCAGTGGGGTGGTGTTCCCCTGCTATGGTTCTCTGTGGTAAGTCCATGGTTCACTCAGCAACTTCAATCCTTTTGTTCTGGGCTGCCAAGCATGGGTGCTGCTATCTTGGGCATGGACCAGTTGGTTCTCTAATGTTAAAAGAAACACTGCAAAGCATCGTGTTTGAATGAGGCAGTGTAGGAGGATAAAGATGGAGGTCAGATTTGGAGTGGATCAAAAAATGAAAGGGAATTAAAGCTTTATAAATGTGGCATTTGCAGCTTTTGGTTTTGGAATATTCCTGAATTTATTGTTGATTCTGGTTTCTCACCATGACATTTATTTACAGTAAAATTCTTTCCATCTGCTGTTTCTTTATTTAGGATAGTCCACATCTTAAACAGACTACATTAACACTGCCACAGCAGGATTTATCTCTTTGTTCCACCTTACCTTCCCCACCTCTATTGCAAAGTGTAGTCTATCTTTAATAATGGGTTTTCTATTTTTGATGCATCATCAGCGTGTTCCTTCTGTGATCTGATAGAACCAGAGAGGCATGTGGTATGCCTAATTTGTGGTGATGTAACATTTTCAATGAAATTTAGCTTGCCTGTTTAAAATTTATGTGTAAACAGAAAAAGGGTACTGCCTTGTAAATAAATCAATACCTATTTGGATATTTATCATCAATATATTAAAGCATTTGTGAAGTCATTGCAAATTAACAAAGAAAGGGAGAGACCATTAAAAGACATTGATGCCTCCTGCTTGAAAAATTTTACTTGAAGCAACCAATGGTTTCCTAAAATCTTGTTTGTCGAAGGAATATCTTGGCACACCATTTGCCAAGGGAGAGCAACATTGACTCATGTTCACTAAGGTTAGCTGTGTTGACCAGTGAGATGAAAAGACCATTGCTTTTGTGACCCAACTCAGAAACATTCAGCTTATGTATTCAATGAATGGACATGTTGTCAAAGCAACCAATAGTATGGAGGTTGAAGGAGAAGCTGATCACAAGAGCTGAAAATGATACAAGGGGAAAAAACTTGATGCACAATGGTAAATCTTGTCTTGGACAGCAAGATACCTTTCTTGAAGATGCGGCACTGAAATAACAAGATAATTTTAATTTAGAGCCATTGTGGTGTGGTATTCAGTTGTGAAGACATTGTGAAGTGTCTCATTTGCCAGGAAGTGAGTCATTCATTGCTTTTGTGCAGTTCTTGAAGGCATGAATGTTTTTGTGGCTTATCCAATTGAGTTTCTGGTCATATCAGAAAGCTCTACACAAATGTTCTGGAGAAACTCAGCAGGTCACACAGCTCCAAGGAAGTAAAGGGTCATCTATGATCAATTACACAAAGAAGGCTTTTACTTGCAAGAGATGGACAGCATCCCTGTGTTGGTTGCTCACACTGACCCGGACATGAAATGGGGGCAGGCTTATGGCATGACAGCCTTTATGGTGGAGAAAAGGGAAGAGCCACGAGCAGGGTCAAGCAGGAAAGGTCATGTCATTGACATATAATGAATATGTACAATAGTAAGGCGAGCCACCATTTCAGGCCTGGTTCCTTTGTCAGGGTTATGACTTTCTTGTTTAATGTTACCCCTTACTTCCTATGGGTGCTGCATGTCCTGCTGAGTTTCTCCAACTCGTTTGTGTATTGCGCACTGCCCCAGCACTTGCAGAATTAGTACGATCAAAAGTATTTACAAAATTAAACCTATCCAATGCCCACTCCTAATTGAGTGTTGACAGAGTCAGTAGTAACTTATTATCAACATACAGAAAAGGTTCTATTAGTATATAATATAGATATAGATATAGAGAGAGATACATATATATATATAGAGAGAGAGAGAGATGCAGACATAGAGAGATGCAGACATAGAGAGATGCAGACGTAGAGAAATGCAGACGTAGAGAGATGCAGACGTGGAGAGATGCAGACGTGGAGAGATGCAGACGTGGAGAGATGCAGACGTGGAGAGATGCAGACGTGGAGAGATGCAGACGTGGAGAGAGATGCAGACGTGGAGAGAGATGCAGACGTGGAGAGAGATGCAGACGTGGAGAGAGATGCAGACGTGGAGAGAGATGCAGACGTGGAGAGAGATGCAGACGTGGAGAGAGATGCAGACGTGGAGAGAGATGCAGACGTGGAGAGAGATGCAGACGTGGAGAGAGATGCAGACGTGGAGAGAGATGCAGACGTGGAGAGAGATGCAGACGTGGAGAGAGATGCAGACGTGGAGAGAGATGCAGACGTGGAGAGAGATGCAGACGTGGAGAGAGATGCAGACGTGGAGAGAGATGCAGACGTGGAGAGAGATGCAGACGTGGAGAGAGATGCAGACGTGGAGAGAGATGCAGACGTGGAGAGAGATGCAGACGTGGAGAGAGATGCAGACGTGGAGAGAGATGCAGACGTGGAGAGAGATGCAGACGTGGAGAGAGATGCAGACGTGGAGAGAGATGCAGACGTGGAGAGAGATGCAGACGTGGAGAGAGATGCAGACGTGGAGAGAGATGCAGACGTGGAGAGAGATGCAGACGTGGAGAGAGATGCAGACGTGGAGAGAGATGCAGACGTGGAGAGAGATGCAGACGTGGAGAGAGATGCAGACGTGGAGAGAGATGCAGACGTGGAGAGAGATGCAGACGTGGAGAGAGATGCAGACGTGGAGAGAGATGCAGACGTGGAGAGAGATGCAGACGTGGAGAGAGATGCAGACGTGGAGAGAGATGCAGACGTGGAGAGAGATGCAGACGTGGAGAGAGATGCAGACGTGGAGAGAGATGCAGACGTGGAGAGAGATGCAGACGTGGAGAGAGATGCAGACGTGGAGAGAGATGCAGACGTGGAGAGAGATGCAGACGTGGAGAGAGATGCAGACGTGGAGAGAGATGCAGACGTGGAGAGAGATGCAGACGTGGAGAGAGATGCAGACGTGGAGAGAGATGCAGACGTGGAGAGAGATGCAGACGTGGAGAGAGATGCAGACGTGGAGAGAGATGCAGACGTGGAGAGAGATGCAGACGTGGAGAGAGATGCAGACGTGGAGAGAGATGCAGACGTGGAGAGAGATGCAGACGTGGAGAGAGATGCAGACGTGGAGAGAGATGCAGACGTGGAGAGAGATGCAGACGTGGAGAGAGATGCAGACGTGGAGAGAGATGCAGACGTGGAGAGAGATGCAGACGTGGAGAGAGATGCAGACGTGGAGAGAGATGCAGACGTGGAGAGAGATGCAGACGTGGAGAGAGATGCAGACGTGGAGAGAGATGCAGACGTGGAGAGAGATGCAGACGTGGAGAGAGATGCAGACGTGGAGAGAGATGCAGACGTGGAGAGAGATGCAGACGTGGAGAGAGATGCAGACGTGGAGAGAGATGCAGACGTGGAGAGAGATGCAGACGTGGAGAGAGATGCAGACGTGGAGAGAGATGCAGACGTGGAGAGAGATGCAGACGTGGAGAGAGATGCAGACGTGGAGAGAGATGCAGACGTGGAGAGAGATGCAGACGTGGAGAGAGATGCAGACGTGGAGAGAGATGCAGACGTGGAGAGAGATGCAGACGTGGAGAGAGATGCAGACGTGGAGAGAGATGCAGACGTGGAGAGAGATGCAGACGTGGAGAGAGATGCAGACGTGGAGAGAGATGCAGACGTGGAGAGAGATGCAGACGTGGAGAGAGATGCAGACGTGGAGAGAGATGCAGACGTGGAGAGAGATGCAGACGTGGAGAGAGATGCAGACGTGGAGAGAGATGCAGACGTGGAGAGAGATGCAGACGTGGAGAGAGATGCAGACGTGGAGAGAGATGCAGACGTGGAGAGAGATGCAGACGTGGAGAGAGATGCAGACGTGGAGAGAGATGCAGACGTGGAGAGAGATGCAGACGTGGAGAGAGATGCAGACGTGGAGAGAGATGCAGACGTGGAGAGAGATGCAGACGTGGAGAGAGATGCAGACGTGGAGAGAGATGCAGACGTGGAGAGAGATGCAGACGTGGAGAGAGATGCAGACGTGGAGAGAGATGCAGACGTGGAGAGAGATGCAGACGTGGAGAGAGATGCAGACGTGGAGAGAGATGCAGACGTGGAGAGAGATGCAGACGTGGAGAGAGATGCAGACGTGGAGAGAGATGCAGACGTGGAGAGAGATGCAGACGTGGAGAGAGATGCAGACGTGGAGAGAGATGCAGACGTGGAGAGAGATGCAGACGTGGAGAGAGATGCAGACGTGGAGAGAGATGCAGACGTGGAGAGAGATGCAGACGTGGAGAGAGATGCAGACGTGGAGAGAGATGCAGACGTGGAGAGAGATGCAGACGTGGAGAGAGATGCAGACGTGGAGAGAGATGCAGACGTGGAGAGAGATGCAGACGTGGAGAGAGATGCAGACGTGGAGAGAGATGCAGACGTGGAGAGAGATGCAGACGTGGAGAGAGATGCAGACGTGGAGAGAGATGCAGACGTGGAGAGAGATGCAGACGTGGAGAGAGATGCAGACGTGGAGAGAGATGCAGACGTGGAGAGAGATGCAGACGTGGAGAGAGATGCAGACGTGGAGAGAGATGCAGACGTGGAGAGAGATGCAGACGTGGAGAGAGATGCAGACGTGGAGAGAGATGCAGACGTGGAGAGAGATGCAGACGTGGAGAGAGATGCAGACGTGGAGAGAGATGCAGACGTGGAGAGAGATGCAGACGTGGAGAGAGATGCAGACGTGGAGAGAGATGCAGACGTGGAGAGAGATGCAGACGTGGAGAGAGATGCAGACGTGGAGAGAGATGCAGACGTGGAGAGAGATGCAGACGTGGAGAGAGATGCAGACGTGGAGAGAGATGCAGACGTGGAGAGAGATGCAGACGTGGAGAGAGATGCAGACGTGGAGAGAGATGCAGACGTGGAGAGAGATGCAGACGTGGAGAGAGATGCAGACGTGGAGAGAGATGCAGACGTGGAGAGAGATGCAGACGTGGAGAGAGATGCAGACGTGGAGAGAGATGCAGACGTGGAGAGAGATGCAGACGTGGAGAGAGATGCAGACGTGGAGAGAGATGCAGACGTGGAGAGAGATGCAGACGTGGAGAGAGATGCAGACGTGGAGAGAGATGCAGACGTGGAGAGAGATGCAGACGTGGAGAGAGATGCAGACGTGGAGAGAGATGCAGACGTGGAGAGAGATGCAGACGTGGAGAGAGATGCAGACGTGGAGAGAGATGCAGACGTGGAGAGAGATGCAGACGTGGAGAGAGATGCAGACGTGGAGAGAGATGCAGACGTGGAGAGAGATGCAGACGTGGAGAGAGATGCAGACGTGGAGAGAGATGCAGACGTGGAGAGAGATGCAGACGTGGAGAGAGATGCAGACGTGGAGAGAGATGCAGACGTGGAGAGAGATGCAGACGTGGAGAGAGATGCAGACGTGGAGAGAGATGCAGACGTGGAGAGAGATGCAGACGTGGAGAGAGATGCAGACGTGGAGAGAGATGCAGACGTGGAGAGAGATGCAGACGTGGAGAGAGATGCAGACGTGGAGAGAGATGCAGACGTGGAGAGAGATGCAGACGTGGAGAGAGATGCAGACGTGGAGAGAGATGCAGACGTGGAGAGAGATGCAGACGTGGAGAGAGATGCAGACGTGGAGAGAGATGCAGACGTGGAGAGAGATGCAGACGTGGAGAGAGATGCAGACGTGGAGAGAGATGCAGACGTGGAGAGAGATGCAGACGTGGAGAGAGATGCAGACGTGGAGAGAGATGCAGACGTGGAGAGAGATGCAGACGTGGAGAGAGATGCAGACGTGGAGAGAGATGCAGACGTGGAGAGAGATGCAGACGTGGAGAGAGATGCAGACGTGGAGAGAGATGCAGACGTGGAGAGAGATGCAGACGTGGAGAGAGATGCAGACGTGGAGAGAGATGCAGACGTGGAGAGAGATGCAGACGTGGAGAGAGATGCAGACGTGGAGAGAGATGCAGACGTGGAGAGAGATGCAGACGTGGAGAGAGATGCAGACGTGGAGAGAGATGCAGACGTGGAGAGAGATGCAGACGTGGAGAGAGATGCAGACGTGGAGAGAGATGCAGACGTGGAGAGAGATGCAGACGTGGAGAGAGATGCAGACGTGGAGAGAGATGCAGACGTGGAGAGAGATGCAGACGTGGAGAGAGATGCAGACGTGGAGAGAGATGCAGACGTGGAGAGAGATGCAGACGTGGAGAGAGATGCAGACGTGGAGAGAGATGCAGACGTGGAGAGAGATGCAGACGTGGAGAGAGATGCAGACGTGGAGAGAGATGCAGACGTGGAGAGAGATGCAGACGTGGAGAGAGATGCAGACGTGGAGAGAGATGCAGACGTGGAGAGAGATGCAGACGTGGAGAGAGATGCAGACGTGGAGAGAGATGCAGACGTGGAGAGAGATGCAGACGTGGAGAGAGATGCAGACGTGGAGAGAGATGCAGACGTGGAGAGAGATGCAGACGTGGAGAGAGATGCAGACGTGGAGAGAGATGCAGACGTGGAGAGAGATGCAGACGTGGAGAGAGATGCAGACGTGGAGAGAGATGCAGACGTGGAGAGAGATGCAGACGTGGAGAGAGATGCAGACGTGGAGAGAGATGCAGACGTGGAGAGAGATGCAGACGTGGAGAGAGATGCAGACGTGGAGAGAGATGCAGACGTGGAGAGAGATGCAGACGTGGAGAGAGATGCAGACGTGGAGAGAGATGCAGACGTGGAGAGAGATGCAGACGTGGAGAGAGATGCAGACGTGGAGAGAGATGCAGACGTGGAGAGAGATGCAGACGTGGAGAGAGATGCAGACGTGGAGAGAGATGCAGACGTGGAGAGAGATGCAGACGTGGAGAGAGATGCAGACGTGGAGAGAGATGCAGACGTGGAGAGAGATGCAGACGTGGAGAGAGATGCAGACGTGGAGAGAGATGCAGACGTGGAGAGAGATGCAGACGTGGAGAGAGATGCAGACGTGGAGAGAGATGCAGACGTGGAGAGAGATGCAGACGTGGAGAGAGATGCAGACGTGGAGAGAGATGCAGACGTGGAGAGAGATGCAGACGTGGAGAGAGATGCAGACGTGGAGAGAGATGCAGACGTGGAGAGAGATGCAGACGTGGAGAGAGATGCAGACGTGGAGAGAGATGCAGACGTGGAGAGAGATGCAGACGTGGAGAGAGATGCAGACGTGGAGAGAGATGCAGACGTGGAGAGAGATGCAGACGTGGAGAGAGATGCAGACGTGGAGAGAGATGCAGACGTGGAGAGAGATGCAGACGTGGAGAGAGATGCAGACGTGGAGAGAGATGCAGACGTGGAGAGAGATGCAGACGTGGAGAGAGATGCAGACGTGGAGAGAGATGCAGACGTGGAGAGAGATGCAGACGTGGAGAGAGATGCAGACGTGGAGAGAGATGCAGACGTGGAGAGAGATGCAGACGTGGAGAGAGATGCAGACGTGGAGAGAGATGCAGACGTGGAGAGAGATGCAGACGTGGAGAGAGATGCAGACGTGGAGAGAGATGCAGACGTGGAGAGAGATGCAGACGTGGAGAGAGATGCAGACGTGGAGAGAGATGCAGACGTGGAGAGAGATGCAGACGTGGAGAGAGATGCAGACGTGGAGAGAGATGCAGACGTGGAGAGAGATGCAGACGTGGAGAGAGATGCAGACGTGGAGAGAGATGCAGACGTGGAGAGAGATGCAGACGTGGAGAGAGATGCAGACGTGGAGAGAGATGCAGACGTGGAGAGAGATGCAGACGTGGAGAGAGATGCAGACGTGGAGAGAGATGCAGACGTGGAGAGAGATGCAGACGTGGAGAGAGATGCAGACGTGGAGAGAGATGCAGACGTGGAGAGAGATGCAGACGTGGAGAGAGATGCAGACGTGGAGAGAGATGCAGACGTGGAGAGAGATGCAGACGTGGAGAGAGATGCAGACGTGGAGAGAGATGCAGACGTGGAGAGAGATGCAGACGTGGAGAGAGATGCATCTCTCTATGTATGTATATATAAATCTATATATATCTCTATAGATCTATCTATAATCTATCTATAGATCTATGATCGATCTATCTATAAAGCTATTCTGTGTTACTGATGGATAAAATGAAGTAAGGAGTAACCTGAGCACAGAAGTAACCCTCTGACTCTAGGAGAGATACTCAGGAGATTACATTAGCACAACATAATGCTGAAACAAAACAAATAACTTTTTTGCAACATGAGTTATGCCTTGGTTTGAAGTTTGATTTCAGTGGCCTACAAACAGTCCAGGAAAAAAAAACAAGAGGCCATCGTTAATGTGCCAAAATTTGAAAGTCTAGCAAAGATAAGATCCTTATTAGAAAGGATACAGTAATAGTAAAATTCCTTTCAAACCTTATGACCATGGCTGAACTGACAGATATGTCACTAATGGATATAAACTGGATTTGGAGCAATGACAAAATGTTGTACATGATCTGTAGAAGCAACAATTAGCAAGGGAAGCTTTTCTTATCTGTGATGCTGTCTGTACAGTGAAGTGGATATATGGTGACCATTACATAAGGGTCAAACAATGGATGATGACCAAGAAAATACAAATGCTTTCACATCTCATAGGGTGATCATAAATTAATCCAGAAGGAAGTGTTGGAGATTAGAATCAAGAAATTGAACTAGATTTTATTTGCAGATCCTTTCACCGAGCAACACAATACAAGGCCCTTCTAGTGATGTCTATGTTCCAACAATGACAGTGTTGTGGACACTAAGATGGAATTGTTCAACTACAATATACAAGTGAGAACAAGAATTCGCTGCAGAACTCCAATGCAGATAGTCTGCCATTGATACAACGCGAGAACTCTGATGTTAGAATAAAATATGTGATCTATGTGTTAAGTGCAATCAGTGAGTATTTTCTTGCAACTATATTTAGAATTTAAGTGAACCAGAGGGTCAATATTGAAATGGCCCTGTGACCACACTTCCTTCAGTTACAGACAAGTAAATGAATTAATTTAACAATGTGAATTGGAATGCCTCAACGAGGATCGTTAAGTGGTAACATTACTGCAACAAAGACTTTGGATGAAATTTATACGGAATGTGAAAGCAATAACAAGAACATTAATTTGCTGATCCTTCTTGTACAGTGACCTCAAGCCTTTGGTTGGCTATGTGTTATTTGCCAAAGTTCTTATGGCAAGCCACCAAGATCTCTTTTCAGAGAGGCAATGCCTGGAGGCAAGCCAGCTTTGCTTCATCTAACATAATCACAGATATGTAGTTTATCATTTTAAAGGCTCAACAGATAACTAGTTTATCAAATGACTTTTGGAAGATGCAAAAACATATAGTCAGAAATTCATCCATGGTCAGTAGCTCAAAATGTCGAATACAATTATGACAGTACCTTGTTCTACTGTTTGATGTCATATCAAACATGTTTAAGTCTAAAACTCTGGTGATGAATATCTGGACAATTCATTTATATCCAGTAAAACTCCTGGTATCTGACACCTATGGGGATTGGTAGATGACTGATAAGTGTATTTTCTGGTTGCTTGAGATTACATGTTCATGACTGATGAACTAACAGTGAGAGGTGCCAATTTTACCTATATTCCTCTTTTTTTTGTTTGCTTGAGGCTGCCGGTTGCTTGAATTCTGGAAAACCAGTGTTTTACTGTACTTTCCTTGATGACTTCAGGATGTCCAAAGTGTCTTACAGCCAATCAATTAAAACTAGAATGTATAGTCACTGTTGCCATGTAAGTAATCCAGCAGATATCCACAAATAGTAACATGATAATGACCAGTTAGTTTATTTTTAGTGATGGTGTTTGAGGGATAAATATTGGTCAGGACACCATTTATAAATACCCTGCTTTTCATTTAAAGTGCCTTTGGATCTTTTATATCAGCGAGTTGGCAGATAAAGCCCATTTAATGTCTTATTCAAAAGACAGTAGCCTAGAAATAGCTTTGCCCTTAAAACACAAGTAAAATTGATGATGTGAAGACCAAGAGAGGGATAGAAGGGAATAACCAGAGTGGAAGAGGTTACAGAAAAGGGAGAGAATTCTGTTCTATACTAATTGAGGGATGTGAGTGTGGTGTGGTATTCAGCTGTGAAGGCATTGTGAAGTGTCTTGTTTTGCCAGGAAGTGAGTCATTCATTGCTTTTGTGCAGTTTTTGAAGGCATGAACGTTTTTGTGGCTTATCCAATTGAGTTTCTGGTGAATCCCAGAATATTGATAGCGGGAGAACTCAGTGATGACAATGCTGTTGAATATCAGGAATGGATGGCTTGACTCTGTCTTGTTAAAGATGGTGATCATTTGAGGTAATCTGCGGCATGAATATTATTTTCCACTTGTCAGCTCATGCCTGAATTTTGTCCCAGGCATTGGCAATTTCATTTGATAATGAGTTGCAAAAGGCAATATGTCAAAGGTGCAGATTTAAAGAAAGTTTCCCATTTGTGCATCATTCAACTGTTTTGGGAGCAATGTCTGGTCCATTTTGGAGCGAACACCAACAATACCATGTGGCAGTCTTTAGTGTAAAGGTCACAGTGAAAAACTGCTGACGGGGGCCGAGCTTTGGGAAAATAATGCATATGCCATACTCCCCGGCAATTAAATAAATGGCATCCCCTTTCTGTACCATTTTCCTACAAAAAAAAACAAGCTAGAGTGATCTCATTATTTAACAGATTTTTTAAAAAGTCTGCTTTATTTTCTTTTCCAGTTCAAAACATTCTCCAGTGTTTTACACGTTGCAAATAAGTATTTTACTTTGTTTCTGAAGTCAGGTTACAGAAACCTGTGCTTACCCTCTCTCAGACAGTTGCTGTGTACATCTGTTCTAATATCCTGTCAGTCAAACACTGGCTACCGCAGGATACTGAGAAAACATACTGTATGCAACTGAAGAGAAAAAACAGCCACATTAATTGTACTTTGGACTTGGTACTGATTTGATGAAAATATTTTTCTTGAATTCTTTAACCTTTGTTGGATGGTTGTTTAAGTTGTTGGCAATATACAAGCACACTTTAAGAATAAATTCTTTTGTCAAATTCTTGCACTCTGGAGGGGGGTCTGTTTGTGCTTCACATCCATAGCTATGCCATAGCATCCTGCAGTCACACATTCCAGTCTCGACAGGGATGAAGCTGAACTGAATACTATCAGCTCTGAGAATTTGAAATAATTATCCCACAATCACAAAAACTAAAGAAATATAAATGGAGACAATATGTCTTTATTCTGTGCCAATCAGTGGGTGAAATACTGCATTTAGCCCTTCCTTATAATAGAAGGAACTGTAAACAAAAGTGCTGACAAATAAGGTGAGTTTGATCATTGTTCGTAAGTTTGTAGAGCTCGGAACTTTGTCCTTAGTGGATCAAGCCAGACCGACACAAAATTCATGCTGGAAAGATTGTATGTTTCATGTTTTATTTAAAAATTAATGGAGATTTGTTATGATTGTACATTTTCCTAATTAAAGTCAATTGCTAATATGAATATAATAATGCTCCATATGGTTTCCAGTGACAGAACATAATAATTGATATAGTGTCATCTCTTATTTGTTTCTGCCATTGAAAGTGCAGACACAAAAGCTTGGTTAGTTCCAAGGCCAAACTGAGTGACATACATTAGCTCTGATTAAGATCAGTTCTTCCAATAGACATTCTAATCTGGATTGCTGGTCACTGACAGGGTTATTTTTTTTCCTGGCTTCATGTCCTTGGTGGCTGGTTGGTTTAAAAAAAAGGCACAACTTAAATTGTGATTCCATTCACACTTGTGGTTAACAGACTAAAGATGTATTTTATTTATCAGAATTTGTTACTGGAATGTACATTTCAGAGGCCAAACACAAAAATGGATGAATCAAAATCTCAATTGGAAGCAAAATCTCCAAGATATTTTCAGGTTTGGAGACAAAATAATGCAAATGCATTCACGCCTGTCGAAGTACTGGCCCTAGTCAGCACTGTACACCAGGTTATAGGCTTTCTAATTGTAATATATTATAAATCCAATTTGAGGGCAAACATGGGATCAAAAGAAGCAATAAAATAATCTTTAAAAGAAAGTGGAAATAACAAAACTTTACATTTTCAGATATCCAATATATTAAGCAAAATTATTAGTCAATCGGCAAATAATGAAATTGAAATTAATTCGCATATTTGATTGAAAATACATCTGAATTCCAACACAAATCTGTTGTGCCCAAGACCTTTAACTTTTGATGTGAGTTTAATGGATAGACCATGTAAAAACTCAGTTATTTCTGTGTTAATTGCCACGATCTTCAGACGTTGGTATTAACATCAAACCATGTTGAGAGTCTGGTCGATGAGGTGTTGTACAGGTCCCATTTCTGATAGCTATCAAGTCCAGCCTATTTGCCTTATGGAAATGACTTATCCATGATTTAATGATCAACTCTTTTTAAGTATACTGAAATAAATATAAAAGGCCCTGAACACTTGTAATTCATATTTTGTGGAATGTTTTAATCCTCACTGGATGAGGATTAATTGCACTTTTATTGGAATGATAGCCTTCCATGAATGTTGATCAACATTTTCAATCACTAAATCTCTACCAAGATGACCCAGTTGCCAAGTGTTTATGCAAAAGCTTTTAAATTATTGCATATTTAAGAAGTTCAGGCATAGAATTGTACGTTATGTTATTATCACGAAATGTCATTACAGTATTAAGAAATAGACACAGAATTCCAACAAAAACTGCTGAATTCTTGCATATTAATTAATAACAACTGGTGCATATCAATCAGACTGTCAGAGGTGAAACAATAATTCTCTTCTAGCTTTCTTTTGCTCGGGTCACATATTTTAGTCATGTTTTTAACCAAATTAAAAACATGAGCCCCTCACATGTGGCCTTTCTTTATTTAAAACAAACCCAAAATATTCCTGCTGTTTTATATCTTCTCAACAGAAGAGCAGTCTCTAGTGATGATGGTTGACTTTTGAGAGAAATGTCTGTGGCTTTGGGAGTGTCTTTGATCTTTCTATTCACCCCTTGCCAGCTACATGACAGTTGAATTACCTGGATAGACTGTAATCCTCATGAAATGTTTTCACTCCCCCCACCCCCACCCCCCATACTATCTCTGAGCAGATGAATGTTAATTTATCAATATTTAACTTAATTATTAAACAATTTTTGAAATACAAACCAGTTACTGATAGCTCTGAGTGCTAATGGTGATTCAGTCAACAGACATTCTTAGTATACTGGTCATGCACCAAATGACTGATGTATTCAAAGTAATAATTACATGCAATTGTGGCAAAATAAAACCATTCAGATTAGACTTTTTGCTTGTACAAGCCTTTGTTCCTTATCTAATCCTATTCAGACTCTCTTCCAAATGTTACTCTCTTGGATTGTTGGGATATCCACCTCAACCACTTCCACTATTAGAAAGTTTCACTTTCTTACATCAGTTAATTGTAAGGTTAACTTTGATCAATTCCAGCTAATGCAATGAATCTCAAAGAGAAATTGTTGACTGGCATGAAAATGACTCAATATGGAAAAAGTGACTTTAGAAGAACAAGCAAGGCTTGGAAGGAAAGAGACTCACAATGACGATAACCTCATTTTATACTAATCCCAACCATTACCACTTGACAGCATTTCAAAAAAGAATACCTTATAATGTATACTCGTCTACGATGACATGGACACGTGAGATTATTTGAACTATTTTTAATAATAGCATATATTTATAGAGCAAAGTCAGAGCAATGAGAACTCACAAAACACTTCACAAAAGCATTAATTGACACTAAGCTCGGAAAGTAGGCAAATTACCGAATGCTTAGTCATAGGATGAGACTTTAAAAGGAGCATCTTAAAATGGTGGTAACAGTAAAAGGAGCAGAGCCATATGTATTTTTTTATGTTGACAGGTAATCAATAATCCCATGTTCTGTATTGGATTAATAAACATTATTACTTATTACCCTAACTCCATGGTGTGATAGGTAACATTTTTTGCCATCACTACTTTCCCAAATATTATCTGGTACTTTCTCTATCATATCAGACATACATTTGGTGTAGTCTGATCAAACGAAGAATCTTTCTTGAATCTTCACTTCAAATTCAGTAACTGTTGGTTCGATAACACTTCTGCTATCAGGCATACATATTTTATTTTCTTTTTTTTTAAATTTTTTTTTATTTTTCACACCATAAATCACATTAGCCTTTTTCAAAGGTAATCCAATGCAATAATAATCATTAAGCATCTTGGCAGATTTTGACTCCGAGTCTAGGAGCTGCTGGTCTTCCTTTGATGGTCATCTTTGATGCACTCAAGAAAGTCATTCTTGAACTGTTGCTCCCACAGCTTTCAAGCTTCATAATCAGTACGTTGTTGACACATAGAGCCGATTGTTTTTTTTTGTACCTCTTCTTTCTTCTAATGGTCCATTAATCATCCAACCAAACATAGTTTTGACAGCGTAAGGACCATCTCCTTCACTCTTTATCATATCCAGTGATTCCAGAGCCTTTGGTACATCTGAACCAATCAGTAACTCAATCTCAGAGTCCATATTGTGTAAATGAACATTTTTCAAATGCGTCCAAGATTCAATGTTGTTTTGATGTGTAATGTTTTCTTTATGCAAGGCATGGTTTTCTGAGTATAAACACCTGGTAATTTATAAAATTTGTTACTATCCAGACTAGCAATCTCTAGGTCACGTTGGTTTCAATGCATTTAACTTGATCTACGTCCGCAATAGAATCTTGGTACTTCCTCGTTGAAGATTAAGTTTATGCATTAGCCCTACAGTGCAAAATGACATAGTGTTTCCTGGGTCAAGAAATGCATAAGTAGATAAGTGTGAGGTGCTTCATTTTGGGAAGAATAATCAAAATAGGACATATGCAGTGAAGAGGAGGGCATTGAGGAATGCAAAGGAACAGAGAGATCTTGGGATAACAGTTCATCATTCTTTGAAGGTGGATTCCCATGTAGATAGGGTGGTGAAGAAGGCTTTTGGTATGCTGGCCTTTATAAATCATAGCATAGAATATAGGAGAGGGGAGGTGATGTTGAGACTGTTCACGGCATTGGTGAGGCCAAATTTGGAATATTGTGTGCAGTTCTGGTCTCCAAATTCTAGCAAGGATATTAATAAGGTAGAGAAGATTTACTAAAATGTTGTCTGGATTGGGGTATCTAGAATATGGAGGAAGATTGAGTAGACTGGGTCTTTATTCATTGGAGTGTCGAAGGTTGAAAGGGGATTTAAAAGAGTACATGTGAATAGGCTCTTCCCCTTGAGGGTAGGAGAGATTGGAAGGAGGGGTCATAAGTTGAGGGTTAAGGAGCAAAACTTCATTTATGTTACTTCTAAAGAGGTAGCTTCTTCACTCAGAGAGTGGTGGCCTAGTGGAATGACCTTCTGGATGAGTGGTTGCAGCAGGGTTAATTTTCTCATTTAAGAGGAGGTTGGATGAGTACAGGGATGTGAGGGGGTTGGAGGGTTATGGGCAGGGATCAGGTAGGTGGAACTAGTGAAGTTTCACTTAAATCAGTGCGGAGTAGAGGGGCCAATATGGCCTGTTTCTGTACTGTAATTGTTATATGGTTATATACACACCATTGCACTTCCTTTCTTGGCCTTGACCTGCACAGCCACCATCAAAAGTTTGCAGTTATTTTCATCGGCTCCTGTAAGTCCATTTGTCAATACTGACACTTCAACACTGCTTTCAACTGCTTCTTGTCATTTGTTCCTTTTCTGTATTCTTCTTTTCCTTAAAGATGTGTGATATCTTAGGATGTTTCTGACTACATATGTTGCAGTTGAACCGCTTTTTTGCAGTTTTTGCTGGTGTCCTTTACACACAGCCAAAACATACTCCATTTTCCTTTCGAAAAGTGATTTTATCACTGTCTTCTTTTCCACCTGTGCACACTTTTCCAAATTGTGCTTATCATTACAGAACAAACCTAACTTCACAACAGATGAACTTTCATTTTTCTTTTTTGAATATTTTGTTTTAATTTCCATACTCATAAAATTCAAACAAACCATATTTTTTTTAAACATTTCTGTAACTTACAGACTCTGTATTTATCCCCCACCTTCCTACAACTGAATGTACAGTCAATTAAATTACATTGATACAATTAAATTGAAAGTTTAAAAAAAAAACTCAATGAAACTGAAAGAAAAACCATCTTAATTTCTTTATCTGCCACTGTCAGAGGTGGTAAATGTACTTCAGTTTTGGTTGAGAATACAATTTGGACTTCTTGACTTCTTTACTCGCTGCTTGAGTGCTTTTAATTCCATACTCTGGATCTGTTATAACATCCACTTGCCCTTTAATGAACTCAACCAAATCCTTAAAAGTAGCCGTCACACTGTTTATTATTTTGTATTCAGCAACTTGACTTCTCCATAATTCTGTCATCTGGATGGGTAATTTATTTACAATGATTACCATAATATGAGGTATGTCAAGTTCTCTGGCCAATATTCGTTATGATGTTGCAACATCCTCTTAGAAAGATGGCGTAAGCTTGTAAACCCTTTGTCTCCTCTAGTCTTATTAATGAACATGGAAGAGTCTTCTGTACGTAGACTGAAGAATTCTATACTTGTCACCAAAATGCTTCTCCAGTAACCACTTAGCCTTTTTGAACCCTACATTAGGAGCCATATGTTGGTTACAAAATCTCGTGGTGGTCCTCTCATGAATTTCTGCAAATTATATAAACAATACTCCTGGTTTTGACACCCAATTTCAGTACTGTGTTCGAAATGATTTTATAAATGATTGGAATTCAAGGGGGTCACCATGGAAAAATTGAATCTCTCTCTTGGGCAGAGAAGAGAGAGTCTATAACTGCATTAATAATGTAGCTATCTCATCTTGTCTTGTTGTGCCTGAGTATATGTTGCTTTATTCATGAAGATTTCTAATACTTGCCTCATATGACCCTCCATAAAATGATGTCTGGCTCCCATCTCTGCCCAATTGGATGATCATTGGGGTTTGAGATCTGGCTCCTTGCATCAAACTGATCAATTCGAGATGTTGTGTCATAGACCAGCAGCAATAGAAATTCATCAAGACAATGGTATTCTTAAAGCAATATTTTTATTAATAATTCCTAATAATATAACATCTTATTGAAATCTAAACTTAACCCCAACTATGTGTGTGGATTACCCAAACCATTGCAGCTTAGGCACAATTCTGAAAAGTCAATTCAAAGTTCAGTCTTAGAAATCCTGCGCTGAATTTCAGAACCTTTAAACTGATGTTCAGAAGTAATTATAAAGAAGGTGAGACATTGACTCAGACTTCTCAAAACTCGCATTCTTATAGAGTTGCTTCCAGAGAAATGTTTTTTCATGAGAATGATTATCTTGTTTCTGGAATACCTGTATAAGATTAAAATATCTTTAGATCCGACAGTATTTTTATTGGGTAGTTTGCAACCTCTGAAAGGTCTTGGATTAGATAAATTTCAACTTGCTTTTGTATATTTAGCATTATCTGTAGCGAAAAAATGTATTGCTAGTACGTGGAAAGATACAAATATGTTGATATTAATAGATGGCATAATGAGATGAAATATTGCTTAATAATGGAAAAAATCACATGTTTTGCGTGATAATTAAAGTTTTTTTATTAATAAGTGGTTATATTCAGAATATTTACATTTTGATTTACATTGATTAGATCTTAATATGTATGCTTAATTTTTCTTTTTTTTCTCTCTTTATGGCTCTCCTTAGGAGAGTTGGCTGAAAGGGGGGGGTTCTCTTTTTTTCTTTTTTCTTTTATATATAAAATATATCGTTCATGTTTAGTTTGCTTATTATCTGTATTTTGAATTAATAAATAAAGTTTAAAAAAAAGAATGGTTATCACAATTTGCTTAGGGGAAAACTAAACTTGTGACTTCCATGATGCTTCCATGTATCCAGTCAAGGATTAAACAAAATGCTCATTAGAATGATCACAATCCAAATACAGGAATGATTCTGTTTCCTTTACCCCGACATGGGTAAAGCAAAATGATGAGGACAATTGTCAGAGCAGATCACTATTTCTCCTCTGACAAGGAGAAAATAACAGCAGTGTCCATCTCATACAAAGTTACTTCATTTCATTCTTTTCAGATGACTTGGCTGATGATACTGAATGCTGCTTCTTCAAGTGTCTCAATCACATGACTTGCTTGATCAATACTGGTTTCAGTTTCAAATTTCCAAAAGCATGAGTCTTAAATATATAACTTCTCCCCGGATGTCTTTTCCTTAGTTGTCGTCTTTAGTTGAGAGTATTAACTCTGCTTAGAGCTTGGACTTGGGTACCTCTGTGTCTGTTGAAATTGTTATTATGGGAGGGAGTCGCGTGATGGAGTAGTGGTTGGTCGGGAAAACCAGCCCACTCCAAGCAAATAGGAAAAAGCAAAGCATTACAAAAATAAAATATAAGAAATAGAAGATAAAGATACAGAGAAGAGAAAGAAGATGGCTTCCAAGAAGGAGAAAGAAAGAACAAATGGGGAAAAAAAGTAGAAAAGTCACCCGAGAAGAAAGAAGGTCTTACTTGCAAGAAGGAACAGGGCACTGTGTTGGTGAGGAGCACCCGACCCTCTAGGTCAGTGCCTGCCCTGCGGTGTCGCGACTCACCAGCCGGTGGACTACAAAAATGGCTCTCGGAGCCAAACAAAAGTCCGCAATCAAAGGAGAAAGAGGACACCGGCTGGAAGGGGGCTCAGCAGAAAAGCGGACTGCCACAGAGTGAGCAGCTGAGGGACACCTGACACCAAGGTGCTCAGCTGGAGGATGAGGAAGATGGCAGAAGAGGGAGCGATGAAACGGACGTGGGAAATAGATGGAGGGATGACCGACAAGAAGATCAACATCAGGAAGTACAAGAGATGAGCAGCCCAGGAGGGGAGGACCAGCAAGAGGAGGCCCAGCAAGAAGAGGCCTGACAAAGGGATACAAGCAGCACATCAGGGAAAACAGAAGAGACACAGATTCAAAGAGAAGAAGACACAAACACAGGAACAGGCACTGAAGAAGAGGAAGAAAAAGACCAAGATCTTCACAGAGAAATAGAAGGTAAAACTGATGGACAAAGAAATAAAAGGTAAAACTGATGAACAGAATATAGATAGTTTTTGAAGAACAAATGAAATCACTAAAAGAATGGTCATCATTAGAATTTAATGCAATTAAAAGGGAAAATGAAAAAAACAAGATAAAATGCAAAGGTTAGAACTTGTAATGACTGAAATAGGGAAAAGAGTAGAGAATGTGGAAGAGTGGGAAACAGCTGTAGAAATGGACAAGAGAAACATTGGAAGAAAGTGACAAAAAAATTAGAGACACAAGAGTTGTTATCTTAGAAAATTGATATGTTGGAAAATTTTAGCAGTCGAAACAACATAAAAATAGTGGGCATGAAGGAGGGTGAAGAAGGCACAGACATGAAGGAATTTATAAAAGAATGGATCCTGAAAGTCTTGGGTATGACAGAAATGCAGGAAGAAAAGGAAATAGAAAGGGCACACAGAGCATTAGCTCCAAAACCACAGGCACGTAAAAAACCAAGATCCATCTTAGTAAAATTTTTGAGATACACGACAATAGAAAATATACTGGAATGGGCAAGGAATAAAGTTCGAGAAGATAATAAACCATTGGAATACAAGGGTCAAAAAAATTTTTTTTTACCCAGACATAAGTTTTGAACTCTTAAAGAGGAGGAAGGAGTTTAATACAGTGAAATTGATTTTATGGAAAAAAGGTTACAAATTCATGTTAAGACATCCAGCTGTGCTTAAAACATTTATACCCGGGGAGTAAAACAGACTGTTCTCAGATCCAGAGAAAGCACAAGAATTCGCAGAATGTTTGCAAGACAGGAGAAGAGATGTAACAAGAATGAAGAATAGCGATAAAGTATATATAAAGATGCAAAAACATTGTGTATGTAAAGAACTAAAAAGGGAAAAAAGAAGTGAAGGAAGGGAGTAAGGGGGAAAAAAAGAAGAGAGGGCTTTGTTATGTGTTTTATATATTTTTTAAAAAGTGTTTTCTGGAGAGGTCTGGGTAGAGGGGGAATAACCATCACTGCAAAATCAGTAGATGCTGCGAACAAGATCACAATCCAAATGAAAAGGGGTGTTGTGGTTGCCCGGCAAGGGATAGGGGGCAACTCCGAGAGGGAGGGATTTTTTGGGGTCAAGGTATTAATGGATTGTGGGAACTGCGGGGATACCTTGTGTTTTAAATGTGTTATCGAACATTAAATGTAATAAGAGAAAACTAAGAGATGAAAATGGGGAAAAGGGGAATGGAGATGCTGAAGAAGTGGAAAAGAGGTGTATGCAAGATACAAGATGGCCATGTTGAACTATATGACTATAAACATTAATGGAATACATAACCAAATTAAAAGGAAGACGCTACTAAATTTATTGAAGGAAAAATATAAATATAGCATTTGTGCAGGAAATGCAACTAACTGAAGTGAAACATAACAAACTAAAGAGAGAATGGGTAGGACATGTAATGGCAGCATCCTATAATTCAAAAGCTAGAGGTGTAGCCATACTAGTTAACAAAAATGTACCAATGAAAATAGAGGAGGAAATAATAGATCTGGCAGGGAGGTATGAAATGATAAAGTGTCAGATATACTTAGAATTTTAGAATTTGCTCAATATATATGCACCTAACGAGGAGGATTAAAAGTTTATGGAGGATATTTTTTTGAAGATTGCAGACACACAAGGAAATATATTGATAGGAGGGGATTTTAACGTTAATTTGGATCCAATGTTAGATAAAACTGGACGAAATAAAAAAAAAGACAAGTGAAAAGAATAAAGTAGTCAAATTTATGGTTAAATCAATGCAGGAAATTAAACTTATGGATATATGGAGGAGGCAACACCTAAGAGAGAAGGAATTTTCATATTATTCAAGGAGGCACAAAACTTACTCAAGGATTGATATGTTTTTGCTGTCAGCCAACATTCAAGGGAAAATTAGGAAAACTGAGTATAAAGCTAGACTACTATTAGATCCTTCACCCCTATTATTAGCAATAGAACTGGAGAACATCCCACCAAGAACATATAGATGGAGGTTAAACTCCGTGCTACTTAAAAGTCAGGAATTTAGGGAGTTAATTGAATGCCAAATTAAAACATATTTTGAAATAAGTACAAAATCAGTGAAAGACAAATTTATATTATGGGACACAATGAAAGCCTTCATTAGAGGGCAGAGAATAAGTTATGTGACTAAGATGAAAAAGGATTACAATTGGGAAAGGGAGATAGTAAGTACAGAAAAGGAATTAGTAAAAAGGGATGATATAATGAAAAGGAGAGAATTGGCAGACAATAAAATTAAATATGAAACATTACAAATGTGCAAGGTGGAGAAGAACATAATGAAAACAAAGCAAAAGTATTATGAACTAGGAGAAAAAACACATAAAATATTATCCTGGCAACTTAAAACAGAACAAGCTAAAAGAACGATACCTGGCATCAAGGAAAAAAAGACAAACAAATCACACATAACCCAACAGAAATTAATGAAAATTTTAAGGAACTTTATGAACAATTGTATCAAACTGAGAATGAGGGGAAAGATGATAAAATAGATGAATTTTTAGCTAAAATTGAACTGCCGAAATTGTAAGAAGAGGAACAAAACAAACTAATAAAACCATTTGAAATAGAGGAAGTACAGAATATATTAAAAAAGCTGCCAAACAATAAAACACTAGGAGAGGATGGAGTTTCAATAGAATTTTATAAAACATTTAAAGAGTTATTAATTCCTCCTCTCCTGGAAGTAATGAACCAGATAGAAGAAACACAAAACTTGCCAGATTCATGCAAGACAGCAATAATTACAGTAATACCAAAGACAGAGAAGGATCCACTAAAACCAGCATCATATAGACCAATATCTCTACTTAACTCAGACTATAAGATAATAGCAAAATTATTAGCAGATTGGGCGATTGTGTACCTAAAATAGTAAAACAAGATCAAACTGGATTTATTAAGAAAAGACGAACAGCGGACAATGTCTACAAACTTATTTATCTAATCCACGCAGTTCAAGGAAATAAGAAACTAACAGTGGCTGTTGCTCTGGACACAGAAAAAGCCTTTGACAGACTAGAGTGGAACTATTTATTTAAAGTATTACAGAAGTTCAATATATTGATAGAAAAATATATAAATTGGATTAAAGCATTGTATAATGGACCGTTGTTGAAGGTAGCAGGAAATGGATATATATCGAGTCACTTTAAATTAAGTAGGTCATCTAGACAGGGATGTCCACTATCCCCTTCGTTGTTCGCCTTAGCAATAGAACCTTTGGCAGAACAGATAAGACTAGAAAATAAAATAAAAAGGATAAAAATAAAGGAGAAGGAGTATAAAATCAGCTTATTTGCAGATGATATCATAGTATACTTAACAGAACCAGAGGTATTAGTAAAATAATTACATTAAAAATTGAAAGAATATGGAGAAATATCGAGGTACAAAATCAACACAAACAAAAGTGAAGTGATGCCAATGAGTAACGCGGATTATACAGAATTTAAAAAAGAATCACCATTTAAATGGCAAGCACAAGCAATCTGATACCGAGGGATCAGGTTAGATAATAACTGAAGCCACTTGTACAAACTAAATTATCAGCCATTAATAAAGAAATTGCAGGTAGACTTAGAACATTGGAAAGAATTACCACTAACGTTGATAGGGAAGATAAACTGCATTAAAATGAACGTGTTCCCAAGGATACGATACTTATTTCAAATGTTACCAATTCCTTTAACAAATTCTGTAATGAACTAAAGAGAATAATAAGGAAATTCTTGTGGAAAGGGAGGAAACCAAAGGAAGTGCTAGATAAATTAGCAGAGAGGTATAATCAAGGTGGTTTGCAGTTACTAAATTTTAAAAATTATTATAGAGCCGCACAATTAAGGTATTTATCAGATTTTTACCAGACAAGGGAAAAACCAAATTGGATTAGGATAGAAATTGATAAAATAGGGGAAAAGGTACTGGAACATATACTTTATAAGTGAGATGAAAAGCTGGTGCAATATAAAAACTCACCAGTATTGCATCATTTACTTAATACATGGAAGAAGATCCATTTAGAGAGGAAAAAAATGAATGATCAAATACCAAAATTATTATTGACACAAAATCCACTAATCTCTTTCACAATAGACAACCTTTCCTTTAGAGAATGGGACAGAAAAGGAATCAAAAGAATAAAAAATTGTTTTTTGGGAAATAATTTATTAACATTTGAACAGTTGAAGTACAAATATGGAATAACTCATGGTACAATGTTTGCATATCATCAACTGAAAGCTTATTTAAAGGATAAATTGGGAAACTGCTTGAGATTACCTGAAGGAAGCAGCTTTGAATATGTAATTACAGACACAATGAAAATTAAAAGATTTATAACCAACATATATATTAAGCTGCAAGATAAGGAAAATGAAATAAATTATAAACCTAAGCAGAAGTGGGAAAAGGATCTAAACATAAAGATAAAAAAATGAAGTATGGCAAAAGTTGAACTATGAAGAATACAATAAACACAAGGTTATGCATGATACAGTATAATTGGTTAAACAGGATATATATTACTCCTGAAAAATTTTTAAAAATGGGATTCAACATTATCAGATAGCTGTTTTCATTGTAAGAAGGAAATGGGAACAACATTACATCCAATTTGGGCATGTACAAAAGTGAATACATTTTGGGAAGAACTAAATCAGATACTAAATAAAATAACAAAAAATTACATACCAAAAAAAACCAGATATTTCTTTTAAGTAACATCAGAAGTAAAGAATTAGGCCTCAAATTTGATAAAGTGCAAAAAGAAAATTAATTATGATAGCCTTAGCAATAGCAAAAAAAGTGTATAATGTCAACTTGGAAAATGGAAGAGATACGAGTATACAGCAATGGGACATGGAAATGGATAAATGTATTCCATTGGATAAAATAACATATAATTTAAAAAATAAAGTCACATTATTTGAACAAATTTGGGAAATAGACATGGAACATATCAGAGAGAGCTTGCCCACGACCTCCATCCCCTATAATGAGAATGAAAATGATAAGAAGACAAAACGACTAGATTCAGTGTGTAATAAATAGATGACGCATTTTTCTTGTTTATTTTCCTTTGTGTGAAGATATTGTTTTATGGTTTTATTATATTGTATATGTTGAATATTTATGGGTTTTGGAGGGTTGAAGCACTCGGAGTCATCAGAATTAATACCCAAGGCTCAGCGTACTCCCGGTCAGTTAAGCATAATGCCGGTGCCTAGCTTGCAGATGCAAGCTAATGGGCCGGCATTGTTTTGAGCTCAGCTGATTCTGGTGCCCACCCGAGAAGCCATGTGCGTGAGTGAGTCGGTCGAGCTGTGTTTGTTGCGCGAACCTGCTGCAGCGCTCAGCGGCCTGGAGACGCACGGGGGTGCATCGGAAGATGTGCCTGCATGGTCGACAGTGCTCCTGGGCATGCGCGATGTGACGCACGTCTGGGAGTTATTAGAGAAGGTGTGGGCTGTGGGGGGGACCCGGATGGCAGTGGGCTGACAAACTTGGCCTGCTGTTGACAGGGATGCAGACCTGCAGTTGCACTGGCTGTCCTATTACAAGTGCAGGTGAAGAGGTAAAACTTTCTACCTTGTTGGAAGTCCTGCCTTGTTGGAATTAAGACAGGAAGAATCTAACCTGGGAGCTGTGGCTAAAGAAGGTAGGCCCCAAGGGGGAATAGGGGAGCCTGGATTTGAATCTGTGTTCACTATTTTGGAAGGAATTCCTCATCAGATGGATAAAATGTTGTTGCAGATGTCTACACAGTTAAATCAAGAATTTATGGAAATTAAAGTTAAAATGAATAATATTTGTGAAGAAATGTCATCTGCAAAGAATGATATGAATGTGGTTAAAGTTGATGTCGATAGATGTCTGAAAGCAGTGGATACTGTACAGGATAATTAAAAAAAAAAGATTTTCATGAATGTAAAGATCAAGTGGAACAGAATAGAGAAACAATGGAAAAAGTGGAAGATACTCTTGTGGGATGGGAGATCTAGAAGAGAGAATTGTTGAAGAAGATTGACTCTGAAAATCAAGGCCGAAGTAATAATGTAAAAATAGTAGGTCTTCTGGAAGTTATTGAGGGTTCAGACCCAGTGAAATTTTAAAAAAAGTGGATTCCTGATGTGTTGGGAAGTGAATTTTTTCCATATGGCGATGAGAAAGAAGCCTTTTCCGGGCCAACCACCGCAATAGTTTTGATTTGGTGTTTGAGATACCAGGACAGAGAGATGATATTATGGACTGCTGTTCAAAAGGCTTGACAAAATCAAACTCCAATGATGGTTCAGGGAAATGGTGGTTTTTTCAAAGCTGATTTGAGTCAGGAAATTATTAAGAGACATAGAGAATTTATTTTACCTAAAGAAGTGTTGTGGAGAAAGAGTTCTAAATTTTCTTTTTATTATCCTACTGTACTAAGTTTTTTTATGGAAATTTCCAGTCTCAATTTTTTAAGAATGATCATGATGCATTAATCTTTGCTAATTTGTTGCCAGATTTGCGAGGAGGTGGTCGGTCACCATTATCAAATGCCCTCCTTTTAGGTGATGATAAGGGGAATGGGAATGGAAAGAAGGCAGAATTGACAAAGAATTTGCTTGATATTGAAGACCTGGAACAGTCTTTGGGATTGGAATCGTTGGATTGAATGTGATTGATTAATAATTGTTGAATAGTTTGACTGGGGTGGGGGGAGGGGTGGATGGCTCTGAAACTTTTGACAATCATCTGCCACTAATGGGTTTTACCACACCCGGATTTTTGGGGAGTTACTACATTACTGTAGTTTGGGGGAAGATATAAAACCTTTTTTATCTTATTGGGTTTTTTAATATAAAGTGGGGGAGGTAGTTAGAGTTTTAGATCTGTTATTGGATAGATGTCCGAAAAGTATAAGGAAATCCAAGATGGCAGTATAAGTGGGATCTTTGAAAGATTTGAATCTGGTTGAAATTTGGAGGAGAGTAAATCCGATAGAAAAATACTTCTTTTTATTCATCTAGACATGAATCATTTTATAGAATAGATTTGTTTTTGATTTCGGCACACCTTCAAGCTAGAATTGTGCAGGCCGAATATAAGAGTAGGATTATATCTGATCATTCTATGTTGTTTATATCTTGTGTTGGTTCAGAGGTGATGCAATCAACTTATCAGTGGAGATTTAATGTCTGAGTTTATTACTTTCGTTAAGGAACAGATTGCTTTGTTTGTGATTGTGAATACTAATTCAGTACGTAGTAATTTTATTTTAAGGGACACTCTGAAAGCATATTAACAGGGTCAAATTATTAGTTTTTCTACTAAAGTAAAAAAAACAGTATTTAGCAGAAAGTTTAACTATGGAGAAACAAATAACTGAGTTGGAAAAAGAATTTCACAAGGAGGTCACAGAAGATAAGAAAGTACCATTGGCTAAATTTAAATGACGTTATAATACTTTATAAATATGTCCATATGAGTGCTTAATTCAAAGATCTAACCAACGTTATTATGAGTTCAGAGAGAGGGCTAATAAGGTATTAGCTTGGCAATTAAAAATGGAAAAGGTGTCGAACTATTAATGCTGTTAAAAAGAATTCAATAGTTACAGGAAATTAATGACCAATTTTATTCATTTTTTTTCAGAAATTATTTACTTCTGAGGGAAATCAGGATGATGGTTCGATTGAATCCCTTTTATCTAAATTGAATTTTCCAGTGTTAGGAGAGGAGGAAGTGAAAGAACTGGAATCTCCTTATACAGATTTTGAGATTAAGGAAGCTACACAGGAGATGCCAAATGGAAAGTCGCCAGGTGACGATGGATTCTCAGTAGAGTTTTACAAGGTGTTTTATGAAGATTTTTCTCCTATATTTATGGATATGCTTCAGCAAATAACAGATGAACAGTCATTACCAGAATCTTGTTCGAGTCCGATAATTATAGTGATTCCAAAGAAGGATAGAGATCCATTGAATGTAGCTTCATATTGACCAATTTCTTTATTAAATGTGGATTATAAAATAATAGCTAAGGTATTGGCAAATAGACTTGCTAAATATTTGCCTCAGTTAATGCATGATGATCAATCGGGTTTTATTAAGAACTGATGTGTATCTGATAATATTCTTAGATTGATTACATTGATCAATGCATCGAGACAGCAACCCAACCAACCAATGGTGGTTGCGCTTGATGCGGAAAAAAGCATTTGATCGGGTTAAGTAGAATTTTTCATTTAAGGTGTTGGAGAGGTTTAATTTCAGCCCTCTTTTTACTGGTTGGATTAAAGCATTATATAAAAATCCGATTGCTAGGACGGTGACGAATGGCCAAACTCCTTTACCATTTAAATTAATGTGATTAACACATCAAGGTTATCCATTGTCACCAGCCTTGTTTGTGTTGGCCATTGAACCATTAGCTCAGGCATTTCGACATAATAATAATAATGTTAAAGGGATAAAAATTGCAAATGATAAATATAAGATTAATTTATTTGCTGATGATGTATTGATTTATTTGACACATCCAGAACAATCTTTGAAGTATTTATAAGAATATTTAGTTCTAATTGATGTGTTATCTGGGTACAAGGTAAACTGAGATAAGAGTGAAATACTGCCAGTTTTGGAGGGGAATTATGAAGCATGTATATTATAAAATTTAGATGGTCTGATTAAAAAAAAATACTGGTTCCCCAGTAAGGGATAAGGGGCAACTCAGGGAGGGGGGGGGGGAGCATTTGGGGCTAAGGGAATATTGGATGTGGGAGTTGTTGAAGTATTTTATATTTTAAATGTGCTGCCATACATTGAGTTTAAAAAGGGAAAACTGAGAGATGAAAATGGGGAAAAGGGAGATAGTGGTGGTGAGGAAGCAGAAATGAGATGTAAACAGGGTATGAGATGGCCATGTTGAATTATATGACTATAAATATTAATGGAATACATAACCAAATTAAACGGAAGAGGCTATTAAATTTATTGAAAAAAGAAAAAAATAGACATAGCATTTGTGCAGGAAATACATCTAACTGAAGTGGAACATAATAAATTAAAGAGAGACTGGGTAGGGCATGTATCGGCAGCATCATATAATCCAAAAGCTAGAGGTATAGCTATATTAATTAATAAAAATGTACAAATCAAAATAGAGGAGGAAATAATAGATCCAGCAGGGAGGTACGTAATGACAAAGTGTCAGATATATTCAGAATTTTGGAATTTGCTCAATATATATGCACCTAATGAAGAGGATCAAAAGTTTATGTTAAATGAATGCAGGAAATAAAACTTATGGATATATGGAGGAGGCAGCATCCAAGAGAGAAGGAATATGCATATTATTCGAGTAGGCATAAAACATACTCAAGGATTTCAATGTTTTTGTTGTTGGCCCATGTTCGAGGTAGAGTTAGGAAAACTGAATATAAAGCTAGATTGCCATCTGATCATTCACCCCTGTTATTAGCAATGACAATAGACAATAGGAGCTGGAGTAGGCCCTTCGGCCCGTTGAGCCAGCACCGCCATTTTACAGATCATGGCTGATCACTACCATCAGTACCCCTTTCCAGCCTTATTCCCATAACCCTTAACTCCTTTGCCCACTAGAGTCTTATCTAACTCTCTTTTGAACATAATCAGCGAATCTGCCTCTACCACCCTCTGTGGCAGAGCATTCCACAGATTCACACTTCTCTGGGTAAAAAAATGTTTTCTCATCTCCGTCCTAAAGAGCCTACCCTGTATTCTTAAACTATGCCCTCTAGTCCTCGTCTCCCCCATCATTGGGAACAAGTAATCCGACTTCACCCTGTCTATCCCCCTGATAATTTTGTATACCTCAATCATGTCCCCCTTCATCCTTCTAAACTCCATCGGATACAAGTCCAGTTTTTCTAGCCTTTCAGCATATGTCAACCCTGCCATCCCTGGAACTAACCTTGTAAATCTGTGCTGCACACCCTTTATAGCTAGTATGTTCTTCCTCAAAATTGGAGACCAGAACTGGACGCAATACTCCAGGTGGGGTCTCACCAGGGTCCTGTACAACTGCAGAAGGGCGTCTCTGTTCCTATACTCCAATCCCCTTTTTATGAAAGCCACCATGCCATTTGCCTTCTTCACAGCTTTCTGAACCTGCATGCTAGTCTTCAGTGACCGGTGAACAAGTACTCCCAGATCCATTTGCTCCTCCCCACTCCCTAGCTTGTCTCCATTTAAATAATACTCATCTTTCCTATTATTGCCCCCAAAATGGATAACCTCACATTTGCTTACATTGAATGTCATCTTCCATTCAGCAGCCCACTCCCCCAACCTGTCCAAGTCCCTCTGCATTTTCCTGACATCCTCCTCACACCCCACACCGCCACACAGTTTAGTGTCATCTGCAAATTTGCTCAAGTTATTAATAATCCCCTCATCCAAATCATTTACATAAATTACAAACAACTGAGGACCCAATACCGATCCCTGCGGCACTCCACTCGTCACATCCTGCCATCCTGAAAAAGACCCGCTTACCCCAACCTTTTGTTTCCTATTTCTTAACCAATTTCCTATCCATGTTAGCACCTTACCTCCAATACCATGCTCCCTGATCTTGCCCACTAGTCTCCTGTGCGGTACCTTATCAAAGGCCTTCTGAAAGTCCAAATACACCACATCCACTGGCTCTCCCAAGTCCACCCTCTTTGTCACATCTTCGAAAAATTCAAGAAGGTTAGTCAAGCATGATTTACCCTTAAGGAATCCATGCTGACTAGCCCTTATACTATTATTTCTGCCTAAGTGTTCTGCTATTACTCCTTTTATGATAGACGCCAATATCTTCCCCACCACCGACGTCAGGCTGACCGGTCAATAATTTCCTGTTTTCTCCTTTCCTCCCTTCTTAAAAATCGGCACCACATCAGCCACTCTCCAATCCTCAGGGACCTCCCCCGAATCTATGAAACTTTGGAAAATGTCGACCAGTGCTTCCACAATTTCCATAGCAACTTCTTTAAGCACCCTGGGATGCAGCCCATCGGGCCCTGGGGATTTATCAGCCCTCAGTCCCAACAATTTACTCACAACCTCCTGTTTCTGGATCCGGATATCCATTAGATCCTATACTTACTCCCTTTGGATTTGATATTACACTTGATTTCATTAGTTAGCCACGGCTGCCATTTGCATCTCCTAGAGCCTTTCCTCCACTTTTGAACTGGAGGACATCCCACCAAGAATATATAGATGGAGGTTAAAATCCATGCTACTTAAAAGGCAGGAATTTAGGGAGTTAATTGAATGCCAAATTAAAACATATTTTGAAATAAATACAAAATCAGTGAAAGACAAATTTATATTATGGGACGCAATGAAAGCCTTCATTAGAGGGCAGAGAATAAGTTTTGTGACTAAGATGAAAAAGGACTACAATCTGGAAATAGAACAGTTGGAAAGTTGGTAAGTACAGAAAAGGAACTAGCAACAAGGGATGATATAACAAAAAGGAGAGAATTGGCAGACAAAAAAATAAAATACTGAACATTACAAATGTATAAGGTGGAGAAGAACATAATGAAAATAAAGCAAAAGTATTATGAACTGGGAGAAAAAACACACAAAATATTAGCCTGGCAACATAAAACAGAACAAGCTAAAAGAACTGTATTGGCATCAAGGAAAAAGGACAAACAAATTACATATAATCCAATGGAGATTAATGAGAACTTTAAGGAATTTTATGAACAATTATACCAAACTGAGAACGAGGGGAAAGAAGACAAAATAGAAGAGTTTTTAGCTAAAATTGAACTGCTGAAATTGCAAGAGGAACAAAACAAACTAATAAAACCATTGAAATAGAGGAAGTACAGAATATATTAAAAAAAGCTGCCAAACAATAAAACACTAGGAGAGGATGGAGTTTCAGTAGAATTTTATAAAACATTTAAAGAGTTATTAATTCCTTTTCTCCTGGAAGTAATGAACCAGGTAGAAGAAACACAAAACTTGCCAGATTCATGTAAGACAGCAATAATTACAGTAATACCAAAGACGGGAAAGGACCCATTAACACCAGCATCATATAGACCAATATCTCTACTTAATTCAGATTATAAGATAATAGCAAAATTATTAGCAAACCGATTGTCTAACTGTGTACCAAAAATAATAAAAGAAGATCAAACTGGATTTATTAAGAAAAGACGAACAGCGGATAATGTCTGTAAATTTTTAAAATTAAATACTTAGGAGTAATTGTGGATGCGGATTATCAATCTTTATATAAATTAAATTATGTACCATTAATGAAAAAGATTAAAATGGATTTGATTAAATGGAAGGATCTTCCATTAACATTAAAAGGTTGATTAATTGTATCAAAATGAATATTTTCCCTCGTATTCAGTATTTATTTCAGTCAATTCCATGTTTCCTTCCAAAGGACTTTTTTCAAGATTTGAATACGGCAGAGAGGAAATTTTTATGGAAGGAAAAATTAGTTCAAGTAGCTTTACAGAAGTTGATGTGAAAGTATGCATTAGGAGGACTTCAGTTGCCTCATTTTCAAAATTATTGAGGCTGCACAGTGAAAGTTTGTTAATAGAATGATGGATACTAAGCAGTCCCCTAGTTGGGCTAAGTTGGAATTAGCTTGTATTCTTGAACCTGACATTCATCAGTTTATAAATGGAATTTGCGTTTACTGCAGGGATATAATATGCCAGTATTAAATCAATTATTAAGGATATGGACTAATAGAAATGCTGTTAAAGGTACGAAGGGTAAATTATCAATTCAAACTCTGTTATACCAAAATCAGCTTATTTCTTTTTCAATGTTTAACAGATATTTAAATGTATGGCATTTTGAGGGTGTAAGTGTGACTCAGGATTGTTTTGAAGAGGGACAGTTCCTTTCTTTTAATCAATTGAGAGAAAAATTCTTTGTTTGTGTATTATCAACTTAGAGCTTTGATAAGAGATAATTATGGAAAGGATATGAGATTACCTGAGTAAATGAAGTTTGAGTCTTTGATTTCCTCTATACCAAGAAGGGGTTTTATTTCAGATATGTCAAGGTTATTACAAGAGAGTATGGATAAACTGAATTTGGAGAAATCTAGAAATAAATGGGAAAGTGATTTAACTTATGATATACCTCAGGAGGATTGGGAGGTTATGTGTCATGAAGGGTTACTAAATTGACCAATGTAAGGTATGGTTTGGTTAATTATAATTTTTTTGCATCAGTTGTATTTGACCCCTGAGAAATTGAAAAAATCTGGATTTAGTAATTTTGATTTGTGTTTTAGATGTGGGTTGAATATTGGAACTTCATGTAGTTTGGTCTTGTGATATGGAATGACCATTTTGGGAAAAACTTAAGGTATTTTTTGAGAAATTATTTAAAATTAAATTACTATTAGACCCAGAGATTTTTTTGTTGGGTTATATGGTTTCTTTGACTGGTTTGGGGATGGACAAGTTCCAGATAGTTTTTGGTTTGTTTAGCGTTATCAGTGGCATGGAAATGTGTAGCAATTACTTGGAAAGATAATGTAGAGATTAATATAGTTCATTGGCATAATGAATTGAGATCTTGTATTTATATGGAAAAAATAACATATAATTTACATGATAATTTTTTTGTTAAAATGTGGTTGCCTTATTTGGAGTGTATGGGTTTAGAAATATCTTACTGTTGCATTGTTTTTAAATTTATAATTATTTGAAGTATGTGTTTTTGGCTCCCCTTGAGGGGGAGGGAGGGTTGGAGGGGGAGGGAGGGTTGTTTGCTGATTTGTTTATTGTATTTATTTTTTATGTAATATTTTCATATTTAAAAAATGGACAATAAAACAATAAAATGGTCAAAAGGAATTATTTGGAGTGCCTCCATGCCTTCCTGGTTCTAACAGTACAAAGCAAAGCTCAAACGTTATCTTAATGTACAAAATATCAGCTACAACCTTGAGCAGCTGTTACTAGGAGACACCTATAGAATTTGTAAATATTTTCCAGATAGCTTGTAGAATATACTCACAAGTCATTTTAACCCTTACATAAAATTTTAAAGGTCGATGGGGACAAATATCAGATTTTTTGGCATCTCCGTTGGCAACCTCCTACATTGACGATCAGGAAAATAAAGGCAAATTCTGATCTCTTTTGGACTTGGTGATCTCAACTCTAACTTCAAATCACTTGCTATAATTTTCCATCATTATTTGGCTAAAAATACTGACTTGGTTTCCCCTTACCGATTATGATTTGTATGTCCTGCCTTGTGCTGCAAAGTGGATAGGTTGGGTCTCCTGGTTGTCCTTTGTGTAAGAATGCACAGAGAATGCATAGAGAGAGTCAGATTTTTTTTTTCTTTTTCTTTCCTCCCCCGCCCCCCCCCAACATGAATCAGTTCTTTCAGGATGGGGAGGGAATAAGGAGGAATTTAGCTTTTTTCCAATCAATTTGTTCAAAAGCACACATCAACATAATGGGTTCTATCAATAGTATGAACATGGGTGATCTGAGCAGGATTCCTTATTTGCTCATCTGAAAGCAGCTTTTTGTGACTTGCCCAAATTTCAATAATTTATCCATACCCATGTAAAATAGAACATGAGCAATGAAAAAGTGCTGCATTTGGAATGATCTCAGAGCAGCCAGACCCTCATTCTGAGTTGCAAATCCCTCCATTTTCGCAAGATATTGGAGCAGAAGCAGGCCCATTGAATGTGCTCTGCCATTCTAATCATGAGGGTTTACATCCCCCCACACAGCCCCACCCCCCAGCTTTCTCCCCATAACCTGTGATGCCCTGACTAATCAAAAAACTTGATCTCTGCCTTAAATACACCCAATGACCTCACTTCCACAGCCGCCTGTGGTAAAAAAAAAATTCCAATGACTCGTGACCATCTGATTAAGGAAGTTTTTCCATATCTCTGTTTTAAATTGATGCCCTTTTATCCTGAAGTTATGCCTTCCCACCATGGGGAAACATTCTTGCCACATCTACTCTGTCCAGGCCTTTCAGCTTTCAAAATGCCTCTGAGGTCCCCCCTCATCCTTCTTTACTCCAACGAGTACAGTCCAAAAGCTGTTCCTCATATGCTAATCCTGGTATCATTCTAGTATACCTTCTCTGAACTCTCTCCAATGCCAGCACATCTTATTTCAAAAAAGGTACCCAAAACTGTATACAGTCCTCCAAGTGAGGTCTCACCAGTGGTTTCTTGAGTCTAAACATTACATTCCTGCTCTTATACATATCCCTCAAGAAATGAATGCCAATATTACATTTGCCTTCCTCACCATCGAACAAACCTGGTGGTCAATCTTTATGGTATCCTGCACGAGGACTCCCAAGTCCCTTTGTACCTCAGAATTTTTAATTTCTATATAATAGTCTACCTATCCATTTATTTTACTAAAGTGTGTGATGGTAGACTTTCCAAAATTGTGTTTCATCTGTTGTCTTTTTCCATTCTCCTAATCCAATCAAGTCTCTCTGCACCACTGCTCCTCCCACCTTTTTGGTATCATCTGCAAATTTAGCCACAGGGCCATTTATTCCATAATCCAAATCATTTATCTTCTTTTAAAAATATTTTATATTGAATTTAGCATATAAATCCTACATATAAAATCTTCTCCTTAAACAAATAACAGGTCATATCATATACATATGACAAATTAATATAAATGTAAATCAAAAACCTATCCATATTTGTGTATTTTATAATATTTATTTTTAAAAAAGTCCATTATATACAAGATGAAAAGAAGCAGCGTCAACATCATATGGAATACTACTGGAAACCGGTAGCCAATCAGAAATGTTCCCTTTATTCTTTCATTCTGTTTCCTGCTGACAAGCCAATGTTCTAGCCATGTTAATATCATTCCTATAATTCTATGTGTTCTCATCTTGTTTAGCAGCTTTATGTATAGCATCTTGTTGAAAGTAACCATTCTGACTTGGGGCCATCTTTTCATGCATCAATGAGGAAGTTGGCTAAACTGTAGGTGAAGCTAGGGGCAGGTATAGTGTAGTCAGGCTTTGCAACATGATGGAAAAACAGCAGAAAAAATAAATTAATAAAAAGCTGACACACAAAATATGTCAGAGCAATGAAGGTCGCAGCAGCATCTGAGAGAACAATAGGGCATTTGTTGATCTGCTCCTGCACTGATTAGCCCCCTGAGACTTTGCCTATGTGAGAAACTAGCTACTAGTATTGCTAAGCTGCGGACTTAAGATTGGTAAAATATTATATAGCAAGCGTACTAACTTCGAGATAATTTGTATATGCAAGGAACTAACTATTGGATATTAAAAGGCGAGGTCTTTTATGATTGGTGTAACATTATATAATTGTTTGGGGGACTTTTGTCACTGACTCCTGAATGGCATTTCAATAGTAATGGTGAATGAAAGTAATCCAATCTGCAGATTAAAGAACGATCCAACCAAGACTAGTTTTGAAGTCAGTCATTTCATGCGAGCACCCTGCAGAGCCGAAATCCACATTTGGTCCTTCTGAGCATCCCATAACTTCTTCCTTGACAAATGACTCGAACAGCTTCCAAACCACTGACATCAGGCTAATGAGTCTATTATTTCTTTTCTGTTGCCTCACTTCCCTTCTTAAATTGCGGAGTGATATTTGCGATCCTGGAGTCCACCGGAAACTGCCAGACTCCATTGATCCCTGGAGGATGCCTTCACAATCTCTACAGCTACCTCCTTCAGAACGCAAGGGTCCATTCCATCTGGTCCGGGAGACTCATCCACCCTTAGGCTATTGAGCTTCCCAAGTAGCTTCTCTTTTGTGAACTTGACTGCACTCACTTCTCTTTGTAGAGAGCCATGAGAGTCTGGTATGCCACTAATGTCTTCCACAGTGAAGACTGATCCAAAATATTCTTTTAGTTCCTCTGCCATCTCTTTGCCTCCCATTACAATTATTCCAGCATTGTTTTCTATTGGTCCTATGTCTACGCGTCACATTTTATACAGTGCCCTCTTCTTCTTTCTTCTTCTTCTTTGGCTTGGCTTCGCGGACGAAGATTTATGGAGGGGGTAAAAGTCCACGTCAGCTGCAGGCTCGTTTGTGGCTGACCAGTCCGATGCGGGACAGGCAGACACGGTTGCAGCGGCTGCAGGGGAAAATTGGTTGGTTGGGGTTGGGTGTTGGGTTTTTCCTCCTTTGCCTTTTGTCAGTGAGGTGGGCTCTGCGGTCTTCTTCAAAGGAGGTTGCTGCCCGCCAAACTGTGAGGCGCCAAGATGCACGGTTTGAGGCGATATCAGCCCACTGGCGGTGGTCAATGTGGCAGGTACCAAGAGATTTCTTTAGGCAGTCCTTGTACCTTTTCTTTGGTGCACCTCTGTCATGGTGGCCAGTGGAGAGCTCGCCATATAACACGATCTTGGGAAGGCGAAGGTCCTCCATTCTGGAGACGTGACCCATCCAGCGCAGCCCTCTATAATGTTTAGAAAAAGACACATTTTTCCTTTTTACCCCCCCCCCCCCATGTGCTTCATAGTTTTAAATTTGTAATCAAAGACTTCACATGTAATTAAATTGCACATTCCAGACTTTTTTCAAAATTATTTGTATACATTTTGGCTTGACCATGTAGAAATTACAGCACTTCTATGGGACTGTCCTTTTAAGAGAACAGATTTAACAAATCTAGAAGAATGTTGAAAGTGACTGTGAACTGACAGTAGGCTTTGAAGACAGCATATTCCAAAAGTTGATACATTGCAGATAGAATGGGAGAAGCCATGAAGCAGAGATCATGTGACCAGCTTATTGAAAAGATAGTGCAGCGTTTGCTCAGGATGCCATTTTAAGAAGGCAGTACAAGAGTAAAAAGCTTGTCAACCTCCTGTGAGAATGTGAAACCCACTTGGCTTCCTTGTGGGAATGTGAAACGCACTTGGCCTCATTGTGTTGTTATAGACAAATTGTCAGATTTCCTCCTGTTAGTTGCTGAGGAATAAGAAGACCACTTTGTGACCGGAAAGAGTGAAGGTCAATTTTGTTCGACTAACCCATGAAAAGGGTTCTACTTGCAGAATAAATACTCTGCTTGGATGGTGACCAGAGTGAGAGTCACTTGAATTCAGCTAACCCACAGAAAGGGTCTGGAATCTCTGTGAGCATTGCTTGCTTTGTGTATCCAATGCCAAAGAAGATGGAAATTTTGGTTGGCACTCGCCTACAAAGGTCATTTTGTTGAAGCACCTCAACAAGGCTCTCATGAATTAATCAACCTTCTGTCACCCCCAGACTATTTCACCCACTTCATGAACTACTAATTTCATCTAAGCCCTGCATGTACCCATCCATCTAAAGCCTGCATGTCACATTAATCTAAGGCTTGTGTATCTCACTCAACTTAAAGCCTGCATGTCGCATCCACCTAAGGCCTGCGTGTCTCATCTATCTGAAGCCTGCATGTCACATTAATTTCAAGCCCACATGTCAACATTATTGAATTTCTGAAACTGAACTTGGAACTGCCTTTCTTAAATTGAGCTTCAGTGGCTTTTGGAGTATTCCCCACACACCAATATTTGTGCATATTTAGAGTTTAAGTTAGATATATTTAGGTGAATGTTAAATAAATTAGATGAGGTGTTAATTCATTGTTAGTTAGTGATTATTTTAAATATAACACCATCTGGGCTAATTGTTATCACTGCTGTCTGGTACATCAACCCCCCCCCCCCCTACACACACACACACACACACACACACACACACACACACACACACACACACACACACACACACACACACACACACACACTTCCCAGTCCTCTATATTCCCACTTATTTTTGCAGCTTGTGTGCTTTCCCTTTTGCTTTTACTTTGGCTTTAACTTCCCTCATCAGCCACTCACAAATTTCTTTCTTTTTGGCATGTAGCTGTCCTGCACTTTTCTCATTTCTTGCACAAATTGCAGCCATTGCTGATCTGCTGTCTTTCTTATTTTGTGTTTTTTCAATTGACTTTGGCCAGTTTGTCTCTTATCTAGCTGTATCTAGGATGTGGCAGCTAGGATACATGCCCTGGGTACCACTTGCAGGGCAGGTGGGGGGTGTGGGAGATACCACTGTCCTCACCTCACCCTCCCAATATTCAAATCCCTAGCCCAAAAATGAATCCCCATCTCAGGATTCCTGCTCAGGCACCTCACCAGGCCTCTCTGGGCTGGCATCTCATCGGACCACTTTGGAGCCACTCCAGGACCTTGCTCAATATGTGATCAATGGGTGAAATGGCCATCTTCCTTACCCATAATCCCCCATGCAGCTGGAACTGTTCTGCCTCTGCCAGCACCAGGGAAACACAGAGCCACCATTAGGTTAACCAGACCTCAGAGGGGATGCTGATTACCCTCTGAACAATCGCAGGTAAGACTTTAATTTCGCCTTGAAGTAGCAGCAATATTTCTGTTTAAAAGTGCAAAGGGAGAGATTATGTTCATGGAGAGGGGCAAAAAAAACTCGTGCCTGACTTGCCCAACGTTAACTTCACTGGGAGACCCCTTGTGTTATCCATGGTCTGCTGTGACTGTAATTTCCTTTTCTCCACTGAAATACTGACATATCAGACTTTAGCCCCTCCTTTTCAAATATCAAAGAGAACTCAATCATATTGTGATCACTACCTCTTCAGGGTTCTATTATCTTAAGCTCTTTAATCACTTCTGGCTCATTACACAGCACCCAATCCGGAACAGCTGATCCCCTGATAGGATCAACAGGTTGCTTCAAAAAGCCATCCCATCAGCATTCCACAAACTCTCTCTCCTGAGATCCCATACCAACGTAACTTTCCAAATCTGCTTTCATGTTAAAATCCCCCGTGATTATCATAACTCTGTCCTTCTGACATGCCTTATCCATTTCCAGTTGTATTTTTTAATCCACATCCTGGCTGCTGTTTGAGGGCTATTAGTGTCCTTTTACCTTAACACAATCTGAGGCGCCTGCAAGCTCACACCAAGACGCAAGAGAAACTTGTCCGTGAACTACTCTTTGCAGATGATGCCGCTTTAGTTGCCCATTCAGAGCCAGCTCTTCAGCGCTTGACGTCCTGTTTTGCGGAAACTGCCAAAATGTTTGGCCTGGAAGTCAGCCTGAAGAAAACGGAGGTCCTCCATCAGCCAGCTCCCCACCATGACTACCAGCCCCCCCACATCTCCATCGGGCACACAAAACTCAAAACGGTCAACCAGTTTACCTATCTCGGTTGCACCATTTCATCAGATGCAAGGATCGACAACGAGACAGACAACAGACTCTCCAAGGCAAATAGCGCCTTTGGAAGACTACACAAAAGAGTCTAGAAAAACGACCAACTGAAAAACCTCACAAAGATTAGCATATACAGAGCCGTTGTCATACCCACACTCCTGTTCGTCTCAGAATCATGGGTCCTCTACCCGCATTACCTACGGCTCCTAGAACACTTCCACCAGCGTTGTCTCCGCTCCATCCTCAAAATTCATGGAGCGACTTCATCCCTAACATCGAAGTACTCGAGATGGCAGAGGCCGACAGCATCGAGTCCATGCTGCTGAAGATCCAGCTGCGCTGGGTGGGTCACGTCTCCAGAATGGAGGACCATCGCCTTCCCAAGATCGTGTTATATGGCGAGCTCTCCACTGGCCACCGTGACAGAGGTGCACCAAAGAAGACGTACAAGAACTGCCTAAAGAAATCTCTTGGTGCCTGCCACATTGACCACCGCCAGTGGGCTGATATTGCCTCAAACCGTGCATCTTGGCACCTCACAGTTCGGCGGGCAGCAACCTCCTTTGAAGATGACCGCAGAGCCCACCTCACTGACAAAAGTCAAAGGAGGAAAAACCCAACACCCAACCCCAACCAACCAATTTTCCCCTGCAACCACTGCAACCGTGTCTGCCTGTTCCGCATCGGACTTGTCAGCCACAATCGAGCCTGCAGCTGACGTGGACTTTTACCCCCTCCATAAATCTTCGTCCGCGAAGCCAAGCCAAAGAGAACACAACCCATAAGGACTCTATCTCTTCTGATCCCAGCTGAGCCATGCTGCCCCTTCCACCTCCCTGCCTATTCTTCCAATACACCTTGTATCCTTGGATGTACAGCTCCCAATGAAATTCATCCATTAGTCACGACTCATTAATGGGCACATTGAACCCTCCAATCTGTGTAGCAAGATCATCCACTTTGTTTCTAATGCTGCATACCCTCAGACCAGTTTTTGAATGCAATATGTCTGTCAACCCTCTGGCTATTATCTTCTCTTGTCATCTTCCTGTTATCCTTACTGCAAACTATCTGCACCTTACTGCTGTTTCCCCCTTCATTTGCATCTTCTGCCAAATTAGTTCAAATCCTCCCTAGCAGCTGTATTAAACTTGCCGGCCAGGATATTGATCTCTTTGGGTTCAGTTGTAACCCATTCTTCCCCCAAAAATATCGCAATGATCCAAGAATCTAAACCCCTGACTCCTGCACTAGTTTATCTGCCTGATCTCGTTATTTTGCCCACACTAGCATGTGGCACAGGCAGTAATCCTGAGATTACCATTTGCCAAGATCACCTGCTTTTACCTCACCTCATACTGGACTCTGCCATTCCAAAATGGTCCTATCAGGTCTGCTTTCCACAAGACATTGTTGATGTTAGATTATCGGAATTTTACTGAACTTTGAAATTGATTGGCACGCTAAAATGAAAGGAGATTGACCAAGTAGTTTGAAGATTAACATCAATGAAAGTAATGTATAAGATTCTTATAAACTAAAAGATAGTAGTCTGTAAATAAAAACTCCAAGGTATAAATAATATTGCTGTATTCATCTTGCAAATAGGTTTGATTTTTGCATGCATACTATATAAATAAAAAAAAAATATATATATATATATATATTTATATATATATATATATATATATATGTTAAATTGTGTGTGTACAGCACACAGGACAATTATTAGTGTTTACTTTAAAATATGTATATCATTTCAATGTATTTTGTGCTTCAAGAAATAATCTGAGTTTTTAAGTGAACCATCGCGTGCTGACATACTCAAGTGGGCATCTGTTTAACTTGCATCTACCACCACTCAGAGTGAGTTTAGCTTTCTTTTTGCTCCACCAAAATTTGATATTCCGGCATGAATCAACACACTGCATCTTAGTGCTGTATTGATTTGATATTCCAACTCTTTTAAGTTGCACATTGCTGTTGCCAGATTGGTTACTGAGAATGTTAGCACATGCAAGATACTCACTTCCACCTCCTACACCCAGCACTCAATATTTAAGATTCCATTTGGTCATGTACATAAAATACATAAAAATCTTTTTTCCCTTGTTGAGTAAAGGCAGATTAAAACTGGGCTTTCTGTTTCCTTGGACTGAGTATCCCGATTGGCTGAGCTACTTACCAGGACTATGTTTCCCTACCTCCAGTCATATGGTATGTAAGGTTGGTCTCTCATACTTGGTGCAAAATTTAAGTGATATCCAGGAAGCAGTATCAGAGGTACATTATATGTAAATCATAGATTATCATTTTCTAAACAAATGAGGTGCAAAAATATTAAAATGCATGTGAATTTAATTATGTTTTGAGGTTTTGTCAAACAGAGGAATTCATTACCTTTATCAAAACAGCCATCTTTAATTCCAATTAGGTATATGTGACTTTTAGCCAATGACTCGATGCTTTACGTGTTTCAACAACATACTAATAAAAGAAATAGAAGCAGGTTTGGGTCATTCAGCCTCTACGAATGTTGTAATTTAGTAGGATTGTGGTTGATATCTTAGCTCGGCTCCAATTTCCTTGACTCACTCAAGTCACTCAATTCCTGTAATATTTAACGTTCTCTTTAAGAAAATAATCGATCCACCTCACTACTCTTGGGAAGAGAATTCCAAAGTTTCATTATTCTCAGGGTGAAAGAATTTCTTCCCATCTCCATCCTGAATTGCCAGTCTCTTATTTTAAATCACCTTGGCGCTGACACTATTAGCCCTCAGCTCACTGAAATGATTTCATATTTTTGAAGAGGGTATTGGTGCAGTCTCCTTAAGCTCTCTTCACATGTCATACTGTATGGTAACTGGTCCTACCAGCTCACGAGACTGTGCTGCCCAATTAACCCACAAGCTCCGTATGCTTTTTGGAAAGGTGGGAGGAAACTGGAGGACTTGGCCGAAAGCCACGCAGGATAAATGGGGAGAACATTCAAACAACAGCACAAGATTCAACCTTGGGTTGACCGTACCATGCTAACCGTACCAACATCTCAGGAATCAATCCAATGAAGCTTCACTGTACTTCTTCAATCAAAAATGTATCCTTCCTTAGCTTGGCAGACCTGATTTGTGCATGTTATTCTTGACATAGTCTCACACAAGTTCAAAATTCTGGAATCACCTCTGCACGCGAAATGGCTTTTTGTAGGTCATACCCTACTGGCTTTGTGTAATGTTCAGGATCTCTGGGATTAAATGCCTGTGATCAGGCTCTCAGCAGGTTCCAGATTTCATTGTTCATCCAGGGCATTTGATTGGGAAAAACCCTGAATGATTTGGTGGGGACATATGTGCCCACAATTGTTTTGATAAAGTCAGCAAAGCCTCTGGTCTAATCATTCAGATCTTCAGCTGAGTTCTTGAACTCCACCCAATCCTGTAACCATTCTTCAGCCTCCTGTGACTTCTGTCTCAGGAAAGAACTGTAGGGTTTCCTTATCTTGGTGTAGCAGTGATCAAGTGTGTTGAGACATTTGGTACAGAAGGTTACGTGCTGTTGGTAATTGGACAGGGGTGGCTTGAGACAGGCCTGGTTAAAGTCACCGATTATTATGTAGTGCGTTGGGGTGGGTGTCCCTTTTCTACTGACCATATCGTGCAGCTCCGCAAGTGCCTGTTTGTAATCGGCATTGGGAGGGAATATAAACTCTGGTGAGAATCACTGATGAGAACTCACACGGTACATAGAAGGGTCTGCATTTAAGGGTCTGATTTGCTCTAAGAAAGTGGAGTAGGAGGTTGGCTTGACCCCAATGTCCATGCTCCAGCCGTTATTAACTAAAAAAGCACATACTTCCCCCTTTCTCGTTGCCAGAATCTGAATTCCAATCCAGTCTGTGAATGTTGAAACCCTCTGGTCAGATCATAGCATCCGGTGTTTTCTCTGTTAGCCAGGTCTCTGTGCAGTAAACAACTGAGATTTGTCTCACCTGTCTCTGATAAAGCAGCCTTGCCCTGAGGTCGTCAATACTCAAATCCTCTTGTAATAAAGATGAACAGACCATTTGCTTTCCTCATTCTAAATTCCTAATAATAACATTGTGAACAATTCTGCACACTTTCCAAAACAAATATAGTGATAAACTAGATCTGAAATTTCAAAAGAAAACTTATGAACTTCGAGATCAAAATCAAATCTTCAGCAATAAATTCTATGTGGATTCAAGTAGAATCCCTTCCATTTCTCAAAATTGTTGTCCATCTAACCCAGCAGCAGCATGGATTAATTTGAAAATAGATGGATAATTTCAGATAAACAGCTCCAGCAACATTTCTTCAATTCGAGCACTTTTCCTCGGTGACTTTTATTTTTGTGTTCTTCTCATTTCCCTTCCCATTTACCAGCAGTTTTCACTTTTCTTTTAGTTTTCTGCATGCATGTCATCTGTCCATTTATAATCAAATTCCTCCAGGCCATTTGTGTTCTTCAAAGCTTGGGATAAACTCAATAAAATATATGTACAGGAAGAACTTGCTATGATTGAATTAGAGGAATGAGAAAGTCTTCAAGGGATATTAAGATATGCCATAAATTTGCCTCCTTGATACTACATTTTCATTTGAGGAGTTAGAGATAGTTTTGGCAATGCACTAGATAACAGCTATAGATCCCTTTTGTTCAAAACAAATAAAATCTTAAATTTCACTGGAGTAGGTAAAATCAAAATGATGGTTGAGCAAGAATGAGATGGGAAGTAAAAAGCAAGTCAAGAAGGATCTTAAATGAAACAATTTTCATCAGATAGTACATCTTCTGGTTCATGTATAACATCTAACAAATCATTGAGCTAATAAATCATCATGATTGAAACTGCATTTCCAATCCATTCTGCTACGTAAATATGCAGTGTTATTTGAGAAAGACTGTCTGCACAGTATTTCTTTTGGACTACTTCTCAATGCTGATAACATTTTCTCTCTTAGCAGTGTTTATCTGAAGAATTCCTTATACATCAAGTGAAATGTCGGCAGTTGGTCTTGGTAGGAGACATCACTCCAGTTATTCTTTCCATAGCCGAAACAATAAGACCCAAGCAATTCTGTTGCAGCAGGGTTTGGAAGATGGTGTGTATGAGCTTGGTCTCTATCTCCTGCATTCCATTGAATTTTGTGAGTTGCACAAACTAGTTGGTGGAATTGTTTTTATGTCAGCATTTAACAGAACTATCTTTATACAATCATGTTTTAGCTGGCCTTGTTACAATGTTTATGTTGACAGATGTAAAATAAAGTCAGATTCTGCAAAACCCTGCTCAAGTATCTTTAAAATTATTGTGTCCTGATTTTATATTTAAGTTGCTTTTAAGAAGTGTGAACCCATTTTGATGACACCTTTACTGATCTGTATCAATGTCCTTATGGATCTATGTCCTGAAAATAAACTACTGTGGGAATTGAATACCAAGTTGCCACATAATATTACACATGAGACCTTCCAGATTGAAGGCATGATAGAAGGAAAGAATGAATCAATAGTCAGGAAATGGTTTAAGTTGAAGTTAAAGAAATAAAGTAAATATGAACAGAATGTTGAATCCTGTTTTGGAAAAAATAACATCATATAATGGACAGAAAAAAGAATATATTGTAAACGGAATGAACTTTTAGAGCTACAGTTTTGATTGAGTTCAACTAACTATTTGTGTGGGCTTGGTTTACCATTATCTCACCTTTGACCTCCACCATGTTTAGCATTTGTGAAGAACAAAGATACTGGTATGAAACATGGTGGGGTGGGGGAAAATAAAATTCTGATAACATTGTCCTGATTCACCATTACAGAAAGGGACAGCAATATTCAAATCAACCATCCAAATTCATATGCTTTCTTCTTTAACAATACTGTGAACGGATTGATGTTGGACAGAAATCAAGCACACAATAGATAGATCCAACAAAAGAAACACAAGTTATTGGAGATTAGAAACCTTTATGTAAACATTACATAATGAAAATAAATCAGGAAAGTGATTAAAATGTAGAAGTGTCATTTATTAAGGAGATTCGGCATCTCATTGAATACGCTCCTGAACTTCTACAGGATAGGTATACCGTGGGAATATTACTGACTTGTTGCGTCACAGTCTGGTTTGGACTACAGGAACACAGGAGGCCACATAAACTTCTCCGGGATCACCAAAAGATCTGTCTGCACTATTGAAACATAACTTTTATCCAACCATCAGCAACTGTGAACACTTTTTATCTATTGTTTTATATTTATCTCTTTTTCTGTCTCATGGTGCCTTATGGTAATTTAATTTGTTGTTGGTGGCTGATGCAAGAATTTTACATGTTGTGCTTATGTCTTTGACAAACTCTCATAATATCAGGAAACATAAATGATTGAAGCGTTACATTAACTAAGTAAAACAAGTAATATATAATTTCAAAGTGAACAACACAATGTTCCAAACACCAACAATTTAGAACTGATTGTGAAGTAACACCCAAAAGTACATAGTAGCTCCTGTCAAAACCATGCAAGAAACAACGGCCTTTAATTTTATGAACCCCCCCCCGCCCCACTCACTCAAATGTTCATGAATTTTTTCTTGTAATTGACCACATGGCAATGACCTCTTTTTAAGTTTTGCAAAAGCAGCCAGTAAATTTATCAAGATTTTCACGGTCCAAACCTGCTCAGTGTCCTCAGCGCACATCAATACTACAGTGTCAACCCCCTCGCCGTCCTTCATCACACTCAATGGTATACATGACCATTGTTTCCCAAGAAGTATTTGATGATCTATTTTTCAAAACCGAGAATGAGAGATGCAGTCTCTAGGTTTCAGCCAGCTTCAAAATTAAATGGATGTACTCTTGTTCTACACATCTGATGTGCGCACATAAACAGTCCAAAGATCAACAAATAAATGTTAAAACATTCGAAAGAATTGTGACTTGTTTGACAAGCTCATCAAAGAATTTCTCATTTTGATGGATGATGCACTCCACTTTCAAAAATTTGACCAATCCATTTCATTACTGGAATAGATAAATGCTTAGCTAGAAAGTGCTGAGAGTTGAACTTAGGGATGTCTTGCAAAGCAGGGTCAAGTATATTTTCACTAATGTCAAAGAGTTTGACTGAGATTGTTGTGTTTCATTTTAAAAAGGGAAAGTACTTTCACGCTTTTAGTCTGGGAATATTTTCACTTTTATACTAATTTTTGATTTCCGAATATTTTCTCAGGAGCTATAAATGCAACTGGAACTAGAAATGAGCAATTTGTTAACATGCCACATCACAAAATACTTTGACTTACCTTACTCTATATTTATTTAGCACCTTTCATGTAAAGAAAAGGGTCAGGATATTTTGCAGGAATATTTATAAACAAAATCCAACACCTAGCCACAGAGGTTGGCTTTTGGGAAGAACCTCAAAATCATGGTCAAAGAGAAAGATTTAAGGAGGACTTCAAAAGAGCGAAAAGATTGACATATTTAGAGGGAATTCCAGGGATGAGGGCAGTTGAACACACTATTCCAAAGGTATAGTAATTAAACTTGGTATTTATTCATTCAGGTGCCTTGCCATTTGGCATGGGCAATCATTTCTCTCCATCCGTCATGATCTCTGACCCTCCAAATTGTAGTTGCTGCCTCTTCTCCTTCAATGAAGGCTCCATCTTTGTGCTGAGACCATGGTCGATGTTAAGTTCATGATTATACAAGGGAAAAATACTGAAGTGGCTTCCCATTGCCTTCTTCAGTTGCAGTGTTCATACTGGATGGGTAACCCTGGCCATTGATCAGCAGATTCATCTGCCCAGTGTTTTTAGTTTTACAACCATAAATTCCAATTTGTAAAAACCATACACCATCTGCAATCCATGGCTTCACGTGACCTGGATTGGGAGGCTAAACAAGGTGACCTGTAGGCTGTCAGAGAGAAGGAGCTCCTTGCACCTCCTTTTCCTTTTTTTTTTGAAATTTATTTATAGTATCTCCATACATTCATTTCAAATTGACTTAGTATAATATTACATAATAGATACTAAATAATTTTCTAATTTTCACCCCCCCTACCTCCCCTAACCCCTTAGGAAACCACCTTGTGGTGGTTAATTCCCAAAAACCCAAATGGGTGTGGTATAAACCACAAGTGGCATATGACTTTCGGAAGCAGAAGTACCACCCCCTCCCCCCCCCCCCCCCCAGGCAGACAAAATACACGTATAAACCGAAAAATCATCATTTCTTATATCCATAAAACCCCGGTCCATCAATTTAACCAATCTTATTCATAAACTCTTTTTTTTGAAAATCCAAACTTGATATTAAATTTTGCACCCTTTCCACCCTCCCAACACTGAGTTAAACATTGTTTACAATCAATAAAAGCTTTTTAAAAAATTTTTTTTTCAAGTCTTCCTGAATTTCATCCACTGAATTAAAACACCTCTGAACATCCCAGTTCAACATCGAATCTTCCATTCTTCTCAGTCTCAAGTTGAATTTGTAGCTTACTTTCAAAAAAAGTTTTTCAAATCTTTTAAAATTTTCTTGAACATAATTCCTTCGGTCTTGATCTTCTAAAGCATCAATGTTATTCATAAGTTCTTTCTTCTATGTTTCCCAATTTAATATCAAATTTTCCACTTTGTCAATCTTCTCAATGTTAAGTTGAAATTATTGTTTATTTTCAAGAAAAACTTGTTCAAAATTTTTAACTCTTCTTGGACATTGCTCCTTCAACTTTAATTTTATAAATCATCAATCTTGTTCATAGTTTCTTTCTACTGAGTTTCCAAATTTAATAAAGATTCCGTTTTTTCCAATTTTCTCAATATTAAACTGATCTTGTTGTTTAGTTTAAAAAAAAACCTTTTCAAAACTATTAAAATTTTTTATGCAATGTATGCATACTCACAGATAATAAATTCACTCTTCCAATATTCCATCCAAAAAAAAATCACTGATAAACCTTATTGCAGGTCAAGGAGTTCCATATATATGTTTATCTTCAGAAAACATTTCAAATATTTCAAATCAACATTCGTTGCCATCTTTCAAAAAGGAGTCCGAAATCAACTTTAATAAGTTCTGTTCTTGAGAAAGTTCCATCACCAACTCCGGCTCTGTCTGGGCAAATAGGTCAAATTTCTTCCAAAGTCAAAGAATGTAATTTTGTTCTGTATTTATAGATAATAAGTTCATCCTTCCGATATTCCATCCAAACAAAAATCACTAATAAACTTTAATGTTATCTGGATTTTTAAAACTCACGGTCAACCAATGCCAATTACTGCAATTTATCTTCATAAAACATTTCAAATCAATATTCATCACCATCTTTCAGAGGGGTGTCCAAGGCCAGCTTATCCGACAGTCCAATTAATGAGCTCCGTTCTTAAGAAGATTCCAGCCTTGACTCCGTGGTTCTGTCTGGGCAAGTAGGCCGAGTTTCTTCCAAAGTCGGAGAGTGTAGTTTTGTTCTGTATTTGAACTCTATTTTCCTTAATCTTTGTTGCCATTATAAACTAAAAACAATTGATAAACAAAACAAAGACTTTTAACAGAAAAGAAATATTCTTAAAACGGGTATTTATATAACTGCCTGGGGGAGACCTGGAAGGCACGTCCGCTCCCTACGCCATCTTGCCACGCCCCCCGCACCTCCTTTTCCTGAGAAATTGCACAGCTCCGACATCAGCAGGAATGAAAGGAACACAGATTTATCAAAAGATTGTAGAATGAGCATGTGTGAGCAGGAATGGTCAAACAATGGCAAGATTTGAAAATATGGATGAGAATTTGTAGTGTTCATCGACTTTGCAGCACAGAAACAGCCCTATGGCCCAGGTTGTCATGGCTGACCAAGTTCTCTACCCAAACAAATACAATCAGTCCAATTTTACAATATGAATAGGAAAGAGTTAGAGGGAGTGAAATCCCTCCAAACCTTTTTTTAATCCCATGTTTTCAACTTGAGACAAAAGTTATTTTGCATGAGTTTCTGTCTAAATACAACAACTTGGCATAATTTTTTTTCTTTTAGACACACAGCACGGGAATAGGCCCAATGAGCCCATGCACCATCTATAACCCCGGTAGGTTTTGAAGGGTTGGAGGAAACTGGAGCACTCAGAGGAAACCCAAGCGTACATGGGGAGAATGTGCAAACTCCATACAGACAGTGCCGAATCCAAACCCTGGTCACTGACACTATAATAATGTTATGCTAAATTGCTAGGCTAACCATGTTGCCCAACAAGTAAAAACTCTGATCTGGGATCAGTAAAATGACACAAAGTGTATTATTCCATCAAGAGTAATAGAGAAACTGTTAGAAACAGACAAGCAAAGTGGGAAAGAACATAGAGTGTGAAAATATCAAAGGAACATGTCAGACAATGTATAAATTTAACTTATTCATTTGTTCATTTGTCTTCATGGTCGTAACGTTAATAGTTTCAAGATTTCTTCAAGCAAACAAGCATAGAGAAAATAGGAAATATTATTCACTTTATTGAAATTATCTCCTTCAAAGTAACACTTACATTTTGTGCTTCTGAGAATGCTTTCAAATTTCTGAAAAAGATAATTATCCAAGGAAAATGCTTCAATATTGATCATTCCATCTTATGGAATTGTAAAACAAGTTGAACAAGTGTACCAAGATACCAAATCAACACATTTAACAGTTTACACATCTGAAGTTTCCAAATCATTTTTGACTTAAGATGTGCATTTATGTTCAAAAGTTACACTTTGAAAATGCAGCAAGTTTTTAAATCATATTTGATTATACTATGTATAAATAACTATCATAACATTTCTGGTACATTGGCATCAAACAGATTTCAACGCTGCCTGGAGTGCTCTGCATTCTGCGTCAGGAAGAATAGGTTAGATTGACTATCTGCAAGTCTTTCTGCGGAACATAATCTTGATAATTTCGTATAAAGGGGACTTTTAATTTGGTGCATTTGGAACCTATGTAAAAAATACCTGCAAACTTTCATCAATATGTGAAAATACCTTTTAGAATTTGTGCAGTTAATTCCTACAAGTGTTTATTCAGCTAATCTTCAGTCACTGCTTTTACAGTCAACTATATGTCATGTCGTTGACTCAGAAGAAAGATGTGATTTTACATCGAGCAGCTGGGGATTTTCTATGTATACAAGTCAGGAAGGTTGAGACACGACCCACTACAAGCAGGCAAAAATGTGGAAATTGCAAAGATCCTGACAGATGTTTGCCAGGTTTTCCCAAGTAAAATTTCAGGTGAGACCTGACATAGAAACAGTAACCCTTTTCATTTTAGTAAATGGAATAGTTGCAAGAGAACCAAATATTAGTTTATTTTCTAAAAATAATTGAGGCTATGCAAATGACCTTACCCATAGGGAAAAAGGTTTGCTTCTGATCCGTTTGGATTAAAGTGAATTTGATGAATAAAGGAGGGATGAGCGCACGCGATTCATTACCTCCAGCAAATTAGACACGTTAATGGTTTCGAAGTGGACAACACTTGTAAAGAAAAACAAATAGAATATTAATATCCTGGAGGAAGTTTTTTTTTGTATTTTTTCCAATCTAATTGTGCATATAATTAAAAGAACATTTTTGATGTATTGCACATAAAATATAAAAGAAACATTCCTACTTAAAATGGAAAGCCCTCTACTTTTCTAAGGATTAACTGGAAATACATCTAGGCACCCCTAAATGATTAGATACATTTTGCCCATTCAACCAACAAGGAACATAGGTATCATATTGTGAGTGCTTTGAGAAAAGAAACAAGAATCAATTTTCCACCTAGAAATACATCAGGCTTTGATAACCCTCAGAATATTCTTGGAAAAGAATAAACCAAAAGTCAAGTAGCAGCTGATCTGCAATGGCAGTGTTATGATTACCCAATGGCAGGAAAAGGCTAACATGAATTATGTTATGAATGGATTATCTATTCTCCCTGTAGAAAAAATAAAGATTGGATTTTGTCAATATAATATTCCCAGGAAGTGAGCATGCTTTCTTGAAATAGAATTCAAAAACTCAAGATAAAGATGAATGAGAATTGAACGAGGACCAGTAGGTTAGCAGTCATCATACATCATGAGGGCTGAATACACAGACATTAATGAACCCCAAAAATACATAGTTTTAGAATGCTGCTGCTTTCTGGAGAACCTTGTCTAATGATTAGCATCATTGCAATGCTTGGTCTAGATGTTAACATGAACTTTTCTCTTCCTGCACTTGTACAAAGTCAGATGTAAACTAGCCTCAAGTAGAGTTAATATATTAAACAAATAAAGTAAACTGCAGTTTTAAATTGATTTTTTTGTAGCATTCTGTGGACTGTATCCTGATGATGGTGAATACCAACTCTTTGCTGAAGCTTTTTGTCTATTACGTATAATTCTAGCCATTAGTTTTAGTACTAATGTAACCATTTTTAGAACATTAAAAACATAAGAAATAGGAGCCTGCTCCCCCATCTCCACCTATCTGCCTTTTCCCAATATCCCTTCATTTCCCCAACCATATAAAAAATCTATCCAACCTTGTTTCCAACTAATTTTGGTTATAGATATATCAAACCAGAGTGTAAATCCTGTCCTACATTTAGCATAACATTGAAAAAGTACATGCTACTTCTGAGTGCTTGGTGATGGAGTACAAGATAGGATTTGAATTAATCAGCTAAACCACAAAGCTTTTCACTTACAAGTGATGATTAGATAGAGATGTTTCAAAGAATGGGTTGGCAAAGTAAAAGTCGATGTGACACTTTTATTGACATTTGATTATTCTCATGAGCAATCATGTGCCTTGATATCAATCGACCATTGAAATTGATCTGAGAAATTTCTTTAAGGAAGGATTTGAATTAGCTTCCTTTGGAATTATCGCACTTTCTGATTTTCGGCTGAAGGAGTTCCAGCAAACAGAAATAAATACATTGCTGTCAGGTTTGGTGAGGGGCAAGGGTGTGCACCACACATCACTTGATGAACCAAATACTGACCCATCAAAATTTATCAATAGACAGAGATTATCAGAAATTAACACATCTTCCAACCACCCTGCCAATTTCCATGGGCAATTTATTCCATTTTCCCAGATTCCCATTTTTATCAGAACCATGACTAGCTCAAGAAATAGTTGATTTCAACTCCAGAGTCCTTCATTGGAAGCAGCAGTTTCTCGAGCTGCACCGCGCTAGTCAGGATTCTAACAGAAATCGGAATCTGGGAAACGAGAAATTCTCCCAGTTTCCACATGTATTTCCACCACTCACCTACACCGAGGCTCATTTACAGTGGCCAAGTAATTTATCAAATCCAAGTTTCTTTCCATATCCTTTAGACAGAGATCTGGTAAGTTACATGGCCACTGTTAATGAGATCTAGGGTGCAGTTAAGTGACAAAATCTTGGGAGGGACTGGTGGTACAGAGTTCTCACACCACACTGTGATGCATTCAGAAAGTATGCTTTCAATGGTGCACCTGTGGGAATATTTGAGGGGCAAATCAGACATGCTGAACTGATCAGTCTTCTAAGAAAGTAGAGGTGTTCGTGTGTCTCTTGACTGACATTTTATTGGAGATATTTCTTCATAAGAACTTGAAGCTATCTTCTCCTTCAACATCAGCACCCTCAATGGGGGCAGGGATGTTTACTCTCCTCCATCTTCTGAAGTTAACGATCAGCTTATCAATATTGAGAGAGATTGTTAGCTTAGCACCAGGCCACTAGATGTTCAATCTCTTTCCTGTATTAAATTTTGTCGTTATTTGATATCCAGCCTTATTACTGTGGTGTCATTGGTGAATTTCAGATGTCCAATTTCTTGTTAAGAGTATATAGATGACATCACATACAACCCTGAGATTCGTTTTTAAAAGGAAGGTTTGGAATGTTTAATTTTAGCTTCTAAATGTGATCAAATAAGCTGATGACCTCAATCATAAAGATACTCATTTTTATTTACTGATGGTCTTTTTACTTTACAACCTTTACAATTCCCACAGACGGGAAGTGCACCCAGAATTGTCAGTGCTTTAATGATGGTATTTGTTACTTCGTCCATTGCAAACTAATTGCCATTCAAGCTAAAATACATTAAAGAATTCCAGCGACTGTGTCATTATTTCTGGATTCTGCTAACTGTGCCCAGTATGACAAGTTTGAATAATCTGAATCTGACCCAAAATGATGATGGACTATTTCTATTGATTTCCACCTGTTGAGTCCCTCCAGCCTATCTTGGTTCACTCAAGTAGCTTTTCATTAATTAACTTAATGCTCAAGCAGAATTCCATATAATGGGGATTAGCACAGCAAATTCTAGGGAAAAAGCCATTCGAAAGTGAATGAAACTGTACTCACTTGAATGGTTTAATCTTCAAACTTTCTGTATGATCAGAACACCTATTTTAAAACAAAATGCAAAAATGGCATTTATTGACAGGCCTCCTAATGGGAGGCAAAAGGACTAACATATTTAGAGATCTTCAAATGAACAACATCAATTTATCCTAAAAATAACCTGAACAATTACATTGGGCAACATTTTTTTCTCCAAAAGGTTTGCTTTCTTGAACTAAAACTGGGAATTATGATAGACAACATCAAGCTGAACATAAAGGTAATTTCAGATTTTCTGCATGATGAAGGAAGTTGGAGAAACATTAAATTAACTTTTATTGAATAGAGTTTGTTGAATTGCATAATGATGATGGCACACTGCATTAGTTTTAACTGACCTAAAAGTGTTTTGCCACTGATTTTGGTTTGTACTCAGCATCTGATGCCTCTCATGTCAGTGTCTAACAATAGTTGGCCAGCATTGATGGATTCCAGTTGCCCTAATATCTCCTTTCCATGGTCACAATGTCCTGGTGAAACCTTTCATGATGTTTGTCACAAAAATAACCTTAAACATTTCCTATCATGCACCATTATTTGATATAACCTCATTTGTGCTTTCTTGTCATATTTTCAATGATGCTTCAAGCAGGCAAAACCATGAAGTGCAAATATGTCATTGAAAATTCATTCTCTGCATTGACATTTGGACGTCTTCCCTGCTAATCTTGGCGCAGTCAGTGACAAACATGGTGAAAGGTTTCACCAGGACATTGTGACCATAGAAAAGTGGCATCAGTGCTACTGAAATCCATCAATGCTAGTCGACCACTGTTGGACGCTGACATGAAAGGTATCAGATGCTGATTACAAATGAAAATCAGCGGCAAAATATTTTTAGGTCACTTGAACTAATTCAGAGCCAGCATCATTCTGCGATTAAACATGGTAAATTCAATAAAAGTCAATTTAATGTATTTTTTCCCCAAATTCCTATGTGATATAGCAAATCTGAAATTATCATCATGTTCACCTTAAAGTTGTCTATCATAATCTCCAATTTGTTTTCAGGAAGCAAACCTTTTGAAAGAATTTGTTGCCCAGTGCTTTTGTGATTGAGTGCACACTTGAATCTGAATTACCACACAGCAAAGCAATGTTTCCTTGACATAGAGATGGAATTTGGATGAATTTGGATCACATCATTGGTGACCTCAGTGCATTCCCAAGTGTTTCAAAGTTAATGCAATTCTCTTAAAATACAAAGCCTGCTGTCCTACAAATAATATTATGCAACAAAGACCACACAATAGCAATGAGAATAATGCCATATGATTTGTGTTAATGATATTGGGTGAGTTTTATTCAGGAAAGGGAGAAAAACATCTAAAGTTCAGGAAATATTAAAAAAAAATGGTAGAGTCCCATTCATGTGTATATAGAGGCGTTGGGAGTGGAGGTCTCTTTCACAAAATGATTGGTATCATATTCTTTTTTTTTGCATTGGCTTTCGTCAGATTAATTAATACAGTTTGGACATCATGTCAAACACTGCTTTCAGATTACCATGGTATCAGGCAGAGGGGAATGAAACCATATGCTGAAGGAGGCAATCTATGGCAGAGGGCAAAAGGGTGCATTTTCACCATTTGCTAACATTTATAAAACAGCTGGTGTGAATGGAAAGCAGAGATGCCAACATTTTTTTGCAATTGGTAAATGGAAGAAACTACATCCAATAATACTGCAGGAATGTTTTATTTCATGGGAAGGGTTTGAAAAAGAGATAGAAGGTGATTCTAAAGCAGCATCATTAAGTTGACGACCTGTCCACAAAAAAAAATCAACTAAATTGTCATTGGAGAGGATTTTCTGCCATGCCCAAGTCTCATGCACATGGCTTTCTGATTAGTGGTCTGCTTGAGTAGAAATTGAAACCAGAGCTGAGCCAAGCCTGATCATAGCCAATCTGAACCCAAGCCAAACTCAAACAATTTTACTTTTTTTTCCCCATTCGCAGCCCACTCTGACAATCACCATGGAAATAACAATCTCAAAAATGATATTGATCTTTTTGAGGAAGAATTTTCAAGTATTACTTAAAAACACCAGTTGATATAAGAAGTAAACCATTCTGAGCTGGCGCATTATTCCATGACCTGACTGGAACTCAAATATCTTATCAAAATATACACCTGATCTAACCCCCCATAAAATATGCTGGAATCTTAATGTATTTAGGTCAGGTAGTTCCCAATTTTCTCTATAAAGTAATATACTGTTGGGGATTAAGTTAGAAATGGGAACGGTTTCCTACACCAACTCCTGGAATAATATGTTAGCATAGCCCGCCTCTATTTTCTGCTTTGGAACTCAGATGTGCTCTAATCCCTAATGTTTATAAAATTTATTCCTATCAAAACAGTAGCTTTGATGCCCATGCACCCCGTGGACTTACTTAGTTTAGTATCCTGTTCACAGAATGTGCTCTCCTGCATTCTCTATGGTAAAAATACAGATTGGCCAATTCTTGTTAACTATCAATTCTATTTACATGCAAGATCATTACCGTGACTCACCTGCTTTTCATCTTTAGCTTCCACTCACCGCTCCATCCAACCTTTCCATCTTTGATCACCTCGAGTTTCAACCCAGCCTGATGCTAACTAAAGCAACCCTTGTCATTAGCTTAAACCTCTAAAGCCTATTTCTCCAACTCTCTCTTTAGCTTCTCACTTCTAATTTCCACTTCCATCCATTCAATTTCAAACATGTGTTCAACCCTTTCTGCCTGCTCAATGTCAATTCACTGCTTGATTCCAGTTATGTTTCTAACTCATTCAGCAATGTTACATTAGAGTTTATTAAAAGAAAACACATTGGGCTATTAAACACAAAATTAAAAGTGAAAAAATTGGAATGCTGACCACTGTCATTTATGCTTTTCCCCTTGTATCATTTCTCCACAGGGTCCTGGCTATCTTTTAGCTTCCAGCTGTGTTGAGATGTTAAATGTAAATTTCTTCCTTTAGAATAGGGGTCCCCAAACATTTTTAGATCATTGATCCCTTCATGGAATCCTCAAGCCCTCACAGACCCCTAGGCATGTACAAAAATAAGCAAACAAACAAATAAATAAACAATCAGTAATTGATGCGCAGTTTCCATATGCATACCATATACATGGTGTCCGGGCTTCCAAGCAACCACCCAAACTTTTTTACAACACCCCAATTACTATGTAACAAATCTGTAAATTTAAGCAAGCAAGTGATACAATAACAGTAAAAAAAAACCTTTCCTCTGGCTGGGAAAATGCCAAACAGAGCTGGGTCCAAGTCTTTGGCATTGACGACAGCGACTCCATTCTCAACATCAGGTGCAGTGCTGTCCACATCGAAGAAATCGCCTTGGGATCTCAGGCAGGAGTGAGGACTTAGACTCCTGGGCAGGAGTAGGGACCTTGATCTCTAAAATTCTTTCGATCCCAAAAGTTCAATCTACCCCCTGGCATTTTTCGACCCCTTAGATAGTCCCATTGACCTCCAGGGGTCTATAGCGACTACTTTGGTGACCCCTGCTTTCAAAAAACATTCAACATGATTTTAGGATCATTCTTTTTTATAGAATTGAAGGTAATCTGCTGTTGACTAAACTGACTTACTCAGAAGGCAGTGCAGCTTTAAAAGTTGTTTGTGCCAAAACCTATTATTCATACTCCTGGAATGAATCGTGATGCAATTGCCAACAATTTTGGTTAGCATCTTTGGTTGTGTACCCTGTGGTAACTCTTCCAGGCAGCCACAGTCAAATATAAAAGTAAAGAACTTACCTGCAGGTTTAAAAGGCTACGTATGTGCAATCACTCAGTTGCTGAACTTCCCAAGGTGTCTGTCAATGGTGTTCATTCAGAACTTCATTGCAAGACATTGATCTTGCACCAGGTCAGAATTGCCACAAAATCCAAAATGTTTTCTTTAATAAAACTGATTTTAATGAGGAAAGTTTAAGAAACAATGGGCTCAGGTCAGAATGGCATAATTTGCACTTTTTAATGAAGTGAATCAAGGGCAAAAGATGTGGTGAAAACATTTGATGTGAAGAGATTGGTTATAATGTGGTGTTCCTGGTCTGTATGGATGATGGACATGATATTTACTGAAGCTTTCAAAAGAGGACTTGAGGGGAAATAATTTGTGGGGCAAACTCCTGAAAAGGACTTCTCAAATGAACCTCAAGAAAACTTTTACCCGAAAGGTTGACCGTTTCTCTTTCCACAGATGGTTGCTCCACTTCATTTCTGTTTTCATTTCAGATTTTTGAAGAAATTTACCCATCTTGCCTGAAGTCAAGCTTTGGAATTCACTACTAAATATGGCTTTGGCAGTATGTTGATGAATTTATTCAAGATGAAATTTGGTTGAGTTTGTAGCATTTGTAAATAAGGGGAAAGGGTAAGGATTAGGTCGAGGTGGGGTTGTGTGTCACACCAGTGAACCTGGGCAAATACAGGAATTCTCCGAGTTATGACCATAATTGGGACTGTAAGAGCAGTTTTATCTTGAAATGGACGCAAGTTTGAATTTTTCACAAGCACATGAAGTATCAAATGTTTGGATGTTCTGGTTAATTTGGCTTTAATTATATTGCATTGTATTGGGACCCTTTTAAGGTAAGAACTCTTTGCAATATCTCCTTCTCCACATCAAGCTACTAATAATGCAATACACAGAAGTGCTGGAGAAACTCAGCAGGTAATGCAGTATATTTTGTACACTGCCCTATGTTCACACTGTCTGCAGACTTCCCTGTTTAAGGCTGACAATCATTCCTTGCTCCTCATTAGCAGTCCTGATCTTGGTTTTACTCCAAACATCCTCTAGGCCCAAGCACTTGATGGAAACTCCAATGTTCAACCGACCTGCGTTTCCCCCACAACCCAAACAATTAAACAATGGTCACACTCTTAAATTATGCTGCCTAATACCCAAATCTCACTTGCTGGCCCAGTTCCTTCTTGCAGACACCCAGATCTGTACCCCAATCATTCATGAATGCTACCTCTTATCCATTCACTGGGCTTGTCTACAATACTTGTACCACCAGGTTCAGCAACAGTTGCTATCGCTCCTCCATAACACTCCAAAAAACAACTTGACCAGAGACTCCTTTAAGGACTCTCACTATGCACAATATTTATTAACAGAATACAGAATTTAAATTTTCCTGTATTGCATTGTCAGTTTGTTTATATTTCTTTCTTTGATGACATTTCTCTCTTTGGGATATGTTTTTCTCTTTTGTAGACATAACTTCTCTTTAGTCTAGTTTACTGATAAGTAGAACCTGTGCTTGTTCACAGGAAAAAGGATCTCAAGGTTGTATGCGATGCCATGTATATACTCTGACAATATATCTGAACTTTCAACTTGGATACCATTCCCGTCTCCTGCCTACAACCCTCTCTGCCTTTCTTCTCATCACCTGGCTATCTCTGCCCTAGCACGAAGAATCCAACCTCAGTCCCATATCCTATCAGCAAACATTGGGCTTCAAATAGTGCAGCACTTGATTGAATTCCTAGGCCAGGATATTTTAACATGTTAAGTCAGAATTTTAACTTTACATTCCCAGGAGGAATCATTCATCCTGCGCCTTGTGCTACAACAGCAATTTTATTTGAAGTAAACAGCTGTAGCAAATGGTCTGGGCCAATGCAAAACATTTTGGTTGCATGGGTGAGGCATTCAGCTGCCAAGTACTATTAAAAACAGTTGCAGAAAGGTTGGGGAGAAACATTACTCCTGGAAGGCTCAGGGTTTTTTTTTCTGAACAGTTATGAGCTGTCTTTAACATCAAACAGGGTCTAGAAAAACGAAATGCCACTAAAAGTGCACTGAAAATATCTTCACCATTCTTCCTTGGAGTGTGTTCTAAATTACCACAGTCCTCTCACAATGCATTTTAATTCGATCTTAATAGTAATTCTGACGAGGGAAATTAAAGGGCATAGTGATGAAATGCATACCATTACAGACGTGCTTCGATTGGAATGCAGATGTGAGAGAGCAATGATTCTCAGGTGGAGGGAATGTAAAATCAAGCCATTAATTATTGGACAAATATGATGCAGAAAAATATTACTATAATATTACAAAGGAAATGACACAGCAGAATTTATTGTCTTCCTTATATTTGCTAAACAAGGCAACAATTATACCAACACTTAATCATTCGTTAGACAGAATAATTTATGATTTGAGGGCACAGCTAATTTGTAATTTGGGATAAAAATAAAGTGGATTATTGTTGAGCGTTTCCCAATTAATTGACATTAAATGTATACAAATGCCATACTCCTTATTTAGTCATGCAATAGGATTTCTCAATGGAAGTTATCAGCGGCAAAATAAAATGCACTTTACTAACTAAAGGGGCAAATGAGATGCAAGATATTTGGAGCTAAAAGACCTTTGGTGCAGTGGCAGATTCCAGTGCTGAGAGCTCCATCTTCATAAGTTCATATCATCTGTCTTGTACTTCATAACTACGAGTGTTTCTATTCTGTTACTTTTAAAAGCTGATGTAATTTGTCATCACTGAATGGCTGGAAATGTTTGATTTACACAGTTTATCTTGCAGAGGTTAATGTTTCCACTGTCTCCTCTCACCCTTTAACAGTCCAGTTTGCAAAGAATTCAATGAATCAACAAATCCTATTGCTAAAGGCATTTTCTAATGTGTGACCAGGAATAGTCTTACCTTCTTAACTGTTTTATAATGGTTTTAGTGTCGATTTTAAATGACTGTAATGTGAAAAATGAGCATTCCCCATTTCAAAATGCAATTAGAACTGTTTGAACATTGATCTTTACAACTTAAAAAAAACTCCATGCAAGTAATTCTTCATCTCAAGAGCCTGCAAAAAAAAAAAATCCATATATTCCATGTAGTTCAGTCAGACTAGAATACCACATGTGGAATTCCATTTAACACGTTTATTTTCAACTCACCTTTTAATAACAAAAGGGCAATTACATTTATGTAGTGCTTTTATATTCCATTGAGGACCATGCAAAGTGCTTTATAGCCAATTATATTTCATCACCTGTAATGTGGACGATATAGTTGGCAGTTTAAAGCAAGGCAATATTTCACAAATAACATTTCATTAAGAGCAAATAATCTATTTGCAAAATTGTTAGAGAGATAAATATCGGCGCAGATATTTCACACGAGAACATAAGAAAATATTATCAGGAATAGGCCACTTGGGAGAAGGCACAAGGGCTTTGGATTAACAGCTCATCAGAATGATTACATTGGTGCAAGCCTGTCCACTGGACTATCTAGTTTTGATTTCGCACTCAGATCATGAGAATCAGCTGAGCGAGTGCTGACACTTCAAATCAATAACTAAGCATGCTATGTGACAAGTTGATATTGTCATTCGTGGAATGAATGTAAAAAGGCATTGTGAAAATTGATCCTTTCAAGAAAGACAACTCAATTTTAACATACAAGAAGAATTCGGTCAGGTACATGGATGGGAAAGGTATGGACAGTTATGGACTGGGTGCAGGTCAGCTGGATTAGGCAGAAAAATGGTTCAGCACAGACTAGAAGGGCCAAAGGGGCCTGTGTCTGTGCTGTAATGTTCTATGGACATCAAGTCCACCTACAGCGCAGGCCACGGTGTTGGCAGATACATTGGCAGACTCCTGGAACAGACACTCTTTTCCAACTTCTGTTTTTGGAAGAGTTCCAGGCTGACAGATGAAAAGTAAGCATGAATGCAATATCCCCACTCCAACCTTCGCCACTCAAAGTGGAGAATTAATATTTGGAACAGGATTGAGACCCTCAAGGTTAAGCCATTTTAAGGATGGAAGGCGTGCATCACTTCAAAAACTATCCACCGTCCTGTCCCAACAGTAACTGCCTGCCTCATTAGCTAACTCATAATCTACAAAAATGGACCAGCAATAAATTACCTTGAAGTGGAATCTACAATGTCTGAAACTCCAATTTAAATTGCACTGAAAAATATCATTATCAATTTATTCGGTTGCCTTTCCAAAAGGATGTATCTAGTGATGAAAACCTTGAAAAAGAAATAAAAATGGATGCTATTATCAAGACTAATAAAACACTAATCTTAGGGAACATCTATAACTAATTGAAATTATGTGTGCCTGAAAAAGGATTGTGAATTTCTGTTAGGCTTGCATTACGTTTTAAGAATTCATTAGCCTTACAGTCAGGGAATCAATCATCAAAGATGAAGAATTGCTGAGGTTGAAAAGGGTAAAACAGAGAATGGTGTAAATGAGCAAGAAGTGCCGAACGTGGCAGCCAAATCTTAAGAGTTTGTATTAGGAAGAAAATCCTGCTTCAGAGATCATTAGAAGAGCAGAAGGGTTTGGCTACATAATATCTCAGGTCCACATTGCCATTCTGCAAAGTTCATGGAGAACTATCTCAAATCTACTCTGCTGCTGGATCCATATATCCCTGAATTCTTACCGTCATAAAGTACAGAAATTGAATTCACCTATTGTACATTCTAGAATGCAACTGCGTTTATCACCAACACCAAATCAGGTCCACTCAAAGCATTGCAAAAATTTGTCATAGCAAATTTGCAAAAGCAGTAGTGTGTTTTAAAATTCGAATGAATCATTGAGACATGACCTGCGTTTTCCTGACGAACCCTTAGCTACTGAGACTCTGTTACTCAGCAATCAGAGAATGTTGTCAGCCTATGCTGGATTCTTCATGTCGTCAGGCAGCATCATTGCTGTCATGGAGGAGAAGAGAGAGAGTAAGGCTGAAAGAAAGCTCCCTGATACACGTGAAGGGAAATGGAAGTTCTCTTCAGAGGGGTAGGTCAGGGGATGACTTACGTCTAATGAAGTTAGAGACCAAGCTGGAGTAGTAGCAATGGAAATACAGGATCGAACCTGACCCACAGGATCCATCCCTGAGGCCACTGAAAATGTCTGGCAAGGTGGAAATTGCCCAGGTTGAAGGATTCGGGGGATCTGCAGGAAACATTGCATCGGTCAGGGAATTCTTCCCACACTCCGTAATCAGCTTTATATTTTGAGAGTAGAGATCTTATCCATTGATGAAACATTCTAGGCAGCACATTCTTAATAAATGCTCTAGTGTGACCAATGACTGGTGACGCTGGTGGGAAGAGTCCTGTCAAATTACATTGGCCAGGATGTTACTTTTCATTGAAACGAAGATAAATCCTTCTATTCGTGAGTGGAGGTTCTCAGTGAATTCTTCACTGGTACTGTCTGGGGTAATCCAAAAGTCAACTGTTTTCGAGTCATTATCACATTGACCTTCACACAGAAAACAGAACATGTACAAAAGCATGGTGAAGGTCCTTGTACAAATGTTCATATATCACTTTGAAAACCCGAGATACCAAATAGTTGGCTATTTGCTCTGGGAAGCATTGAGTCAAACATCACAATCAGTGTGATTTGACCCAATAATTGTTTCCAACCTGAACCTGGTATCTTCTGGATGATCTTCAGTCTCATCCAATCAAACTTCCAAACTTTTGGAAGATGCCATTCTTTCCCCTAAAAGAATGTGCATAGAGAAAGTCTGACAATTCGATCTTGCAACTGAGGTGTTGACGAGATATGGAGATCAAATTATTACTCTCATGCAACTCAACTACTATAAATGATGTTCTATCACATGATGACATAAAAGGAAAGATGCTATATTTTCTCATGTATTTTTCCTAAAAGCATTTAGTTTTGTGATGGATGCATCATTTGCAAGGCCAATAATCATTGCCCATTCGTCAGGACCCTTAAGAATAAGGGTTTTTGACTCAGGAGTGATTATGCAACAACAATACAATTCCATGTCAGGACAGTGTAAGAAATGGACAGAAGCTTGCAGTTTGCTGTGTTCATCAGGCATCTGCTGTCCTAGTATTTCTAGACAGAAAGAGTTTGAGAGCTTGAAGACAGCCGGTGAGTTGCAACTGTGCAACAATGTTTGAGATTGTTACCTGCTTAAGACGGTAGATGATGTGCCAGTCAAGGGAAGTACTTCAGAACTTCACATTCCTGGGTGTCACTCTCTTGGACCCATCATATAAATGTTATTGTGAAGGAAGCGCAACAGCACCTCAACGTCCTCCGGAGACTGCAGAGGTTCAGCATGTCATCAGAAACCTTGGGAAATTTCTACAGGTGCATCACAGCTTGGTTTGGGAGGACCAATACCTCAGAGCAAAAAATGCTGCAAAAGGTAGTGCACTCAGCCTAGTGCATCACAGGCAAAATTTTCCCCACTGTTGAGGATATATACATGGAATGTTACCATCGGAGAGAAGCAAGGGTGTGCACCGCACAGGCCGTGCAAATAGGGGTGCAGTGCTGCCGGAGCTCGCAGGACCGCAGCTCTGCCACCTCTGTTAAAAAAAAAGGTAAAATTAACGAGGGGATAATTTTAACTACTGTAGTGGGGAATTTAGCATGGGAAGCACACAGATGCCACACTAACCATTGATTTTCCTTGCTCTTTGTGATTCTACTGTCTCTCCAGGTCACTCACATCACTCATGCCACCACTGATCTCGTGCCCTCAGCATTTCCTCCGAGAAGAATGAGGTATTCATGAATAGCCCAGTGTGTCCTGTCGCATGACCTATCAGGTTCTGTCATTGTTGATGGCCGCAGCGAGTCACGGCATGCAGTGCTGGTCTTACGGTGTCACAGGACTTGTACCACAAGGTTCAGGAATAGTTACTGCCCCTCATTTATCAGACTCTTGAACAATAGAGGATAATTACACTCATCGAGAGGCTCCCTTAAGTACTCAGATGCGCATTATTTATTACTGTATATTTATATCCAGTTTACAAATGCTGGTATAGAAATTTCTAAGCCCAGCAGGACAACGGTATCTCAGGGTTGTACTATATCGTGTATGTACTCTAACAATAAAATTGAACTTTGCTTGTTCTGGACGGTGCTGAGCATCTTGTCTGGCTGAAACTGCATCCATCTATTCTAACATGTGTCTTGCAGTTGGTGGAAAGTTTTTGGGAAGGTAGAAGATGGATCAGTAATAAGTTATCTCTTGGAGCTACAGAATTCCAGATGGACAAGGCCGCGATCTGCCAATGGAACATTCAGTTATGAAGAATTTCTCATGAAGTTCTTTGTCAAGGTTAAGGAGAGTGATTGGATCAACCAAGAGAATTTTTTGGTGTTTCAACCTATAATGGTATACCATTTTACATCTGCTATCACTTTTTTCACATGATACAAATGTTTCCATGTCTAAGCAGATTTCACTGGATGACAACAATTTTACTTCCTGAACACTTTTGAGTGTATTTTATAGATTTTGGCCTGCTGATCAAGAAAATCACATTAAAATTTTCCTATCACATTTTTTTTTAGGTATAACCTATTTTGAATTTCCGTATTTTCTTCAGGAAGATTCAATACAGCAGGAATGTCTTATCAACATCGCAACAGCTGCAATACATCCTGCTGCAAGTATACACTTCATAGTAAATTCAAAAAACGTTAATCTCATAATTCTCCAACTTCCTACATGATACAGCAAATCTGCTGTGATCTTTGGTGTCCATCTTGAAGTTGTTTATCATACTTCCCATTTTTTTGTTCAGGAAGCATACCTTTTGAAAAATTTGTTTTCCAGGGTTATTATTCAGTAACACTTCTTTGACCAATATGACCGTTACAATGACCAAAAATAATACTTTGAGTTTTTAGTCAACTTAATTCCAGGGGGTGATAGCGTTCTTTATTGTTATTTCCTTCATTTAAAAAAAAAGCCTCATCATAGCACAGACTAATCATGGAAAGCATTTTTGTTCAATTGATATAAATTCATAAGTATTTTAAATTATATTTGGAACTAATGATTGAACAGTTTACAAAATTGAAAAAAAAAGCAATGGGAAAATCTATTTCCAATTACACAGGAAATTTAGTGTGACAAGTTAAATTGAAATAGCAAGTTCATTTGTGTATAATAAAGGCCAGTTAGATTGCTGGAAGGAAGTGCTGTTGTTGTGAAGTGAGATGTCAAGTGAAGCTAATTAGTGTTTTACATCAGAAATATGTCTCTTTAAGATGGACAAGGCCGCGATCTGCCATGCTAGTAAAAGGTGTTCTGACACCAATTTTATTGTTCCTGATGGAATGGAAGCAAAAGAAAATATTAGCTCATGTTCCAGTTAAAAAGCTTAATTCTAAACGTAGAATGTACTTGAAAAATAATTTTATGACACAGCTTAAACTGATCTTTAAAAACAATTGACAGACTTTGGCCTGAAGCACACTTTCAGACATTTACCAGGTCCTGGCTGTATTTTATTTTTATTTACTTAATTAACTCTTTGGTTTGTTTTTCTGGTGCTGATTAACCAAATGAAAACATTTAGTTCAACGTTCGAAATCAATTACACAATTATAAGTGCTTAATCTGAACATACTTGAAATAATTCTTATGTATCAATGCATACTGATCCAACATTTTCAAATAGAAGAAATCACTCATTCATGTTGAAATTGTAACACAATCGAAAGTTTAGGACTTAGATGTCATCAGTGAAAAGGAGCAATATGTTTCTCTATTTAAAACAGATTCTTGGTAACTTTTTGTGTAGCAAATTAATTACTTTTTTTTGCTTTATCTAGAATCAACATGGATAATTCTCATAACATTGAAAGTGGTCACTTCCAGTTTCACGCACGCATAATTTTGTTCAGTTGTTACATCAACTAATGGTGCCCTGCATGGTATCAACATGCATCTTTCTACTTCAGTGTCCATTTATATGGAAATAAGGGGAATTTAATGCAATTGTTATATTCACAATATGTTTGAGACTTTACATACTCAGTTCTTGTTGCTGGGTCAATGAATTTATGAATAGATTTTTCCATTCATCTGCCAGGAGTGATAGTACCAAGTTTGTGATTTTTAACTAATATCTACCTCAAATAAATAGGTTGATGGATTATTAACTCCATCAGCTGTCAAATAGATTTTGCCAATAATTCATCATAAATTGCAACTAAATACAATATGATTGTATCATTTTCCTTGCACAATGAGAGTAGTAGATTTCCACAACTTTCTAATCATTTAGATCATTTGAGAGGATATTAAATCTACTGCTTTCTCATCAGATCCTATAATCCTAAAACCTTGGATAATTTTAGGCTGAGAACAGAATATTTATTGGAGAATTAATTGTAACCAAGAGACTCAGTGGATATCATTGCAGAGGAGCAACACACCGGTGACAGAATGGCACATGGTGACTGTCAGTGTAAAGGTTCTGGGTGAGGTATCTTCACTGGCCATAACTTTCATGTTTCTATGCCATACTGGTAACACAATTCTTGACCTTTCATAGTTAATCATTTCAGGACGTTCATCGTTCAAGTGAGTTGGTGCACTTTATCCAGAAAAATCAGTGCTACAAATCATTGAGTGATGCAAAACTTTCAAAGAATCTACTGAGTCTCTTGGTTACAATTGATTTTCCAATAAATATTCTGTTCATAGCCTAAAATTATCCAAGGTTTTAGATGATAGGATCTAATGATCCTCTCAAATAACCTATTGATAACTACATGCAGTGGATTAATCTTCTATGTTTTGCATCCATATTTGTAAGAATGCCGTGAGAGGTAGGATGGAGAAAGTTCAATGCTGCAAAGAGGAAGGAGGTAAACAAGAAGTTTGCAGATGCTGGAAAACTAGTGCAGCACACAAAGGTGCTGGAAGAACTCAGTAGGTCATACAGTATCCATGAGGTTCCCCAGCATGTTTGTCTACTGCTCCAGAGAGAAAGAGGTTGGCATATACCAGTGGTTCTCAACCTTTTTCTTTCCACTCACATTTCACCTTAACCAATCCCTATGCCATAGGTGCTCTGTGGTAAGTAAGGGATTGCTTAAGTGGTATGTGGGTGGAAAGAAAAAGGTCAAAAACTACTGTCTTAATTGTACCTAATCGGCTCGCTATGTGCACGGTTTCATCACTCCACAGGAAATGGGCTAATGACCATTTTTCTCAAGCAAAATATTTCAGTAACAATTGGGTCTAGAGCAGTTGATTCTCAACCTTCCCTTCCCACTCCCATCCCACCTTAAGCAATCCCTTACTAATCACAGAGCAATGATGGTGTAGGGATTCATTAAAGGGGTAAGTGAGTGGAAGGAAAAAGGTTGAGCACCACTGCTTTATACTGTATGATGCAGCAGAAAAGAATGATCTTCATGAAATGTAAATGATCTTGAAGGGATTAAAGAGAGAAGGTTTCCCTGAGTAGAGTATCTAAAACTGAGGGCATAGTTTCAGGTCAAGTTATCACTCATTGGAGGAATTACTTCTCTGAAGATCTTCAACCTGAGGGAACTGTGGAGGTGCTGTTATTGAACAGGCATTTGAATTGAGGGAAATATGGAAGAGAGCAGGGCTGGGGTGAAGACCAGCCATGCCTGTTGGTCTGCTGTGGCTTTTTATGTTCTTAAGTTGACTGCTCACATTTGCAAAAATAAACATTAGTAAAGTGGGTAACATTGATTTTTGGCTCATGTAACTTTTGGATTTCATGCAGAAGGATCACTGCAAAGTCCTCAATGCAAGGAATTCATTTAGGCGCACATTCCCCTTGGCATCTCCCTGACAGATGTCTGGCATGTGTCATGTGCACAAGTTGTCTCTTGTACACACCATATTCTTCAGAACCCTGTGCCGCATCTTTTGCTTTTCAGGATCGACTTTGCCACCTCCTTGTGCAACACTCCTAGTCCTTGCCAACAGACAGCGTACAGCTAATAATGTACTTCGGCACTGAAGAAAAAGCTCCAAGATGCCACCTACAACTGCTGTTGAACATTCTCAGCTGAATCGTATACTTAAGGAGGTAGATTTCCAGACTTTAAAAAGCTGTCATGGAATATGGGGAATGAACACTAAATGGTATGCAGGTAAAAGTTCAGCCATGATCATATGGAATGGCAGAGTAGGCCTGAGAGACCAAATGGTCAAGTCCATCCTATGAGAGTAAAAAGAAACAGTTCATACTAATTTGATGCTTTCAGCATTGTTTAAAGAGACACCCCTGATAACATTGGATGATCTGATTGGCCATGTTCGAGACTATCTGTAGGTTGTTTAATCAATTCCCAGGAAATAGATGTGTTTGTACTAACAGTGAATGCTTTTCCTGGCAGTTAGCTGCTGAGAACCTCACTGTGATAACAGCATGGACCACATACCATACGAATGAAGTGGGCAAGGTTATTGCCCACCTTTATGTCAACCTTTTATAGGAACTCGATCAAGAGCGTCCTGGTCGGCTGCATTACACTTGCTGCAGAGAAATGGATCAGAAGTCAATCCACAGGACCATAAGAGTGGAAAAGGATCATTAGTCTCCCTCCCCCATTGATGTGATCTACCGAGATCTTTGTCTGAATCATTAAGAACCCTTTCCACACAGCTGCTCTCATCAGGGAAATGACACAGGAGTATCAGAGGCAGCACCCCCGGGCTGAGGAACAGCTTCTTCCCGCGGGTGGTAAGAACGCTGAATGACCAGAGAGCTGTTCACACTAACCATCTGAGACTCTCATATTTACAAAATGACATTTATTTATTTGTATCTATGAATGCTAGTCCTGCATGTGTATTGTGTCACGCGAGTTACGTCTGCTTGCTTTGCACCGCAGACTGGAGAATTCTATTTTGTTGGGATTATACTTGTGCAGTCAGATGACTTGATCTTACACCATCTGGCTATTTATGAATGGCTTTACATTATTATTTAAAGCAGTGGTTCTCAACCTTTTTCTTTCCACTCACATACCACTTTAAGTAGTCGCTAAGCCATCGGTGCTCTGTGATTAGTAAAGGATTGCTTCAGGTGGTGCGTGGGTGGAAAGAAAAAGGTTTGAAAACCACTGTTTTAATCATATCTAATTGACTCATTACATAACTTCAATGACAATTTTTCTCAAGCCAAATATTTCAACACCAATGGGGTCTAGAGCAGTGATTCTCAACCTCCCCTTCCCACTCACATCCCACCTTAAGCAATCCCTCACTAATCACAGAGCACTGATGGCAATAGGGATTACTCAAAGTGGAACGTGAGTGGAAAGGAAAAGGTTGAGAACCACTGCTTTAAATAATAATGTACAACCATTCATAAATAGCCAGATGGTGTAAGATCAAGTCATCTGACTGCACAAGTATAATCCCAACAAAATAGAATTCTCCAGTCTGCGGTGCAAAGCAAGCAGACGTAACTCGCGTGACACAATACACATGCAGGACTAGCATTCATAGATACAAATAAATAAATGTCATTTTGTAAATCATCACAAGAGCCAGGACTGATGACAAATGGTGAGCGAAGGATCCTCCTCATTTTATGATTAGAAGATGTGGCACCTTTTAGTGAGATGTGAGCAGTTGAAAATGTGATGTCAAACCTACGCTTTAGATCCACTTTATGTGTGCAACATGCATTATGGTGTCAGTGACAGTGTTATCTGTTTGCTCTCATGTAACTTGCAAAATAAGGAGAATAAGATTGAACACCATATTCATTTGTTTTTGCAAGTTTCAGAATATGGTTGATCCTGAAGAGAATGCCACAAGTTAAGATATCTGGAAATGAATGAAAGAATAAGTAAACTAAATTCCGCACAGTCAATACTGACCCCAATTGAACCTGAGTCTCCACGTGGCCAAGACTTCAGGAGAACCAGTGGATCACTGGGATCTCCCGGGATCATTGTTTGAAGAGTGCTCGCAAAATTGGTGAGGAGCCCTGCCACCCTGCACGCAGCATCTTTCAGTTACTTGTGTCGGGAAAGAGGTGCATCGGTGCACCAGAGCCACCAGGCTGAGAAATTGCATCTTCACAGGGGCAGTGAGACTGGTGAATGAACTGCTCATACAAACTTTCCGAGACTCTACCATTGAGTCAAAAATATATATTTATTTTTATATTTGTACCTGTATATATGTTCCCAATATGTATTCTGTCTGTATGTGGGTTATGGCTGACATATATTTGCATGTTTGGCAAGTTCTCACTCTTTATTGCATGTGATTAATCCTTCACATTAAAGACTCGGGCCGCAAGGTACAATACCAATTCTTTTTGATTAATTATGAAGATGGCTAGTTAATTAAACCGATAATAAGCCACATTTACTGAATGTATTTGATTGCATCTCTTCAGGGCAACTGCAAGTGTTTCCAAAGCCAGGTAGTAATCACATCACTCCTCTTTCTGAATATTATCAACTGATAATGAGAGTGAAGCTTACCTGTTTAACCAACATTTGCCTTTTTTTTCATGCCATCCTGCACATCATGATTGGTTTCCTTTTACCTTCACTTGTCAATACCACTGCAAAGATAAGCCATCACTCAAATCACTAATGGGATTCTAACACTCAGAAGAACAAACTTAGAGGCAAATTTCGAGTTCTACAAAGATAATAAGGTGGATGCCTTTGGGGATTTCAACTACTTTAACACAACTTTTTGAAATTATTTCAGGATATATATTTTGTTTAAATCTAATGAGATGATTGCATTGATTTGGGAGAAGATTGTCCAAATTTTCAGGGACAAGGTTGGGCAAGAGGGAAATCTGGCACTTGCAGAGAACATTCAGTTCCATTCTCCATAGTTGCGGAAAAGTAGAAAGAGGCCAGTCTGATCAGGTTTAAATATGATTTAGAAACATGTGCAGGGTACAGGTACTTGAAGGTAAGTCAAGGGTCTGACATTCAAAGAAGAGATAGTTGGCATTCGGAACAGGATCTCAATATAAGGGACCTTTAGTTCGAGACTTTCATTGCTACTGAAAAAGCCAGCATAAAACATTAGGGAAAATGACGGCTAGTACAACCTGTAATCAACACCTTCAGCTCCTGTCCCTCTCTACCAATGTAGAGCAATATCTGATTCAACAGATTTGCCTGACAGTTGATAGTAGATCAACAAATGGTCAGCACTGCACATCCATGAAGGGTGCCTCAATATTCTCTCTGTGGAAGAAATACTTGCTTTTGACATTGGTCACTTGTATTATTAACTCATTTCTGGAGATATCACCTTCCCATCCACTGCTATACAGGTTAACCGGCTCTAAATCAGGTGTTTTATTCCATTTCCTAAGCGCACAAACTTTGCCCTCTGCAGTTGGCCGACTGCATTCCAGGACAGCTTCACATTAACTTCACTTCACTTGTGGGCCGATAAGGACTGTTACTGTGCTATATGTCTAGAAAGAAAAAGTGATCTCGCATCAATTTCCATCTGCATTGAATCACGAGCCATAATTTAATCAACACATCTGCTCTAATTGCAGTTTTATTCTGGACAAACCATTCCTGCAATTTCCCAGGAAGCTGAATGGTACCTCTCAGTTTTTCATTTTCCATGACCGTTTGAGTGGAACTGTGAGCATTGACCGGTTGGGCCCGGCCATCCACTAGGAAGAATGGTTGATCCTAAAATATAATCTTTTTACCCCCTCCATAAATCTTCGTCCGCGAAGCCAAGCCAAAGAAAGAAGAAAAGAAGAAAGAATAATTACCAAAGGCAATAATCCTTTCAAAAACACAAATCAAGTGATGGGTGCACATGCCTGGCCCTTTAATTTTTTCATTGGAAAAATAACATTTTAATCCTGCATAACTTGGAGCATCCCTCTTATGTAAATACTCAATACTACTTTGCTATTTCAATGGAAAGTGATTTTGGTTTTACTAATAATACACATTGACCAAAAAATGTCTACTTTTTATTGCTTTTGCAATCAATAAGGATTTTACGGTGCCATTCAGTTCAACAGGGCATGAAGAATGAGACTTTTTCAAGCCCATAGCAATTTTATTAATACTTTTCTTTTGGTAGCAGCAGTATATACAATGAAGATTACTGCAAATGAATAACAAGCTGTTAGATTAGGCAACTTTTCAAAACCAGACAGGAGAGTACAAAGGCAGCATTTTAAACTTCAAATTGTAGCGGCCTGCTACCCGGGAGGCTACCCGATTACACAAAGTGACGGATGAACGCGGTGACCTCGCAAGGCCTGTGCAGGCTAATGGCCTTTCTACCTGGAGATCTGCCCAGGTAAATCATTCTTGAGCATAACCGCATCGAGTGTGCGTCATCCTCCCACTCTCTGCTGTAGCACCTGCTACAACATGTCGATTTTATCTACATCAGCTCTTCTTCCTAGTGGTCTCTCCCTCAACCTGTCTACACGTTCTGGGCCCCTTCACTTGCTTCTTCCCCTTGAAAAAAAATATTACTCCCTTCCCTTTAGTCTTGATAAAGAGCCCAAACAAAAAGCGTTGATCCATGGGTGGTGTTGGACCTGCTGAATTCCTCTAGCAACTCTTTGCAACCTACTCCATTGTCTAATTCATAACACACCATCACTATCAGGTCTGACTGAATGTTTTGGTTCATGCTCTTTCTCACCTTCACACATTTAGCATTGTTTCAAACCTTGCTTTCACAACTTAGAATGCAAGCAATTCAAACAGTATAGCCACTTCACTTAAACATATACGGAGTCTAACGACTCTCAACCTTGCTGGAGTAGCCTGAAAGGAGCAGATGCATAAAACCTAAGAGCTCTGTTCACTTCAACTATTAAATCACCTGTTATCCTTGCTCTTGTTTAAAGTTGCAGATGTAACTGAAACCTTTAATAATTTCACCACAACCTTTTTTGTGCAACATTCATTTCTCACAATTGAATAAAGGAGCTTTCAGGCTCTCCTCAGTCACGACCTTTGGTATATCTACTCTCTTTCTCTAGCAGCTCTAAACATTTTGTCTTATTCCATACAAACTCTTTTCACTCTTTCCATCGGTTTTAATCCCTGTAGCAAACTGTCCTGAAGGAATTTATTGCAGTTCAAGATTTAAGATGACTTGAAATTGCACGCAAATTCCTACCCTGATGATCGTTCACATTTTGTGAACTATGGAAAAACTTCAGAAATAGATAGAGGAGGAGAAAACATTGGTAGATGTGCCACTTTGCGTATTTAAGAGGTGCAGATTAAGATAGTGAGTGGGCAATTTGAAAATGGCACTGCTGGCATCAAATCAACATTGATTATTGAATTTACATAATTATTTGTTGATGAGCTAGAGATCTCACGAACGCCCATTTGTCAAGATAGATTCCTGTGCATCCCAGGACATTATTTACAGATCCACATGGCCTGATTTATGCCCCAAAATTTCTTAATATGTCTACATTAACTGCTCATTTATATTTGTTTACATTTCACAACTTGCAATTTTATTCACTTTGATATTCAAAGTCATGTACAACATAGAAACTGCAATATAGCAACATTCCCATTCTGATTGTATTACAAGGCATTTCATTTCAGTGGGACTTTCGCTTTAAGGGTTAACAAATTGAGGGCTAGCATAAGCTGAATCCATTCACAAGTGTGGATAGAACGGAGTATAGTAGCAACGATAAAGTGTGCTGTCACTCCACTACTTTTGAAGAGAAGAGAGGAAATGTGTTGCTTTTATCCAGGCACAGGTGTGGGGAGTCAGGTGAGAGACAGACTAAAAGGAAAAGCAAATTTTCTGGCCACTTGAAACAGCAGCTCTTTGAAGGAACACTGTGCTGGAGTTGCTCTGTGTGGTAATAGACATTTTCTTCCTGTCAGGAGAAGTTTTGATCCCCAGCATAACCAAAGGAAGTGTCATTTTTGAAGGGGAAGTACAGTGCCATACCATGACCAGAAGAAAGGTCACTTGGACTGACCCACATCTGGGTTGTGAAAGCCACTTATTTCGGCTCCTCTAGAAAAGGAAAAAGGGAATTGTGACCACCACTCGTCTGAAAGGACATTCACTCTGGAAGCAACTTGTCAAGGTTGTGTGAGCTTGAATCAGTCTGTCCCTCAATCTCTCCCACCTCATTCGCAATCACTTCCTTGCCTCAGTTCAAGAGTCTTCATGTCAACACTAGAATTTCTAAGACTGACTTTGGAATAACTTCCCAGAATTGTGCCTAAGCTGTAATGGGTTTGGGTATTCCACACTCACATACAAGTAGATTCACGCATAGTGGTGGTTTAGCTAAGTTAGATAAGGTGTTATATTATTGGTAATTAATAATAAAACGATTACTTTAAAAATAACACTGTCTTGGAACATTTCTATTGCTGCTGGTCTGTGACGTGACTTTTGAGCATTATTATCTGTGAGTTTATGACATTTTCTACCACCTTGCCATGGAGCCCCTCTAGACGTTACCTGGTATAAAAGCCTTCCTTTCAATTATTGAGCAAAGGTTGATTCATTCCTGACTGACATGTGCTCAGTTGGGGATATTCTCCAAGTTACTTCTGTTGACTCTCCCTTTTCTGCTGGAGCGTTATCATGGAGCAACGATATTAATGGTTACAATTTTAATTGAAGCGCTTGCATGGATAGGAACAAATATCTCTGGTAATCTTGATGCACCCCTGCACCAAAGTTTCTACAAGAAATTTCTGAAATCATGAAATTGAAACTCAAGCAAAACCATTAGTCATTGCTGTCAGTTGAAATATCACATCTGAAAAACAAGGCTAGATGATGAGACAGGCTTTCCAATAATGTAAAATGTATCAACTTTATTGTCTAAGGGGAGTTAAACACACTTGAAGTCATAAGTGAAAAGTAATAAACAACTTCAAATTCTAAAAAAAAATTCAATACCAGGTCAACAGATTGTTTAATGCATTTCAGACCCCCAAATCTTTAAGGGCCTGTTGAAAATGGACCATTGGTCGCAGTACAAAATACATGCCTGCATCTGAAAGTAATTTTGTATCAAAGAGTACTTCCCCAATTATTTTGTGTGTATCATGCAAATGTGCACAATAGCCCAAAACTTCCCTCAAATTTACATTATTTTAAAATCTTCATAAAAGAGAGTTTTAATAATTCTTTGTACTTCATTTAAGTGCACAAATGAAATTTACTTATGAAGGAAAATAACCAAAAGAGGCACAGTTGTGGAGTCATAAAGAGGCAAATATTTAGGAAAGGAACAACAGTGTTTCGCTGGTTTTTTTTGGTGGGGGGAGGAGAGCTGGACAGGTGTCAGTATATGGCAATTTGGAGGCATTTATAATGTAGCAGAACGACACAGGATAATCCAATGCGAGGTGAGAGGGTCATGCTAAACGGATAGGGTACTTATAAAGTAATGGTACCATTAATTAGCGATGCAGAACATGACAGGATATATGGGTGTGGAGCAAGGGACACGTCAGGTCATGTTTGGCACTAAACTCCATCTTTGATGAGCAGATATCATCTACCGACAACTACCTGGACTACACTTCCTCACACCCTGCTCCCTTCAAGGATTCCATCCTCTTCTCTTAATTTCTGCCGCCTCTGTTCGCAAGATGAGGTCTTCCAGTCCAGATCTTCTGAAATGTCTGCCTTCTTCCACAAATGTGCTTCCCCTCCACCACTATCAACTCAGCCCTCATGCACCAAACATAGGATCCCCCTCGTACTCACCTATAACCCTACTAGCTTCCGCATCCAACATATCATACACAGGAATTTCCGACACTTACTACAGGACCCCACCTTCAAACACAACTTTCCTGCTCCTCCTCCCTCGGCCTTCTACAGGGACTGCTCCCTCCAGAATTCCCTTGTGCTCTCATCCCTCCACCCATCACATCTCCAGCACCTTCCCCTGTGCCCGCAGGAGGTGCAAGTCTTGCGTCCACATCTCCTCCCTCGCCAAGGTCTGAGGCCCCAAATAAGCTTTCCATGTTAAGCATCACATCACCTGTACAAACAGAAGACTTATTTACTGCATCTGGTGCTCCCTTCGTGGCATTCTCTACATTGGAGAGACTGGTCACAGACTGAGAGATCACTTCGCTCAGCATCTCTGCTCCGTTCTCAACCACAGCGACCTCCCAGTGGTGAACCATTTCAATTCTGGGTCACACTCCTGTGCTCACATGCTTGTCCATTGTTTGATGTACTGCCCCACCCTAACCACCCACAGATTAGAGGAATAACACCTTATTTTCCGTCTGGCCACTCTCCAGCCAGATGACATGAACATCAACTTCACTGCTTTCCATTAAACCTGCTCACCTTTTCTTCCCCCTCCCCCATTTCCTGCCTTTCCAGTTCTTTCACCTACACAACCTTGCCTTTCCACCCCCTCCCTTCTCCCTCTATCATCCCCTGCCCTGCCACCCCCCACCACCCTCTTTTGTTCTGATGCTCGCCAGCATTTTCTCACACTTTGATGAAGGGCTCAAGCTCGAAACGTCAGTTATGTATCGCCGCTTTGGCTACATATAGGTCATTGTTTGACCTGCTGAGTTTCTCCAGCATTTTGTGTTTTTATTTCAACCACTGTATTTGCAAATTTTTGTGTTTTACTGCCAGTTTATGGAATCCCAGATAAAAGGTTGGGTACCTGGATGTGAAAACTGCAAAATTCATATCCAGGACTATTTTCAGTTTGAGATTATTCTAATTAAGTTGTATCTTGAACAGGAAGATAAATACTCTGGCAATATTTTTTAAGAAATTTAAAAAATGTAAAGCTATTGCTGTAAGCAAATCAGATATTTTCAAAACTAATATTGGTTCAAAAAGTCTTTGTAAATGTTATTGCAGAAATTCATATACAAAATATTGATTGAACACCATTTACACAGTGCTTACTTACCTCACAATCATGCCATTCACTATGTTTATTTTGCCAAAATGTGAATTAGAGCTCTGTTTCATTAATGATTCTCACTACCTCTGTACCTCATCTCCAGGGAACTGACCGAAACTAACTGTGGAAAGGTCATTCACTTCTGCTAACATATTTTACGATCCCGACTGTACACAAGTTTCAAAATCCCAGGTGGGTGAGAAATTTCCTTGAGAACAGTAATCACAGCCTTCACCATGATGGAAATAATTTGACTACTTTCCTTTATGACTGTTTAGGAACTCTCTCTGGTCCATTGTGCAAGGGGAAGATTTAAAACTTTGGTGCAGAGAAAACAATACTGGGTTGACAACAGCAAGATTGTTTTACTTCTTTAAAAACCTTTAACATAGAATTTGGTTTACACAGAAAGGGGATTTGAAGTTCTTGCCATATTCTATCTTTCTGCTTGTAGGCTGGCCATTAGATAATTCAGTAAGACAGTGCATTGCACTGAGAAGGACACTGCCTTTGCATACTTCATCAGTGAAGACCATATAATGTTTGGGACTGGGACTGGGAAGGAGATAGCCAGGGTCAGGTGAATAGTGTTGTGAAGTAGAGAGGTTTCAGGAGGATTGGCTACAGGGATTTGGGGGCATACGAGGTCCAGCATGGAAGTGGATATGAAGGTATGTTCTGCAGTTAGGGGCAATGATCAAAGACCAAGGCTTCAGGTTGTTGAGTCTTTGGGACATCTTGGGGCAGATTTGAATGATAATAACATATATATAACATAACAACTACAGCACGGAAACAGGCCATTAGGCCCTTCTAGTCCGCACCGAACCAAACGCCCCTTTCTAGTCCCACCTCCCTGCACAATGCCCATAACCCTCCATCTTCTTCTCATCCCTATACCTGTCCAACCATTCATTGGGAAGGAGTGGCGGGGTGGGGGGGGGGTGTGATCTTGCTAAGAAAGACCAGGACCCTTAAAATTGCTCAAACCAGGGCCAACTTTTCACTATGATTTCCTCAAGTCATTCTGCCACAGTTTTAACGCATTTCCTGATCTTGCATCTGCATGAGTGAAGCACAGCACAGTCAGGACCCACACGCATTTGGCACATGACTGAACGTCTGTAATAGTCCACACATTAAAGCTGCATGGTGAACTCTGAGGGGGAAAAATATAGACACCCCAGACAACCTTGATTTTCAGTAATACTTCTTCAACAATAGCATCATGAAGAAAGCATATTGGTGGATCTAGTTCCTCAGAAGTTTGCAGAGGTTTGGAATGATATCAGAAACACTCACAATTGTCTGGTGGAAAGTGTGCTAAGCAGCCACATCATGCTCTGGTATGGGGACACCAATACATCTGAGTAGAAAACTCTGCAAAGGTAGTGGGCACAACTCAAGACATCACAGGCAAAACCTTCCCCACCATCGCAAACATCTACAGGGAACATTGCCGTCAGAGAGTGGCAACAATGATCAAAGATCCACACCACCCAGCACATGCTTTGTTCTCTCTGCTACCATCAGGAAAGAGGTATAGGTGCCACCAGGTTCAGGAACAGCTGCTACCCCTACACCATCAGACTCCTCAACAACAAACTCAATCAAGCCTTCATTCAAGGGCTCTTACTGGTGCACTTCATTGGATTTTTTTTTCTCTCTGTATTGCACAGTTTGCTTACATTTCTTGCACAGGAAGAGGCAGCTCAGGATTTATGTGATGTCATGTAGATACTCTGACAATAAACCTGAACTTTGAGTTCTGCTTTCATGTTATTCATTTGTAGCTTTTCACAGTTTAGCCGAATGAGGAACAGGGTTAAATAATTCAGAATGTGAACCAACGACCTAATTTTTATTTCAATTTCTTGTCTCAATAAATCCCATTCTCCCTTTAGGAGGACGGATAGGTCATTAATCATGAGAAGCCAACCTGGCGTCCCATTTTATCTCGGAGCATACAAATGGTACATTATTGCTGCAGGACACATACATTGTCTGGAACTAGGGACTTAAAGAAACTACAAGCTAAGTTAGAAGAATATGGAAAGATCTCTGATTATAAAATATATTGTGATAAAAGTGAGATTTTGCCTCTAACAGAAGGAGACTACACCTACTGTCAGATAAATCATCAATTTAAATGGGCAAAAGATGGGATTAAATACTTAGGTGTCTGTATAGATAACAACTTTTAAAAAAACTTATACAAGTTGAATTATTTTCCATGACTCAAAAAAGTTGAAGATGATTTTAAAAAGTGGATGACTCTGCCTAGGACATTAATAGGAATTGTATAAAGATGAATATATTCCCAAGAATTCAATAGCTTTTTCAAACCCTACCTATATCATTACCACATATGTTTTTTGTTTCCTCCCCAAGAAATGAACAAACATGTAAGAAAGTTTCTTTGGCAAGGTAAAATGTCAAGAATTTCTATCAAAATATTAACAAGGAAATATAAACAGGGAGGTTTACAACTTCCTAATTTTAAGAATTATTATTAAGTAGCTCAAATGAGATTCCTTTCATCTTTCTTTGAAGAAGTAGAAAAGCCAGCATGGGTTAAAATAGAACTAGATAATATGGGAGATAGATTATCAGAGGAATTTATATACAAATGGGACCCAAATTTATTAAATGGGGCTCAGGAGACACCATTGTTGAAACATCCGATTACTATTTGGAACAAGATAAACGATGAAATTGGAACAGAAGGAAGTATATTGGCTAAAATGCCTTTGATTCAAAATCAACTTGTACCTTTTTCAAAAGATCATCGGTTTTTAAATATTTGGTCTAATAAGAGTATTAGGAGTATTGAAAATTGTTATGAACAAAACCAATTGATGTCATTTGAACAACTGAGGAACAAATATGGAATACCTAATAATACTTCATTTTGTTATTTTCAACTGAGAGCATTCTTAAGGGAAAAATTAGGTCCAGAGCTGTGGTTACCTGCTTGTAGTGAGGTGGAAATTCTTATTAAAAGAGGAAATATTAAAAAATTTACATCAGCATTATATCTCTTACTGGAGAACAGAACTGTTAAACAAGGACTACATTTCTAGACAGAAATGGGAGACAAACTTGAATATTATAATTATTGAGAAAAAAAAGGTCTGATCTTTGTCAAGATAGTATGACAAATACTATTAATGCAAGATATGGACTAGTTCAGTATAATTTCTGACATCAATTATATTTAATATCACAAAAATTATCAGATTTATGTTTTGGTGTGGTGAAGAGATAGGTACTTTTTTTTACACTTGACTTGGTCATGTTCTAAGGTACTACCTTTTCTGATGAAAGTAGGAAAATTTTTGGAACAAGTTGCAGGTGCAATACTTCCATTAAACCCAGATATATTCTTATTGGGAGATGTAGAAGGAACAAGACCCAAGTTGAAATTATCAATTTATCAAATGAAATTCGTTAAAATAGCATTAGGAGTAGTGAGGGACGGTATTGCCGTGACTTGGAAATCAGATTCTCATCTAGGAATGGGAAGGTGGAATGTTAAAATCCAAAGCTGTATTCCTTTAGAGAAAATTACATATAATTTGAGAAATAAATATCCTATATTTTTGTGAATTTGGAGCCCGTATATGCAAATATTAGGTATAAATACGTAGTAACGTTCTTCTAGCCATTTTAGTCCTGCGTTAACCTTCTCCCCTAAAGATAAATGATTAAGCAAAATCCATTTAATCCCAGTGTGTTGGGGCACAACAGTCCAGACAATCCAAGGTACTTATTGTTTCTTTCTTTCTTTTTTATTATTTTCTCCATTATATATAGCACTTTACATATAAAATTTTTTAAAATAAGGATGGGGCTTAGGATAAGGAGGGAAGGGGAGGGGATATAACCATCATGTAACAAATGAAATTCTCTTCAACTTAAATACTTATTGTATTGCATAATGATTTATTAATTACATGTATGGAAAAATTTTAAATAAAATATTTTTAAAAAGGATACGTACATTGTGCTAGCTTCTCAGGATGGGAGCAACAACAGACAGGGTTGCTGTCAGAATCAGTACACTACCTCCTGTTGTAATCCATTGCAATGTGGAAAGATTTACAAATAATCATGGAAGGAAAAGTAATTGCTGGGCTTTATCATCAGGAAAAGGACAGACTGGAAGAAATTATTTGTTATTTTTGCTGTTACTGTTCAATGCCGAGCAGGTAATAAGCCTGAATATTTCTGAGCTTCCTTTCTTTGCAATGAGAACTAACTTCGTGAGCCATTGGATTTCGGCTCTGAAGTTAGTTTCCTTCAAGGTTGCTGTGCCATAATTTTTGCTTCCAGCAATTGGGTTTGCAAGGAGTCAGCTGGGTGAGCAAGCTCACTGGCTTCAAGATTGTCATTCTCGAGTTTGGCCTGTTCCAATGATTTGTCCAGTTCAATGTGACTGGCCATGTCCTTCTTTCCTGACTCGAGCAGTCATTGCCTCAAGTAGCTCAAGTGGACCCCCGCGACTAGGGTGTCCCGGATCTGTTCTCCACGAACGTGGCCCGTAGTCGCTTCGTACCTGCAGTTTTTGGCAACCGTCCACAGATCCAGCAGGTCTTATTTGAAATACTGAAGAATCCATATTCAATAAAATTACAGGACTTTTATGCACATTTCACAAGTAGGTGCTAATTGAAATGACATCATGAAATGAATGACCATTATTTGGAGGAGACAGACTGGCTGTTAAAAAGTACTTACAGTGTGCTCACAGAAAGGTCACTCATAGGTTTTGTTTATCTAAGACAACTGCTTGACCAAGAGAGAAGAACTCCTGTTGTTTGCTGAAGAAGGTGGGGGTTTTGCAAGTGAGAGAGTCACATGGGCTTTCTGGCAGTCTCAGTTGGAGAGAGAGAGAGAGAGAGAGAGAGAGAGAGAGAGAGAGAGAGAGAGAGAGAAGACAAGCCCTCTCAGCTTGTGTGTGTGTCCAATTGCAGCTTATCATGTTTGTATTTAAGGCAGTTATCTGAAAACCATGGCTTATCATAGCCTTTGTACCTATGAAAATGAGTGAGAAATTAAAAGTACAAAGGTCACTATTACGAGGCCCAATGTAATTTTTGTGTGACTGTCACTTTAAAGGAACAAATTGAGAGGTAGTATAATCTGCAACCATTCACAGCAATGGAGAGAACTGAGTCAACTAGAACAGCATGTACCTACCTCGCTACTTTTGAAGAAAATGGGGGGGGGGGGAAATGTGTTGGTTTTATCCAGGCACAGGTGTGAGGAGGCATGTCAGGGACAAGCTTAAAAGAGTAGCATATTTTGTGATGAGCAGCCATTTTAAAGAAGCAGCATTTGAAACAGCAGCTCTTTGAAGGTGACCAAAGTAAGGGCCATGTTTGAAAGAGAATTAGTGCACCACTGTGACCAAAAGAAAGGTAATTTTGAAGGGGACTTAGTGAATCCCACCGTCGCCAAAGGAAAGGTCACTTTAACTGTGTATTGGAAGCAAGAGAAATACTGCATTTGGATTATGACCATTGTGATGGGCATTTTGGGCTGACCCGTGTTTGGCTTCAGGAAGTACAGAACAATTCAGATTCTCCAAAATCCTAATTTATCCAAAACTTTAAAAAAAATTGGATAAATGAGGATATCTGAAACAAACGAGAAATCCTCATTTATCTGAAATTTTTTTTGAAGCCAAACTGTCCTCACAGCTTGAAAAAAAAACTAATTTGTCTTGAAATTAGAATAATGATTATCCTCATTCCAGGTAACTCCCTCTCCTCTCTCCTTCTATTTCTTCTTTACCTTCCCCTATTGACTTTTCTCTCCAACTCTCACTCTCAAACGGCGTGCCACTGTCTCCCAGCCGCAAGCGGTCAGAAGAATTCCTTGTCCAAGCATCATCAAGGAGAGATGCCTCATGGCAAGAGCAAGGACTCAGGCTCCTGGCAGCAGCGGGGACTTCAAGCACCTGGGCAGCAGTGGGGTCCTCGCGGTCCCATCAGGAATGGGGCCTCGATAGGGAGGTGTTGGTGATTGGCGGTGGCCAGCAATTTTTGGTGAGAATTAAACATTATTTTTTATGATTAAAAAGCCTTCTCTTGTTGTTTAAACATGGTTGCAAGTGATTTGCTGTTGCTATTGGGCTGTTTTTAAAAAATGACCATTTATCTGAAAAAAAATTGTTTATCCAACAAAGGCCCAGTCCCGACCATTTTGGATAATCAGAGTTGTACTCTATTGTGAAAGTCACTCATTTTGGTTACCCCTAGAAATGGAAAAAGGAAACTGTGACTACCACTATAATCTGAAGTGACATTCACTCTGGAAGTAACTTGTCAAGGTTTTGAGAGTCTGCGGTAATCTGTTGCTCAGTCACCTCATTGGTAATTATGTATTTTCAACACTTTAAAAGTCTTTGTGTCGACACTGTAATTTCTATGACTGACTTTGGATCATCTTTCCAGATAATGGGTTTGGGTATTCTCTCTCTCTCTCTCTCTCTCTCTCTCTCTCTCTCTCTCTCTCTCTCTCTCTCCTCTCTCCCTCTCTCTCACACACACATACACACACCTGTAGATTCAGGCAGAGTGGGGGTTAAGTATAGATAAGTTAGATAAGGTATTATAATATTAGTAATTAAGAATAAAAATTTTATTTAAAATATAACACTGTCTTGGAAAATACTATTGCGGCTAGTCTGTGACATTTCATCACACGTTAATAAATGTCCCAGATCAATTTTATTACCTTTCCCACTTCATTCACACATTTTCAAAGAGAATGGGTCACTTGCAATATTTTTTTAAAAATTAGACATACAGCTAAAATTTGTAGAAAGGAATAAAGCAAATAAAGCAAATCTGTAGAATCTATGGTAACATTCCCTCCTTTTATCATTCCATGATAACTTATTTGGTCGTAAGAATAGTTTGGTCTTTAAACACAGTCGGATAATACAAAAGATCAACACAACTAATAAAATAATAACAGACCCTAAAAGAATTCTTTCAAAGGCCACCAAGATGGTCCCAGGGGTTTGGAATTATGCAAATATTCCCCTATTTTTGAGACATTGCACATTTGTGGTTCACCAAATGGGTGATATTTTCAGAGGTTTCAGGGATGCAGGTGCAGCATCCCTGCCCTACTACCACATGTGTACCATTTTTTTTCTTCCAACAGCAGATCAAGGGCCATCTGATTCTTCAGAGTCATGGTTTGTTTAACCACAACTTCCGCAGTGAGTTCACAAATCTGGGTCTGCTTATTTTTTTTCAATCCTTGCAGTAGTGTTGGCAAGCTTTACTCGGGCACTGGCCATATTGATCAGTTCCTGAGTGGTTTTAGTCACACCATAATTGGGAAAGAGAATCATAAACAACTATTCAGTTTAAGGATCTTTTAATCCCATACCAAAGGGGATGGTTGGTAATATCATCAAAATACTATATCGCTGGGGCAAGGTAAGTTAAATAATAACACCCTTGTCAATAGTATGACAGCCGTGGGTATGTTTTTGGACCAGCACAAAGATAGGTACCATTTAAGGTTGCTTCCCCTGTAAAATAGCCAAATTAATCATTTATTTTGGTACAATAGCCCTATTTTCATTTCCCTGGACAAACAGGTTTCTCCCTATAGTGTACCTGTTTACTTTAAGATGGGGGGGGGGGGTGTCTTGGACAGATCATAGTAGGGCTTATACCAATTGTTAAACAATTGTGTAACAGGTCAGGATTTAGACGTTTTTATAATGCTTCAAGTGGCATTTCCAGGCCTGATGTTCTGTCAGATTAAATAGTATTGATATAATGCAGATTCGCTGACCCATGTAGGCTGGCAATTGCATGCCGACCCAACAATGAAACACACTCATAGTTTCAACTTACACCAGGGATATATGTAGGCAAATGTTGTCATGCCATTCTTGTTTCGATCTTAAGGACCGTCAACCTGCCCAGAGATTTAATTCCACAAATTCTTTTGACCCTTATGTGCCACTAACAGGATCCAAAAAGATAATGAGCATTCGCTTCAGCCATTCATTTGTATTGTCCTTTAATCCCTTTGCTCTTGTCAGAAACATGTGGAACCAATACTTTTGCAGTCTGTGAGATAAATCCAACAAGGCTGTCCTACCTTTACTGCAGTGGGAGTTGTTAGTAGCACTTCGAAGGGGCCCTTCCATCATGGTTCCATCTTTCTCCAACCACAGTTCTTGATCAGGACATAGTCTCCTGCCTCAAGCTGGAGTTGACCCTCTTCCCACTCCTCGTAATAGGCGCAGCATGCCTGCAAATGTAAAACCTGAATTATTTTAGCTAGTTCTTTGACCTACTGAATGAATTCTTCTCCCAGGGACAACAAATCACAAGCTGTGATTTTCCTGGACTGTGGTCCCCAAGGCTTTCGCAGAGGTCGACCATCAATTATCTCTGCAGGTGATAAATTATGGACCGGTCTTGAAGTGACCTGCATTTCAATAATGCCAAGAGTAGCACCTTTAGCCAATTTAGTCCAGTTTCCTCAGTTAATTTAGCGAGTTTATTTTTTAGCATTCCACTGGCCTGTTCCACAATTCCTGCCACCTGTGGATAATGGGAGCAATGGAATTGTTGCCGAATATCGAATTGATTACACGGATCCTCATTTATTTTAGCCACAAAATAAGGACCATTGTCTGAACTTATTGCCTCGGGCAGACGAAACCGGGGTATCATTTCCCGTAATAGTACCTTTACCACAGTTAGAGCGGTATTGTCCGTGGTGGGTATTGCCTCTATCCATCAACTAAAAACATCTATTATTACTAAACAATGTTTATAACTATGTACATGTGGTTACTCGATAAAATAAAGCTGTAAGCATGAAAATGGTCCATCTGGCAAGGGTGTTTGTCCTGGGGCACAAGATATCTCCTTTCCAGGGTTATGTTTTTTTACATATCATTCAGCTCCCAGCCTTTCACTCTACTGCCTGTGCTAATTTTGGGTGTAACCATGTTTGCAATTGCATTTTCACCATTCCTCCTTGCAAGATGGCTACAAGTATGAATGTAATCAAGCAAGAGTGGTAAAATACATCTGGCACACATATTTGATCGGCCAGTGTTATCCACAATTCAATGGTTGCATGGGTCTTACATCCCATTTCAACCCATGACTTTTGTTTTGTGGCTGGGGTGTCCTCTGCCATTGTTTTACCTGTGACATGTCTGGAAGTGCCAGTCTGTTTGTTAATTCATTGGCAATTTCAGTGGGAACCTCAAGAATGTGAGTGGTGGGCATCTTATTTGCTGCCTCACCTGCCACTTTATTGCTCTGAGAGACAGAGTCAGTTTTATTAGCAAGTGGTTCACACTTGACAACAGTCAGTTTGCTTGGAAGGATCATTGCTTTGACCAGATTATGGACAAAAATTGCACTTTGGATTTGTGTCCCCACCACTGTCAGGAAGTCCCTCGACTGCCATAACTCACCAACGTCGTGAGCCCAAAAGCATACTGGGAGTCCATATAAATGACCGCAGTATGGCCTTTGGACAAATCATGTGCTCGAGTCAGGGCAAATAGTTCTACTATCTGGTTGTGCAAAGGCTGCTGCTTCAGTTATCGCTTTTAGGGTAACCATGGCATATGCTGCACGACATTGACCCATCATCAACATATGATGTGACGGCTACAAAGTAAAGACATTGGGGTCCTGAAGTGGGATATCTAGCAAATTCTCCCTCAATGTGATTATGTTCCAAGCAATCTACACCTCCATGAGTGGGACTGTAATGAAAGGAGATGGATTAATCATAGTACCATTGTAGAAAGTCAATAATGGGTTACGTAGAAGAGCAATCTCATACCAATTCACACAACCCTGAGTGAGGTGTAGGGTTTGTTTCAATGTAAGTAAAGCCACCACTGTATGTTGCATAAAGATTTGTACTGGCTTATGCAAGGTGATATTAGCCACAGCTAAAATCAAATTGTACATTGCAGGAAGGATCTGGGTGCATGGTGGCATGCCCTGGACTACTGAGTGAAGTTTGATGGAGTAATACGCAACTGGTCGCTTGTAAGAGCCGCGTTGCTGTGTCAAGACTGGTGTGGCACTTGCTTCTAAAACAGTAACATATAGCTGGAAGGGGTGCTCGGATAATGGTCGACCAACGGCTGGAGGTTCCTGGAGTACGGCACTCAGTTTGGTAAAAGCTTCCTTTTCTTTTGGGGTTAAGTTACAAGTTTGGGAAGCATTGGATGAGGCATATGGAAATATCAGATGAGTGTAAGTGGTTATGTTTGGAACCAATTGGCAGCCATAATTAACTAATCCCACAAATGAACACATTTTTTTTCCAGCGTAGTTGGTTGAGGAAAAGTGATGACCGGTTGCGTTCATTCCAGGGTGAGGGCATGTTCTTTTGCACTGAGGAGAGTTCCAAGAAGCATTACCTGTCTTTGACCACCCTTAACTTTACGGGATGGGGTATCATAACCAAAGGAGTGCAATGCATTGAGGAGGAAAGGTATATCCTGTATGCTTGCCTCAATGGTCAGGCTAGCCAATAATAGATATCTACATATTGCATGATGGTTGAATGTCCAGGAACAATGTTTGAAAAAAGATAGTGGGTGAGTGTACAAAACCCTGTGGTAACCAGGTCCATGTGCACCGTGAGCCATAGTGTGCAAATGCAGAGATACTGAGACTCTGCGTGCAGTGGGAGAGCAAAAAAAGCATGCTGTAGGTCTATAATAGTGAGTACCGTGGAATCTGCAGGTATTTGGCTAAGGATAGTAGTGGGTTTTGAAACAATGGAATGCATCAGTTGAACTATCTCAATAATTTTCCATAAATCTTGTACCAGCCTCTATTCCTGTTGCCCAGGCTTAGGGATGGGGAAAATTGGAGTAGTGCAAGGGATGTGGCAAGGCACTAATGTGCTCTGATGCAATAAGGACACAATCAGCTGTCTGACCCCTTCTTTCACCTAGGGTTTTAGTGGATATTGTGGGATAGAGGTGAGGGTTACACCTGAGTTAATGTAGATTTAGAATGGGGGAAATCATGGTAAGGCCAACCTCATCGGCAGGAGCTGTCCATAAATCTGGGCTAGTTTCTTTCCTAATTTTGGTGGTGGACAATAGAGGTGTGATGACGGATTACTGCCAAACATGATTGCACATTAGGCCAGTACTGCAAAATTCCATTCTAGAACTTTTGCAGGTCAAAACTCTGTGGGTCTGCTTGTTGAACAAGCATGTACACTAAAAAGTCTAATTCTTTTGCTCAATATCCATTAGTAACCTGGAGGGTGACATGGGGAATAACAAGAGTCTTTTGTTCCTACAACATGGATGCACTACACTGATAATAGTGCCTTTCACTGTATTAATTGTATGTCTGTTGGAGTCTCCTCATATTGGACATAATATTCCTTAAATTCATGATTAGCTCCCATTGGATCATGGCAGAGGATAACCTGGGGATGAAGGAGTGACGAGAAAAGTGATGGGATGTGTGGCTGTAGGTGGGCGGACCAGCCTTGGGAGTTTAAAGATATTTTGGTGATTTGCAGGTTTTGTTTTTATAACCAGACCATCGTCCATGCACTTGAACACAAAAGATCTCGTCCTGCCAAATTTTATTGGTTATCTGTCACTGTAAAAGGGATTTTACATGTATTATGATCCAACTGTATTTCCAGTAGGACTCTATGGGGATAAAGGCTGGGTAGAGTATCTAGTCGTGCCAGAACCACACTATCACCAGAGTGTGGACGGTTCAGTCTATCCACAACTTCTTGATGTAGGGTCGACAACATTGGCCCTGTAGCAATCATAAATGGAAGTAAATGATCCTCCATCTGAAAATGTGCCAAAGGTTCTTCATCATGGCCCGTAGTTCGAGCAGGGAATACATTACCTGGTTTTAGTCACTGAAAAGGGTTTTCCATGGTAAAAGGGGCTTTAACCAAGCCTTTTCTTGCTGCTGAAAGATATAAAGGAAAGAAGCAAATTTATGCTGTAATCTATTAGGGGAAGGGCAGGGGAGGAGCACAGTCCCACAGCCAGGTGGTGAGGGGAGATGAGGGAGGGTGGGCATACCAGCAAACAAGGGTAGGGTGGGGAGGTTGGCTCTGTGAATGGAGAGGGAAGAGGGTTGAGAGCTGGAGCAATGGATGGGAAAGAAAGGGAGGATAGGGAGTAGGCTAGCTGAAGCCAGAGGAGTTGATTTTAAAGAATATAGGAGGACATGATAACATTGAAGTTAATAATATAGGAGAAACTGGGAAAGTTCCCAAAGGAGAAAGGCTTGCTAATACAATGAAATGGAGGGTTGCACCTTTACCATAAGCTCCCGCTGGCAGGCTTTTACACAATCATTATTAATCTTTAGTTTATAAATATATTATTTTTAGTAAAGTTATTTTGCGGGTTTGGAAACAAGGGGTAAAAACACACACACAAAACACTAATTTGAGATGATATGTTTCCTACGTCCTGCTGTAAACAAGCTTATATCATTCTTCATTTGGAAGCCTGTTTGCTCTAAGAGACAGCTTGACTGCTACTTCAGACCATTAAGCAGTTTGATTATTGTTATCCATTGAAACCTAAGACAATGAAGGTTTGCTTAGGAGAAGCACCTGTATAACGAGAAGACCATTTGCTTGTTGTCTCATCTTTCTGGAGAAAATGAAACTTATGCGCCAGCAGTGATGTCATGTCATGTGATTAGAACACTCCAAGGCAGCATCTTTAATATTGAACCATTCTCCATCTGACATCTGAAGTCAGAGATGCAGTAACCTTCAATGAGAGAGGTACTGTTGTGCATTCTCCCTTGACAGGGAAGGAACACAGAAATAGTGGCTAAGGAAAGGGCCACTTTGACTGTGTCTTTGTCAAGAGAGGCAAGTTCTGCAGGTCCATTTGTAATGTTCACTTCATTTAACCCTTGTCTGGGTTTGTGAAATCATCGTGGAAATCACAAAATCTGCAACCTCCATGCAAGACAGGGGAATTAGAAAAAAAAAATAATTCGTATGAAGAAATATTTCTCTGAAAGCAAATCTACAAGAATTTGTGAGTTTGAGGAGTTTTGAACAACCGTTTAAAGATGGAGTTTCAGCGCGCAAGATCTCTAAGACTGAACTTTAAAATGGGCTTTTCAGAACCATGCCTGAGCTGCAATGGTTTGAGATCTGCCAACACACACTCACACACGGCTTAAATTTAGAGTTAAGTGAGGTTTTATATTATTAATAGTTATTATTTTGAAGATACAATTGTCTATGTCATAACACAGGTGCACTCCTGCCTTGTAAATAATTAGAAGTAAACTTTCATCAAATGTTGACAAAGAGTGGTTTTAGTAAAAACAAGTGGGCAGTGGCATCACCTCTTAAATTAAAATGATAAAGGTAAGCAAACTCCAACGATACTTCATTACAGCTGGTTCAAAACTTATTCTTCACCTTTTTATTTGAAAAACAATTACCATTATATTTTTTAATGGGACCAAATTAAATGCCCATTTTAAATGCATTAAAGGTTTTAGTTCGAATGAAGTCTCATTTAAACAATGCATTCTGTGTTTTGTCAAAAGACAAACCATTTTCAACCTGGTTCAGTGTTTACAGTTCTAAATTTTATTGCATCCATGCTTTTAAAATTTTTTTTGATACATTTTAATGCCTCATGACAATATAATACCTCCCCAGTGAAAATGGATTTTCGGGGATTTAAAAAAAAATCCACAATGCTTCATTTTATGTAAATAAAATTGGTATACTGACAGACAGTTCTTTATATCTTCACAATATTCTTCATTCAAATGACAAGCGAGAGCCCAGTTGGTCCAGCCAGCCATTCCCATGTTACTGATAGTTGAGCATCACCTCCTCCCCTCCACTGTCATATAATCACCTGCAAACTGAATAGGAAAAGAGATTCTGCTATTAAGGAAAAAAAATGTATATTCTGGATATTTTCACTCTGATCCCCCTCCGGTGATCAAAACCAGCCCAGGGGATCACATGGACCATGTGTTCTCCATTAATCCATTCATTTAAATACAGGGATGAAAAAGGCCACATGATTCTTTGAGCCAGTTCCTGTTATTAAGAAAAAGCAACTTTTATTTTATAAACTATATCAATGAGCTTAATCCTTTGAGGAAATATACGAAGGTAATCATCCAAAGGTTCAGAATATCAATACAGCTTTACAATCGACATCATTCATCATGAACAGTAATTTTCCATGACATACCATGGCATCTCCAATGTTCCGTCAGCCCAGGAACAATTGTGTTCCACAGAGCATTCATCATCCATATCAGGACTTACCCCTAAGATCTTCAGATCAGCAAAGTAAAACCCCTTTGATTAATAACAGAACCACTGAACAATCTTCCTGCAACCAAGAGCTGGATGGTAAAAATTAACAGCGGAGAGTTTGCATGGAAAATATGCATTTGTGTGCGTCTCACACTGGGAGCTGCAGGTAGAAGTTGGTAATTGGCCGTATGATAGGTTTGGTGAGGGGGGGGGAGGGAAGTATTAGATTTAAAATGTTTGGGATTTGGAGTGGAAAAAGAGAGGACACAATTTTGTTTTGATTCTGGGTGATGCCAACGGTTCTGACAGGCATTTTCAAAATCAACCACATTGGTGGGTCTGGAGTAACGAATGGGTTAGATGAGGTGAGAGTGCCAGATTTCCTGTACATTAATAAACAACTTGAATGTTTATAACAATTCATTCGTTACATGGTTGCAGTTACGGAGATTTATTTTTTTTAAAATTCCAGATTTATTAAAGTAATTGAATGAAATTACAGCTGCCCTGGTGGGAAACAATCTCATGTATCCAGAACATTGGTTCAGAACTCTGGCTACAGCCCAGTCACATTGACTAGACCACTGTACATAGTACATTGTAATGGGGATGGGGGGGTGGGGATGGTAGTGCTGAATAAGAACTGGAACACATTATTCTGAGGCTGCAATTCAGTGGGCCAGGCATCATCTGTGGAGGCAAAGCACTCTGTTTCAGTTACTTATCCAGAAGCCAAAGTTCCAGACTATTGAACAAGGGACACAACTTCAAATCCCATCCTAAATTCATGTAAATCTGAGAATGGATTAAAAAATATTACTGGATTGTCATTCGAAACCAAGCAGGTTCAGTAATATCCTTCAGGAATCACGATATTTTTACATGGTTAGACTTGTGTGATGACACTCCTATTAATGCAATTGACTCTTTACTGTCTTTGTAGTTCACTTTGTATTGAACAGTGAATTCCAATGCTGCCATCAACATCTTGAACACCATTAAAACAATTGCAAGGCCTTCCCATTAAAGATCTAGATGCCACCAATAGTAGGTCAATGCTGGAAGATAGAGCAAAGGCTAGCATTGATTTATCATGAGATATGAAGTTTGGATGCCTTATCATAAGTAACAACATTCAACCCAGCAACAATTTAGGAATTCTTTGCGCAGTTTTATACTGGAGGACACTCAGGTGCCCGTCAGAGCTTGCTGTACTCATGCAAATTGATGCTAATATGTATGTCTTGATTCTGTCAGTTCAAAGACTGTAAATGAACAATCCATTGAGTTGGCCAATGGGAACATTACCTCTTTTGGATCGGGTAACCGATGTTCCAATTCTGGAAAAGGTAGGTTAATTTTAAAAAATCAGTTTCATGTAGCAGAGAAACACACCCTCCAACCCACTGTATTACACTGGCTGTCAAGCAGCCATTTATACTTGGTTCCTTTCCTATGCATTGCCTCTATCTCCCCTCCATCCTTTTTCATTCCCTCCTTTTTCTGGTTCAACCCACCTACTTCCTGCACATTTCACACACCGGATCCCCTACCCGTCCGCTCTTCACTTCTCCTTTAATTAATTCCCATTACTTTATTCCATACTCATCAAATTCCAGTATTGGTAGCCTTCATATCCCTTATTTTTCACACTCCACACTTCATCAAGCTTCACTGAGTTTTTTTTCCTTTTCAACTTTCACCAATCACTGGCCTGTCTGCCTCCCAAGTCCACCCCACCTATCTCCATCTACCCATAATCTTTCACACCTCCCTGTATCTGTCACCAACTGCACCCCATCTCACCCCTCCCTCCCTCCACTTTCGACCGGCTACTTCTCTCGCCTCAGACTTCTATATTCCTGCCCCGAAACATCGAAGGTTCCTCACCCTACCCCAGATGTGGCTCCATCCCAATCCTTCAACAGTTTGCTTTTTTTTCACCTGTATACCCCAGTTCCACATTATTCTCCACACATTCCCATCAACTCATCCCAGATTCTACTGTCTATTTACACACAAGGGCCAATTTAAAGTGGCGAATTAACCAAGTGATATGGGAGGAAACCCAAGCACCTGGTGAAATTTTACGTGGTCACAGGAAGAATGTGTAAACTCCACACAAGTGGTGTTGGAGAGAAGGTGTGAGAGCTACTGCTCCACAGCTCTATGAGTTGTGCCACTGTGTCACTGCATTTTTGTCTGGTGATAGGCTCAGAAGGAATCAACAAGGCCTGATGTTCTTTAGTATTGAATGTTCAATGCATTTATTTTCAGAGACAGCTTCATTTAAAACTTCATGAACTGCATTCAAATGAAGTTCAGCTGCATAGCAGCTGTTGATAGAGCAAAACAAGCACACAATGAAGAGAAAGGCACATGCCTGATATACTACATGAGAACACCCCACATATTTAATGCTATGATATTCATCAATTTTATCTGCCCCATAAATATATTGACTGCTTTCCCAAACTTGAAACAGTTAGGTAGAAATCAGTGATGCCTCAGATAACTTAAAACTCTAATTGTGGAGCATTGGGGACTTAACACCAACATATCTTCTCATTAAAATCAAGCCCCTTGTAAGTTGTGGCATGCTGGACTATTGCCAGGCCAGAGCAAAACTCTGCATAATACAGCAAAGGGGTCACATGCTGAGTTGATTGTAGAGGAGACATATGCAGAGCATCAGGAATGTGGACTCTTAATCGGAATGTTTAACTTGCATCAGCAGTAGGGAAGGTTCACCTAACTCAGCAATCCTGGCTGGACACATATCCCCTTGGGTAGAACAAAAATAAAAGAGAATTGCCAATAAAGAGCAGCAGATCCTAGAATATCAAATATTTTAATGCAATCTTAGTAGATAAAAGATCAATAAATTACTAATTCATTTTAAAAAGTTGCTATTCTTGCTTCAAAACAATATTGAGCCCCAACAGAAATCAGAAACATAATGAGGAACAATACACCCTATCAGAAAAGTTTAAATTCATTGCCTCACCCAAATCTTCCAGATATAATACATTACAATCACCCCAAATATGTTTGGTACATGGGCTCAGCAGGACAGTTTTTCAAAGATTCATTATCATCCTAATATGTAAAATCCTTCAGCTCAACAGAAAGTCCAAGTAAAATTCACCCTACAACCCGATAAGTCAAATGCAACCAAAATCTCAACACTACGCTTGAAGTGCCATTTATTGTCACAATCCACTTGCTTCCAAAAAGATCCGAGAACCAGTTATAATTTTTTTCATTTCTTTTCTTCAAAATTTAAATATTCGGCACAGTAACGGGCCCTTTCGGCCCATTAACATGTGCTGCCCAAGTACCCCACTCAACCTACAAACCCGGTACATCTTTGAAGGGTCAGAGGAAACCGACGTACCTGGAGGCAATCCACGGGAAGCATGGACAAACTCCTTACGGATAGTGCCGGATTCAAACCTGGTCGCCAGCGCTGTAATTGCATTGCGCTAACCTCTCCAGTAACTGTGCCTGAAATATTATCAGGCAACATTCAACATCCCAACAAAATGTTTCAATTGCAAATATCATAATCACAGAAAATGTTTCAAGTATAACCCCCAAATTGTATTCTTGCACCATCAATCTATGGTTCTTATCCCAAGAAAATTGTTTCAGGAGCGATCCATCAATGTCAACTTCATGGAATATTTCAGGTTAACTTTATCCTAGAAAAATGTTTCAGCTACAAACATCATCATCCCAATGGTTTTGGAACAACCCATCAATATCATCATGTTTTAATCGTCATTCTTAATCCTAAACAAATATTTCAGGCACAATCCACCGTCATAATTCAAAGAGCCACACAAGTAAAAATTACATGAACGTCACTATAAAAGCACGTTTCAGATACAATCAAACAGATCAACAAAATTATATTTCCGCTACTGGTTACACGACATACCTGAAGTATTCTATTGCTATGAATCTATTCCTCTTCAAACCAACAGAACATTTCAGATGCAATCCATCAGAAAATCCCTGACAATGTTTTAGATCCATTTTTCCATACAACTGAACAAGTCAAAATTGGCTCACATCAATTTTTAATCTATATTCACAACCAAACTTTTCAGGTACAATCCTTAGACCCTACCAGATTTAAGTTGTATTCAGCATGGTCCCATCAAAATGCTGCAGATTCAATCGTTATCCTTCAGGAGTCACGACATCCTGGAGTAACCAATGTTCCAGTTCTGGAAAAGGTAGGCTTGTGTGACCAAATAAACTACCAACTACACTACATTTCAGAGACAGTCTATCATCAGACTGAATGTTCATTGCCCAATTTTTCAACCACAATCAATCTTTGTCAACTCAAAATATGTTTCGGTGTTTTCCTTAAATTATCAAAATTTTTCACGAAGAATGCACAACCATTGTCATTAACCAAACTGAATTATATTTTAAAATGTAATCAGTAGCTGGTTTCAGGTACAAATTAACACCATTATCCCAGTGGGTTATGTCTGATACAAACGTTATCAGGCTAACATGATGCTCGAACAGAGGCTTTAGTAACAAGCAACATCAATCTCCCAAATGAATGGTCCAATTATAATCTTCAATCCCAATACATCTCATCTGTATACGTCATTCAAATTTTACAAAACACAATACCAATAAAAATATTTTAGTTCTGATTCATCATCATAACAGAACATCAGTGGAAGGGGAACAAAACATTTCAGATTCAATCCTTCTTACAACCAATATGCTTCAAATACAGCCATCTTTGAAAATCTGAAACAAAAGGAATCAAGCATAACCATCTACTGTACAGAAAGTATCAGCCGCCACCTCCCCCCCTCCTCACTATCCCATCACCCCAATAGAATGCATTAGGATTTCTCATTGACACATTACCCCAACTACAAAGATTTTCCAAAAATGTGCCTGATGCCATCCTTTATCTGACTATATGGAACACTAAAGAATATTTTAGAAATGATCCTTGTCATCAAAACCTTTGAGGTGCTAATATCCATTTTTTAACCAATAATCCACCATCCAAAAACAATACATGTATTTCAGAAGCAATCATACAACAGCATTAGAATTAAGAGTCCTTGATCCCAGCAAAATTCTTCAACTACAAGCATCATACAGAGGAGCTTTCAGGCAAAATGACTTTGGCTAACTAAATACTGAAGGTAAAATCTATTTTCCTAACAATGCTTCAGGTACAACTCTTCATTCCAACAAAACGATCTGGTACAATCCATAATCTTTACTATAGAATATACCAGGTACATTCAATCATCACTAAACAAAGATTTGTATGCAATCATGCTTGATTAAGCAGAACATGCCAGGCATAGCCCATTATCCCAATGAAATACTTCAGAAGCAATCCTTCATGCCAAATAAAGTGATTCCAATGCAATCATCTCAATGAAGCAGATGTAGGCCATTCAGTCACTCATATCTGGTTTGGCATGCTGCAAGACCAAGACTAACCCTTTAATATACTAAACATTTCCTTTTATCTTAAAAAAAAATGAGTGTCTGTAGCTTGGATATACTTTACGACTGAACTTCCACCATCTTCTTTTGGTACCTTTTCCAAAAATTCACCAATTGATGGGCAACCACCTTTCTAAACTCCCTTAACTTTGTGAAACTTTGTTCTACCCCTCAGCCAGGGAAAACAACTCTGTATCCACCATGTGAAGATACTTAAGATGTGCATTTCCATGAAATTTCCTCCCATTATTTTTAAACTCAAGGCTATTGTCATTGTTTCTTTAATATCTTCCAAGATTCAAATCAGTGACGTGGATTATGAACAGATGAGCCCCTCAAATAGATCCCACTACCAGTTACAGACTCCCAACCTTAATGTAACCCATATATACCTGCTCTTGTGTCCATACCAGTACAGTACACCTAATGGTACGTTCTAATTACAACTTTGCGTGGTATTTTATTGAAGGCCATCTGGAAGTGTAGGTACACATTGTAACTCTTTTATCCTCAACTATTCTGTTAGTTACAACCTCAATTTAAATGGCCACTTGTTCCATCGTGATGTGGTTAGTTAACTCACACTTTGCAATCTATATTTTCACACTGTACATGCTGATGAACCCGTTCAGGGAGTGGAAAGACAGACGTTCACCCACCATTATTAGGTGGATCCCCATGCCTGCATTACTCATAGTCACATCCTTTTGTCTTTCTTCTCAGTACCCAATTTATGGAATTTGTCTGCCTCCTGGAATAGTGTTCATGTATGCTTTGCCCTTCTTCATGTATTAGTGTCCAAATCTCAGGCTCCAGCTCATCACCTATGAGCCAAAGTTCCTTGAGTTGCAGATCAACAGCACACATAAAAGCTACAATTAGTTTCAATATATTTCAGGTAACATTTAATCATTTAATGTTATTCCTTTCTCTTCATTTTCATCTCACTGAAGTCCTTTACTTAAGTCCACATTTACAAGGACAGATTGCTAAAACCACACTGCACTTTAATTGGCTAATTCCAGGTATGGGTACCTTTGTGCCACATGACTTCAGTTGACCTGTTGTAGCTTGTCACCCTCTCACCTTTACCATTTTCTAAACACTACAAAATTAGAACTTCAAGGGTTAGTGAATTTATTGAATCTAAATTAAATATATAAAATTCTAACATTAAAATAAAATCACCCCTTTGGTCAGGACAGTTCATTCTCAGTGGATATTGTACTCAGAAAATGCTCAACCAGAATCCATCAGGCAGCATCTGTCAAAGACTTCAGGTGCAATTCATTATTTCAACAAAATATTTCATGAATAATGTTGTACTTCTAAATTGAATAAAAGACTGTATAAGAGAGGAGGAACAATTGGAAAAAGATCTCCAACAAAGTATTCTGAAGAGAAAAAGAGGAAACATCAATAAAATGTTAGAGTATAATAGAACAGAAAAAATGATACCAAGAATGAAACAGAAATATTATGAGTTAGGTGGAAGGGCACATAAGATACTTTCTTGGCAATTGAAGGCGGAACAGATTTCAAGAACAATTAATGGAGTGGAAACAGAGGCAAATTCTGTTAGGTTTAGAATCAGCCAAGAGGAACATAAGATTAGCTTATTTGCTGACGATATATCTGACAGAAGCAGCAAATTGATTACAAAAATTGTATTCAATGTTAGAGGAATATGGTACAGTTTTAAAGCATATCAGTTTTGATATATTCTTCTTAGCCATATTACTGTAGCTGATTTAAAAAAAAAATAACAATTTTCTTTCATAAAGCAACAATAAACTGTTTATATCATGGTCACCAATAATTATCTGCAATTAAATGTCTCCATTCTTTTGGCAACAATTTTAAATTTATCCTTTTGGCTATTGATCTTGTGGGAGAAAGAATTAAAACCTGCACTTTGTTGGATGTATTTTGATTTTAAACACTAATTTAGCTTGGTTTCTCCTCGAAGAGTCAAAGCCCATCCATGAACATTTAGTTCAGCATGTCAAACATTTTATACAGTAAAGCCGCTGGTATCCAAAATTCAAATAACGAGCAGTATCAAGCAAATGGCAAAAAAAATCCATATATTAAACTTGTCTGGTGAGCTGAAATCAGTGGATCATGAGACAGTGGATGATATTTTACTTAGGCATTCTAAAAGCAAGTCTCAAGCAAATGGAAAATATACTTATCTGGCATCTACCAATCCAGATACAAGGGATTTTACAGTATTTCCATTTGAGAAAGGAAGGTTAAAATTTCGTGAGGAGGCCATTCCACTTCAGAGCACCAAGTTCCAGAGTGTTCAATGCAAGAATAAAAGGAATGTGGGCAAGAACCTTTCCCTCAATATCATTCTCCCACCCTTTCTTCATTTGACTTGACTTCTTGCAATTTAAAAAGTTACGTCAATCTCCATCTTCAAAAAGTTCAATAACTGCTGCCATAGTTTAAGAGTAAAACATACAAAATATTTACAATCTTCTGAGACAAGAAATTCGTTTCCATCTGCATCTTAAATCTTCTAATGCCAAGCCATGTCCTCTAGTTCTAAGTATCCCCACTAGGTAAAATAACTTTCTCAAATATTTCAAACCTAGTTGTTTCAATAAAATCACTTCATTCTTTTAAACTCCATTCCATGTAGACCCTATTAATTCAAACTTTCTTCATACTCTAATAAAAAACAAATGGGATTAGTAGGTCAATTGGTCACAAGGGTCCATTCAGGCAGCATGTGAGCTGGAAGGCCCTATTACTTCACTGTACCCGCAAATTAAATTTAAATTAAAAATTATTTAACCCTTTTATCCTGTGAATCCATCTTGCCAGCCTTTTCTGCATTGCTTATAATACTAGAGCATCTCTCCTTGAATATTAAATGCAAAATCTTCAGTATTCCATGTCCAGTCTCGCCATTACCCTGTAAAGTTGCATCAAAATTCCTTGCTTTTAATTTTCAGTTTCATTGTAATAAAAGATCTTTTCACATTTCAAGTTTTTTTTTTGAAAATCCTTTGTTTTCCAACCCTTCAGCAATCAATATCTTTTTGCAGCTCCAATATCCAAAGTTGTCTACAATATCTAAAAGATGCCTTATCAGTGGCCCTTAAATGGTCAAAATAACTTAAGTAATAAAATTTCTTAATATTCAATAGGTTTTTACTATCAATAGCTTTACATTTTGAAGAATAGTTAGCTTAAATACTTTATTTTCTTTTACTTCTACTCAACAGGCCTGCATTATCCTGTCATCTCGCAATCCATTAAGTACAACCTATTCTTGTCATTTGAGTTTCATTAAAGCATTCCTGTTTGATACATTAAGGAGGCAGTTAACAAATCACAGGGGACCCCCAGGTTCATAAACAGAGCAGCAATCAAAAAAAGGAACCAAATACAGTGCTGATAAAGCCAACTAGAATATTACGTCACCATATATTTAGAATGATAGGAAGACCCTGGATAGGTTCGAGAAGAGAATCAATAGGCTCTTGGTATCGCCCTCATTGTCAGACTGGAGTACCTGTGGTCTTCATCCTTGGATAAAAGAAAGTCAAAGGAGATCTGATCGATGAAAATCACAGACGATTGAAATTGTTCCCATTAATGGATTGTTCAAAGCTCACAAATTGGACTTGGGGGACATATGGTTTGGGAAGGGCTGTAGGAGATGCAAAAAATCTGAAGATAATAGAACCAGTCAATTGACATTTTCAAAGGGGAACTGGCTAGGAAGATGGAAAGCAATTTGCTGGGTTAAAGAGAAATAGGAGGGGAATGGTTTTGAACAGATTAATGTGAAAAATAGGATAAATGGCCTCCTCCTGCACCATGTCAGTTCCTTGATAGATTGATTCAGATTTGTTGAATACAGTTTATTTCAATTATTTATTGCGTGCTGCCTCATCAGAAACATTAATTATATTGCACAGTATGTTGCTCCCATTTTTTTAAAAGTGCAAGCATAGGGAGATCAAAAATAGACCCAACTAGAAAGTTAACAATATTATCCTCATCCCACACAAAGGTTGTTCTCTTTATTGCCTTATGCTTTCTATTGCCTGGCAATTCATCATTCCAGCTGATTCAATGCTAATTCCAAAGACCAACTTTAGTTTGAAAATCTTTTGTAACCTGATGAAATGCCTTTTTGCTTTTCAGTTTTGCCTTTTGGAAAAAAAAACACCCCTGACTATTCTTTCTGGCTTTTTTTTTGTAATGATTAACCTTGATAAATTTATCTGAATGCTCTTGAGCATTTTCTCCAGTTCTTGTATTCGTCTAACTGTTCTCAATCATTTTTGAATACCAGGAATGCATTCAGACCTCAGGTAATGAAGCTGCAGAAAGATAGTCACCAAAGCCTTGATTGTTTCCCTAAAGATTGAAGCATGCATCTCCTGTGATTCGGGTACCCTGTAAATGCTTACGGTTTTATGCTTCTTTATAACACATATTTCACTGACCTTCACATGTGTTATGTATTCCCCAGTCAATTGGAACACATCTGGAATATCTCCAGAAGTTTTAATTTCTTAAGACTGATGTGAAGAATTCTTTAAACTGCCACTTCATTATCCCCATCATATTTCTACCAGACCTATCGCTTGAAGAACATTTGTTCTTTAATACTGTGCATTTCTCTCACAGAATGAAACGAGAATCATTTAAGTCTCCAGCTCCATCCATAATGGCATTGTTCATCTCATATCTCTCTTAATTCACTTTTCACAATTCACATCTTTGGACGTTGATTCCTATCATTTTCCACACTAATTAAGATGGCCATTAGATACATTTGCAAGTCTCTCCTGTACTATTGAAGTGAAAATTAACATTTTGAGGATTATACTGTAAATTATGTTATGTGCAAGAACATAATTGCGTACAATCTGCAAGTTGATTTTTTTTGAAGAAGCAATTTTAATTAAAAGCAGAAAACTTTAATTCTCATTGTTTGGCTGGTTCACAATTGTGTTTAATTTTAAACTATATTTTGTGAAATAATAAAGAGCCTGAAAGCTCTGTAATCTTTGGGTAATGTTAGAAAATGTCAGAGACTTGTCCGAAAAGAATCCTTTGTTAATTTTGAGCCCACACTCTTTCGCCAAACAAGTTGACTCAGTGTCACCTGATGTAGAAGTAATTTTGGTTAATATTAAATGCATTGAAAGGGTGTCTTGTAGAAAAACAACTTTACCTTTTCTATCAACACCAAACATAGTCAATACAAGGAGCCCACAGGTTTTTTTCACCTTAAGAGTTTTACAAGGAAAGATATTGATCTTGTTCAGTCAAGAAAATAAAAGTGGCAATTGTGAAAGCATTAGAGGAGCAGGTCCTGGGAAATGTTGTTTCCTAGCTGTTTCTGTCATGTACGACCACCCTAGGAGCAGTCATGCTTTGTCCTTTGAGAAACTAAAGTGTCACTTGATGTTATCAATAAATTGTCAGCCTAAGTTTCTTTAGAGAGTGCAGGGTCACTCAGCATCCCGGTCGGTGTAAGCTCTGTTAAAATGTAGGCATTTTTTTGGATAGTGTTCTCCTTTAAACATGAATGCATCAAGACAACAGATGAGTCGGTGAGCTGCTGTGACCACTAGGTCATGACAACAGGGGTCGGGATGGAATTACCTCGTGCATAACTTTACATACAGGGCAACTTGCTAAAGCAAACGGCTTTGAACTATAGAGACTAAACTTAGTCTAAACCATTTGACTGGCAAATCAAAGACACAGATCATTCTATGTTTGGTGTCTTATCTAAAGCATTTTATTCTGCTTTGAGCAGCTGAGATCTATCGACTGTTAATTGTTGTGAACAAAGAAAACTATAATCAGCCACTGAGTTGATAAACTGACAATAATTCAGGTGTTTACATGGGCCATCACATTAAGGATCTGCTGTGAGAATTTGACTTCAGTGAGAAAGATGAGATTGGCTAGCATGTTGGGTCATAAAAAGTTCACATTAAACATTATTTGAAGAAAAGAAAAAAATGCTATAATGATGATTTTGTTTGGAGCATTTGTTTATCTGCCAGAAAATATTTTACCACATTGAAAGATGAAGTAATTTTGAAGTATTGCAGAGCATTGCAGCTTGAAAGTGAAATGTTCTCCTCAAATAATTTTTCTGAGGCATAGATATGAAAGAAGCAACTAGAAATGGGCTATTTGCACTAAAAGGACCATTATTATCAAGAAATCCACAATTTTATGGTAAATTGGTTGTTGTAATCTGTGCAGAGTTCTCCCATATGATGCAGTTATGATCATAAATCTCCTAGCTGTTCCCATAGCACACGTGCATGTTATCACTTCAGTGCAAATAAACAATAAACAAGAGCATTTCTGTACCTTAGTTATAGGTGATATATTAATTTCACATTTGATAGAAAGGACACAGTATGCTGGAAAAGGAGTGCTAGTGAACCCTAACTGGGGCTTTAACAAAGCTATCTGTTAATTGCGATACTTATATTTTACAAAGCAAAAAATAAACATGCAAAAATCACAAAATAACTGTCACCCATTCTCCAAAAATAATTATGTCCCTCCAGATTTAGTTGGTTAAAGCCCAAAAAGAGATTTGCAATGGAGTCAGTTTTCTTATTCCTATGTATAGTGCCATGCTTCCTGCTGGAATAGAGGAGATGTTAAAATGGTTGGTGATGGGAGTGGAAAGTACATCCCGAATAGAGCTAGCCCAGCAGTTCATCCATGTATTTAAATTTAGGTGTACTACCTGGATTCCATGCTCACTTGAATTTTGGGATTGATGAAGCATCGAGTAATATTATGAAGTGAATTTCCATTTTCACAACTAATTAATATATAATTAAACGTGCTTCATGCAATGAATGAGGTAACCAGATAATCCTAGCCATTGTCCTTTCTTCTCTCATGGATGTTTTTGCCTTTAGCCAAGGTCATTTCCAAGGGAACTTCCTGTCACAACACTTCTGGCCAATGTTTATTTATTACATGAGTAAATCTGGGACATTCTAATTTGTAATCTCAAGTCTACATGGTTAAATGTAGACTTGAGCTTTATTATTAATTGAATCCCAATTAGCTTATGAAAATTCATAGCAAAACATGACAACAAATTGTAGAAGACATGTGCCTGCACAATATTTGATAGTTATTCTGTCAAATGATATACATCCAGAATGGAAAGCTGGATTAACAATATAATGAACCTAAATTCACTAGAATTCATGATTCTAAGGTCATTATCATATAGAATATACTCTGAAGCATATTACTTTCAATTATAAACAGACAGGAGCTAAATATTGTTGAAATAATACTGTTTTATTCTTTCTCTCCCCCTTTTCCTTTATTTCATCATAAGAATTGACTTTTTCTCTAAGTATGGCATCACATTGGGAGTCATTCATTGGTCCTCAGCTAAATGGTGATTATTCACATGAGACCCTCAGCAAAGACGATCGCCAAACTTTCTGACCATGGCACATGCTTCAAACTTATTCTCCTGGTCTGTCCACATCTCATTATATGCAGCAGGTCAGAACCTGGACTCTATCTTGGTACCTCAAATGTTGCCACTGCTCACTCCCATCTGAGCTTGGGCGGTCTTCCTAATCTCATGTTGCTGTAGGTTATCTGGCTGTGGGAAAGCAAGAGAGGACTATTTAGTTAAACTGATACTGCTGGCTTGAAATCCTTCTATGAGCAATGCGACGTTTAATAAATAACTTTCATTCTCAAAAACTAGACAATTTTTTCTATTTTCTCATATGAAAGTAGTGATCTGTTAATAGATTGAATTGACACTGATACACACTTCAAAGATAACTTCTACCAGCACCAATAAAAGCAAACTCTTTCTCATCTCTGTGGAAATCATGAGACTAAACTAGTGAGTTGTCATAAATTCAGGCAAATAATTGAATAACCTTGTTTTTTTTTGGAAGCCTTACCACACATGACGTGCAGCATTCTAGTAAATATGGAAACTCTGGAAACAGTTGTTAATTGTTCTCTTTTTGTGCAACATGTGCTGTAATTTCACCTTTTCTTCCTAGTGCATGATTGACATCTGTTTGGCAATTCCACAGAAACTATAAAAGCATTGTATTCTATTTCTACATTAAATAATAGTAAAATCTACCTCTAAGTTTGCACTTTATAGGAATTTACTGAGAATTGGATTCTTTCTGTAGTTTTACTGTCCTTTCCCCTTGATATGTTGATCCTTAGTGCTGTAAAATGGAGACTGATCTGTTCCATCTGTCTGCGATGCTGCAACTTTTATTCGTGTCATTTTACACGGACTGAATTACTTCCCTGTGATCAACAAGCTGGTTATTCTCTGAAATGTTCAGTGATAACATCCCATTTGTCACTCTTCTAGTACGAGTAAAATCATTGATTAATACTGCAGAATAAAGTGAATTTTGATAACTAAGAGCTAGTTGTCCCTCTCATGCATACACAATGGTTATTGGATTTGATGGCACCCTTTTTTCTAGAGAAAAATTAGGTGCTCAGCTACTACAATGAGTATTAGATTTTTGTTTTCTCTTTTCAACTATTTTCAAAATTTATATAATCATTTATTTTTGTTCTTTATATTTTTTTTCTTTTTGGGAACCTATTAGTATCAAAATTAGTAGTTTCTGCTCGACTTTACAGCAATAGCTCAGGTTGGGGTTAGAAATTAGATTAGCAATAGATGTCTTTTCCTTTCTTTTTTTCCCCTCATCTGTAACATGGATCACATGTATCTTGTTTACCATTGTTTATTATTTGTAATTCTATTTTATCTTTACCTGAACATTAAATCATATGTATCTCTGTAACCTGATTTAAAAAAAAATGATTGAAGAAAGAAGAGCCAGTTTGACCAACAAAATAAAACCCAATACTTAATGAATAAATCTCCCTCTGAACTCCATTAACATGCATAATAACTGTTTTATTAATAGCTCAGTCAGACAAATTGGTACGCAAACCCGGATGACTGGCAATTATTGCCTAGTATTCAGGTCACCTAATAGTTGTGCAATGTCCTATCATGTCACCTGTTAAAGGGCATCGAATCCAGAGTTACCATTACAATTCAGTATTATCAATATCACAAAAACAATCCCAAATTAAGTTAACAGGAAATGGGAAGTAATTTTGAAAATGATATTTCAAGGTTTCAAATAAAGAATAGAGATTTTTTTTTTAAGAACGACACAGCTGCGGCTTTATCCCAGTTGCAAATCAATGCTCAAATTCAACTCCATCACCCTCCATGTGATGGACATCTGAACCATTGTTGCAATCCTTTTGATATTGCTTTTAAATCATACAGCTTGAACCAAATTACGAGCTAACCTTGTAAAAATATTTTAAGTAGTTTAAAATTATTTAGCTTTCTGAATATCATAAACACTGTAAAATAGGCAAGTATTTGTTTTGGGTTTTAGTATCTCAGATCCTGAAAGATAAAACATTGCAATTTTTTGACTGAAAATGAAAGGGCTGCTATTTTACCCACAAACAAGTAAAGACAAGCTCCACTTGGTCACTTCAATTCCAGTGAGCAGATCATAAATAAGAACTATCACATTTGTTTTCACAACAGGAACCAAAACCCATAACAAAGTGGATATATTTCTTGCAGTGTGGCTCATTCTCCGTGGAAGACTTGCATATCAAATTACTAAACATTTGACACTCAAATTAGAAGAAAATACAAACATGTACCCTGCCACAAAATATAAATAATCACAGTGTACAAGATGGCTGAAAAACTCCACACACCAAAGTAAAATTCCTCATGCACAATTCATTGGCATGTTGGCATAGGGCATTTTGAAGCATTCTTATTTAAATTCTTTTCAGGCTCAATGGGCAGGACACCATAACCATATTGGTACAAGGCTGGTAAATCTGTTTGCAGAGTTTACCCAAAACACACCAGTGCAATGCAGCAGGCATTCCAACCCAAGAGTGCAGAGTGTAAGAGTACTGGCACGGATCATTTGTGATATTAAACACATTCTGCAGGAAGAAGGGGGTGAAACAGGATAGTTTACAGTTGCTGTGATTGTAGTCAAAACACAAATGCTGGAGGAACTCAACTTGTCTCATAGGAAGTAAAGATATATAGCCAATGTTTCAGGTTGAGCCCTTCCTCAAGGCAAGAGCAAAAAAAAAATGATGGAAGAACTCAACGGGTGAGCAGCATTAATGGGAGAAAAAGAGTAGATGACCTTGCAGGCCAAAATCCTTCATCAAGACTGAGGATTAAAAGAGAAGCTCGGGTTAGAGAACAAGATGGGAGAAGTAGGACTGCTGTCCACGTGGGAACCATGAACCAGGGAAAGGTGAAGTATAATGGACAGGAGGTGGCAGATTAGCACTTGCTGGACAGAGAGAGAGAGAGAGAGAGAGAGAGAGAGAGAGAGAGAGAGAGAGAGAGAGAGAGAGAGAGAGAGAGAGAGGCAAAACAAAAGGGGAGAGGTGGAGGAAAATGAGTCACCCGCATGCCATTTCATCTTCCTTTCCCATTCGTATATCGACCTGTCGGTCCTGGACCATCTTCTACAGCAAGGCTCAAGTTAAACTAGAGCAGGGGCTGGCAAAGTGGTCTATATTGGCCCCTGGTGGTTGATGGGGCTATCCAAGGGGTCGATAGAGAAATTGATCATTGATAATATTTATTTATTTTACATGCTTGGGGGTCAATGTGAGACGAAGAAGTTGATGGTTTAAAAAGTTTGCCAACTCCTGAACTAGAGGAACAACACCTCATATTCCACCTGGGCTGTTCACAATGCAACAACTGGAAAAGAAAATGATTCAATTTCAACTATAGCAGCCTCTCTCTCTCTCTTGTATCATTTCCACTCCACCTCACCCCCCCCCCCCCCCACATCCCTTTCTACCCCAATTTCCCCAGTGAATACTTCTACTCTTTACCCTTTTCCCCTCCCAACTTTGGTTCCATCTGGTCTCTATACCCACATTCCCAACTTCTCTTCTCAGATTCCAACACTGTCAGCCTGTGTCTTCCAATCACCTACCCCTCTCTAAATGACTCACCTTCCTTCCCCTGACCCTTTTGTTTCTCCTGCCTCTCTTTTCCTTTCTCATTTCCCTTGACAGCTGCCAATTTACTGCCTCTATCCCTCTCCATTCTCCAGTTCACCAATCACAAACTGGACTCCATCACACTCCTCCAGATTGGCTTCTCTCTTCTCCAGTCTTGATGAATGGTCTTGGCTCAAAACTTTGACCATTATTTTCTCCCACCGAAACTGCTCGATTTGCAATCTCCTGCGCACTTATATGTTTCAGCCTAAGGTGCAATGGATCAGGTCCTCCTAATAAAACAGAATTTAAATGTAGACATACAGCACAGTAACAAGCCCTTCTGTCCCACAGGCTTGTGCAGCCCATACCCTAAAAAATCCACATCTCCTTTAAGTGTTGGTGGGAAGAAACCCACACAGACTCGGAAAGGACATGCACACTCGTTACAGTCAGCGCTGGATTAGAACCTGGGTCACTGGTGCTGTCAACCTAAATCTTGTAATAATACCCCTCATTCTGGATACACAATTGTTGATAATTTTTATCTACCCACTGCTATTTCTTCTAAATTGTATTTATCACTGTCAATTTAACCTACAGTCCATTATGCTACTTGAAAGATACCCTACTGATGCTTTTTCTTTACATAGTGTGTGATAAACATAATCATAAAAATGGTCACAAACTTTTCTTTCAGTAACACTAAGCAGTTACGGTTTAGAACCTATCCATCTGAAATAATTTTCACTTAGATTGAGGCTTTTGAGTCTTTGAACTCCCAATGAATCACAACTTCTGAGATAAATAATTTCCTCGACACGACTTCCATTAAGCACCTAAAATCTTTCATGTGATTATTCAGGAATTTAAATCACAGCAAAACATTACGTTAAATCAATGGAACTATTCAAAATACTATTGTGGGGCTTAAACTTGGGGTAAAGCTCAAAGACAGGATCAAAAACTAAATGATTGACAGTATTTCTGGTTTGAACCATCATGCTTATTTGAGTTGCACCATATTTCAATTTATATTTCCAATTCCTTCCAGAATAATCACAAACAGACTACAATCTGAACAATTGCTCTGTCACAACATATAATGCAAAATGTAGAACCATGGATTTTAAATTGACTCTCTGTGTAGAGCCATCCACAAGAAACCTCTGTGGGAGTAGCTATCTCTTCATTAGTGTGGAGAGCCAGGCTGAACTCTGCTACAGAGGTTGAAGGTATATAGATAAAGGGTAATCTCTAAATGTAAACATATGAAGACTTTTTTGGTCTCACTTGTTCACTTTCTGTGAACGACTTACCACCAAAACATTTCACTTTTAAGCTGATGCCTTTATAAAGTCATTGAGATTTATTTAATTGGAACAAATCAGACTGTTTATGCGAGGGGATTCAACTTTAACTTCTTAACATGGAAATAAAGATTAATTATAATGCCCTGCTGCTCCACAAGTAAAATCATCTGCAAAAATAGCTCTATAAAACATAGTCCAGGTTATGGGCTTAGATTCTACTGTAAGTAATGCAAGAGTGGCTTTGGGAGATTTACAGGACTACACTGATCAAAGTACATGTGCGGTACTTATACTATCAGTTTCACCCCCTAAAGCCCTCCTGTCAAAACACAAACCTTTATAAAAGCTTTGTGAAAAAAAGCATGCCGGGTATAATAGTTTTCATTTTAATTCTTAAGTCATTTTTCCCTCAGAGAATGTACGTGGTTCCTCTTATTAAGAGGAGATCTTCAGGTTAGAACCCTGGTTGATTGTTCAGCATTTTTCTGAGGGGCGAGACGGAATGATAGATAATTAGGGGGAAAACAATGACCACAACCTCATGGAGGCAAGAATGAAACAATGTGCTTAAAATATTTTCAATTCAAGAAGGAATCTTCTGAAAAATAGACATACAACCAGAAGTGAAAGGAAGGAGTAAAACATTGTAAGTAATGTACAGGTTATATGTGGACTAAGACTTTGTACAATGGGTAAATAGGAACAGTGAATTGGAAAACTGTTTTAACCTCCATTGAGTTCAAAAACCATCACAAATCAACAGGAAAATATCCTCTGGTAAAAAAGGCAATGTTATTCGCTGGTGAAATTACATTAAAAACTATTCTTCAGTATGATGCGTCAGTTTAACTGTATTCACCTAGTAACATTTGACACAGAGAACATTAATCTTAGGCCTCTTGGCCCTCCTTAACCTAAACTCTGTTCCATCACTTTCACTCACTATATCAGCACAAAGTTCTCATCATGGATACAATTCTTGTCTGTGACAGTTTCTGTGAATTGAATGAACTTTGGACAATTGCTACAATCATTCTTGATGGAATCCTGTTTGTTGATGCTTCTTAATGTCAGGATAGCTTCTGATATTCTATCTTAAACCCATACCTCTCACCAAAAAAAATTCTGTTGTTTTACAGATTATCAGACTGACTGTGACCTTTAACCCGATATCTGCTTGGCAAAGGCTGCATCTTGTCTTTACTAATCACTCCTGATGGAGCTGGGAGCCCAAGGATGCCGCATTAGCAAATTAAGGTCAGTGTCTTCTGTGTTGGCTGCTACCCAATCTCCAGCTCACTGTAGGACATTTTTACACTGACTTCTTAACATCAAATCCTGCAGCATTTAATTAGAAAGGGAACAAACAGGTCTGTGACCAAATTTAATTCATGCTTTGGTGAACTATTGATTCCACGAGGGCACTGCTTAAAAAAAAATGCAAGTTCGATGAAGGATGCCTGTGCTTTTTTTTCCTGATGACCACTGGGAGAGAAACAAAACAAATAGATGTTGGTGGTAGTTTAGAGGATTTTGAAAATAGACAGTGATGACACTGGGGACTGTTTGGATGGACAAAGGAAATAACTGTAACATGCTCATTGAGAAGCTTTTCACATGTCCTTTGGGATTACCAGTGCTGAAAAACTGTAGGACTTGACACAGAGTAACAAAACAGTTATTGAGGCTGGAACTGCATTTCATAAGGTAGACTTTGCAAATTGAGGGAAATGGGTAAAGGTTGAGTTTAAAATATCTCCAAAGAAAGCTGCAAGTACATTGTCATTGTCTCTTCTGGTGATCAAAAAAATTGCTGTAGCTTTCAAATTGGCAGGATTTTCCATTCCTTTCAGCAGCTCGAATTATAACTGTCAGGCTTTTTCTTGCTCCTTTCTATGCTGCAGCCTGCTTCCAAATTAAACGGAGCAGTGGGTCTTGCAGGCCTTAATGTCTTTGGTTCACACCGTGCTGAAATCAGCAAATTTCTTCCTAATCTGCAATGACCAATATTTACGGTACACTGATGGGTGAAGATAAATGATGGACAGGATCTTGAACACATGCTCAGAGTCCATCTTGGCCCCATGAACCGATACAGGTTGCCCAGTTTGCTGCTCATTTGCTGAATCCATGGCAGTTCAAATCTGGTGTAAATAAAGAATGACTTGGCCAACTGAGGAGGAGGAAGGTCATTAATTATTAGTTAAAATATCTGTGTGCGAATTTGGGTGGGCACACATCTCTCTGGCTGGTAGCAGGCATGCAACTAACAACTTCACCGAGAACTCAAACTAATAAGCTTATGCGATATCTTCAAGAGAAGCAAAAACTGAAGATGCTGGACTCTTTAGTGAACAAAGAGAAGTGGGGAATGTCCATCCATGGGTGTTACTTGAGTCCCTTCTGGGATTTTGTTGTTCATTCAAGGTGCTTGACCTTGAATGGCAAAGCAGGCTTTGTCTAACCTGGCTTCCATTTCTTCTGTTCTTATTTTGATTCACTAGTACCAAGCAGATGTACTGATTGTTTTCTTTTGACACAAAAATTGCTGGAGAAACTCTAAGTCATGCAGAGTTCTGTAAGTAGCAAAGATCCCCAGCCAACTTTTCAGGCCTGAGTCCTTCATCAAGGTAAGAGCAAAAAGCAGAGAGGTGCCTGAATAAATGGTAGTGGGAGGAGCACAGGCAAGAGGTCAATGATGTATTGATTCACTTGTGCCTTTGTTGACAGCGAAGCAGCAAAAACCAGGCAGCAACACTTTGCCAACAGTGGGTTGCATCTCAAATTAGTTGGTCACTGGAACCAACAAGTACACGTGTACTTGCTCATCAGGTGCAAGTGGGGCAGAGAAGGAAAACGGGATTTCTGAGACAGAGATACCTAATTCTAGGTATTGAAGGAAGTTGATCACTTACAAACATCAAACTGCATGAGAGAATTTCTAGACTGCATACTTTCTGAAGGGGGGGAGGGGGGATAACATCAGTCTTTGGTGTTTCAGTGGGTTTGTAATCTAGCAATTATTTATAATAATTAAGAGAAAATGGAACAAATAGATTATGTAATTTTCCTTTTGGAAAATGGCTGGAGGTTTCAGACTTTGGAATTACTGCTCAGTTTCATTTGGAATCAAGCTTCAGTGAAGAAAAAAGCCTAACAGTTATAGCTCAAGTTGCAAAAAGGAATGGAAAATCTTGCCAGTGCACAGTTGACAACTTAAAGGCTATAACAATATTTTTTTTTCAATCAACAGAAGACCATGATGATACTGGGGCTCACCTTTGAGAGGGTAAACAGACATTGAATTTTGCAAGGGACTCAATATTGCAGATGTTTGCACATTGACCATTCTTGGATCAGATTTCAGTACACATTCAAACCAAATGAACAAGATATGTTTTGTCCATGCTGGTTTGATGGGTACACTCAAAAATGACTGTGCCAGTCTGTTAAACTAAATTTCTAGCAATTAGTCTCACAACCTTAGACTTATTCAAGAAACATGAAGCACCTATCACAAGGAATGGAAGGCCACACACTTGGGTTTAGCATTCTTTTAATCTGGGATTAAAATATCAAATTGGCTTTGAAGATAATAAACTGATGCTTTTTAAAACTGGAATTATTTTAATTTTTCCATTTACCTTTTCAAAATAAAAACAAGTTGACACAAAAACAAGTAGAAAGATCAAAACAAGAGATATTAAAAGGAGATTACACAGGCCCATTTATAAGCAGCCCAGTTGATGGACCAATTTTGGCATCACCAGTGAAGCAATGTGGGTTGCGGCTCTCCTCACTGTGGAAAGTTTTTTTTTTAAACAGGCGATGGAGCAGAGATTTGCTCTGATCCAGTGAGGCACCACATCCTCTTTGGGGCATCTGTCACATCTGTGAACAGGACAAGAAACAGTGATCCTCTCGAGCCAATAAGAGAGAAGAATCTTCAGAGTCACATGGTCTCCAAACCAGAAAGAATACACTAGATTGAAAATCATGTGCAGAATACAAAATAATGTTTGGGAAAACAGATTGGATTAAAATCGAGTTGAGCAAGCTGATCAGCAAAAGTAAAAAGAAACTTGTTAATTTCTGAAGGAATGGAATACCACAAAAAAAAAATTAAGAGGGTTAACGGTGTTTGTCAGCAATTATCACTGCATGGGTTACTGGAAAATGGTATGAAACATTCACAAGAGCAGTTAGGGTTTGCTACAATTAACCATGCAGACAATTTAAAAAAAAATGTTTATTCCATTTTTAAGTGAAGCATGTTCAATCTCACCGCTATTATCAATGCAAACAATCAAAACATTGGTTTTAAGATTTATTAAATGCTACTAGAATAAGTATTGTATTTCATTATAACAATGATGGTTGCATAAGGGGCATCGTACGATGAAAGTAAAAACTGTACAGAATAATCACTAAATTGTATTGAGTAAATCGACTGAAATTTTATCTAACCAGTTTGACAAAGCCACATTTTTACAATGCAAGAAGTGATCCAGCAGTGGGAAATTGAGGAGAAAAAAAAAATGTTTTGGCGCAGCAATTGTGTTCCTTAAATAGGAATGCAAGTCAGAAAGAGAAATATGATTTATGAATCCAAATTCTTTCGAACCACCAATGCCGAGGATATACACTTACTAAACTTACATTAGTCCTGCAGATCAGAAAATGCAAGGTGTGTCACTGTGATGTTGTGTACACACTGAGACCTGATTTTACAGCTGCTGATTCAGAGTTCGTGCAACTCCTCCTCGTCAGTAAAACGAACCTTCACCCCTCGTCAGCCTGAACAGGGCTGGCGATGGAAAAGCAGAAAACAAAACTGAATGATTGTAACAAGTTTAGGACAATCTCCGTATTAAAGTCAAGGCTTTGCTTGTGCGTAAGTCAGCTGCAGGAAACCAGTTTAGCTTACATTTGCCATGTGTATCATGTGTATCATAAAAGGAGAAATAGCAGAACACTTAGTCAGTAATAATAGTATAAGGGCTAGTCAGCATGGATTCCTTAAGGGTAAGTCATGCTTGACTAACCTTCTGGAATTTTTTGAGGATGTGACAAAGAGGGTGGACTCGGGAGAGCCAGTGGATGTGGTGTATTTGGACTTCCAGAAGGCCTTTGATAAGGTACCGCACGGGAGTCTAGTGGGCAAGATCAGGGAGCATGGTATTGGAGGTAAGGTGCTGACATGGATAGGAAATTGGTTAAGAGATAGGAAACAAAGGGTTGGAGTAAATGGGTCTTTTTCAGAATGGCAGGATGTGACGAGTGGAGTGCCTCAGGGATCGGTGTTGGGTCCTCAGTTGTTTGTAATTTATGTTAATGATTTGGATGAGGGGATTATAAATAACATGAGCAAATTTGCAGATGACACTAAACTGGGTGGCGGTGTGGGGTGTGAGGAGGATGTAAGGAAAATGCAGAGGGACTTGGACAGGCTGGAGGAGTGGGCGGCTAAATGGAAGATGAATTTCAATGTGAACAAATGTGAGGTTATTCATTTTGGGGGAAGTAATAGGAAAGCTGAGTATTATTTAAATGGAGACAAGCTAGGGAGTGGGGAAGTGCAAATGGATCTGGGTGTACTTGTTCACCGGTCACTGAAGGCTAGCATGCAGGTTCAGAAAGCTGTGAAGAAGGCAAATGGAATGTTGGCTTTCATAAAGAGGGGATTGGAGTATAGGAACAGAGACGCCCTTCTGCAGTTATACAGGGCCCTGGTGAGACCCCACCTGGAGTATTGCATCCAGTTCTGGTCTCCAAACTTGAGGAAGGACATACTAGCTATAGAGGGTGTGCAGTGCAGATTTACAAGATTAGTTCCAGGGATGGCAGGGTTGTCATATGCAGCAAGGCTAGAAAAACTGGACTTGTATCCATTGGAGTTTAGAAGGATGAGGGGGGACATGATTGAGGTATACAAAATCATCAGGGGGATAGACAAGGTGAAGTCTGATTACTTGTTCCCAATGATGGGGGAGACGAGGACTAGAGGGCATAGTTTAAGAATACAGGGTAGGCCCTTTAGGACGGAGATGAGAAAGCATTTTTTTACCCAGAGAAGTGTGAATCTGTGGAATGCTCTGCCACAGAGGGTGGTAGAGGCGGATTCGCTGACTATGTTCAAAAGAGAGTTAGATAAGACTCTTGTGGGTAACGGAGTTAAGGGTTATGGGGATAAGGCTGGAAAGGGGTACTGATGGTAATGATCAGCCATGATCTAAAATGGCGGTGCTGGCCCAACGGGCCAAATGGCCTACTCCAGCTCTTATTGTCTATTGTCTATTGTCTATTGTCTATATCCCCATTCGGAGAGCTACCTGGTCCCTCCATCACTTCTCAGTTTTATTTCCATGTCTACCTGCTCCCCCATATCTACCCAAGCAAGACCCATTACTTATTGGCTTGTGCTCCTCCCTCTGCCCCTTCCTCCCACTTCTCCCTCTTTCATTTAAACATCTGCTGGATTTTTGCTTGTACCTTGCTGAAGGGCTCAGGCCTGAGGCATTGATTACCCTTTACTTCCTTGAGATACTGGGTGACCTGCTGAGATTCTCCAGCAATGTTGACTATGGCATCAAGATAAATTCTTGTTTCCCGCACCACCCTACCCGTTACCTGATAAAATTATTTCCTCACAATAAGAAATAAATGGAGAACATGCAAGAGCTTCCTTCAAACACCACCCCCCCCCCCCCTGAATTGACTAATTGCTCACTGCTGGATGGGAAGCACAATGTTCTTTGATCTGTAACATCATCAATTTTGGATTAAAAAAAAACAAGCTGTGGAAAAATAAAAAAATATTATTATTGTAAAAGATGAAGCTTGTTGTAGATTGAAGCAAGAAGGAACTCTTCCTACACATTAGTGCTTCAAGGTTCCTTTTATTGTTAGTAAAAAGACAAGAAATTGCAATATACATGATACACTTCAACTTTGCTATGAGCAAAAGAGAAACAAAACAGAGTACCTTCAGAGTCACCGAGTATCTGTGGATTTACCTCCCGTGTCACCACAGCATTAGGGCCACAAAGGGCTTTCAAACTATTGGTAGCCTGAGGTCCAAGTCCAAACCTCTGATGTGATCAGGAAGCCTTCAGGATCCAAGGCCTTTTGGGAGCCCTTCTTCCTTTTAACACCCTCTTAAATCCAAGTTCCAATACCTAGTTCCCATGAACCAGTCGCCAGTGGCCTGTACAGGTCCTTTGACTGCAAGTCACCAGCAGCCTGTGTGTGGGTCGTTCAGCTGTTGAGCCTCTCATGGTCTGCTGCTGTGGCCACCATCCCTGTAGATTCATCTTCCGTGCTTCTTCTCAAAAGGGGTGGAGGGTGTTCTCTCCATTTCAGAGATGCTCTGTGCCTGTCTACTGCTCCCCCGGAATCTGCAACCCTTCAAGGTTCGCTGCCCAGTTCAGAGGCACCCACCTTGGGCACAGACCCCACGGTTGCAGGATTCAAGAAAACAAAACACCATCAGCACCTTTAACATGCCATTTAAAGCTTGTATGGCGTGGTTGGCATCAGGACCGGATAGTAGGACCCTTCAGAGCAGCACTGTGTCTCAGATCCCCACTGTTCCACGTCAACAACAGGAGCAACGTTGCCATTGCAACAGATCCAACAGTGCTTTATTTCCCCATCATGCCATTACTTACACTTGGAAAAAATTTGCTGCATTTTTTATTAAAAACCCATATTTTCTCCTTTTAATTTGAAGATTTTATGAAAATAATTGAATTAAGAAAGCTTTCTGGTCCCTGTTGACTATTTTAATCAACAAACAGAGGTGGATGTGAAAGAATGTTTGCCTAGAAACTGAACTGTGTATTTTATTTTCTTTATGGGATTAATCCTGCAAAATTTGATTTTACTGAAAAACTTTCTAGGTGAAATTTTACCATTCCCACAAAATTGAAACAAGCACCTCCAGTTGCAACCAACATTATCTTGCTGACATTTTCTCAGTATCATGGTAGCATCCAAACAGGCATTAAAAGAAGCTCAAAGCTCCGAAGACAGTGGCGGGATGCTAACTATAGGATCACGAGCGCAGAGTGGTTGTCACTTAAAAGACACTTCTGATGTGGGGAGGTTTCATTAGGTAGCTTCATGTCTGACAATAGGCTGCTCAAACACTGCAGGATGCACTTAAATGCAGTTTTGCTGTTGAAACACTCAGTTCACGAGTGGCACAATGACATCACCACCAACACTTAACACAAGCATTATAACCATCACTGAGCATTCACATTAGATCAGGGCAGGAGCAAAGACATGCCTGTTAATGAATAGCTGACTCCAGGGGCTTTAGCTCTTACTGAACAAAGTCTTGACAGGTTTAAATTTCCCCAAGACTTATCTCTGATAAAGTGACATTCTCCAAGACAGTTTTAGCTTCTTATATAGTACTAGAATGGAGAAGGACATTCAGCTAATTCCTGCTGGTTCTCAGCAGTGTAAAACTTTCAAACCCATTTCCAAGTAGCCACTTTTGTGTCCAGACTGTTCTCTCGATGGAAATCAAGGGACTTTCAACTTTCTTGCCACAAGATCATTCCAAATGACTCCAGGTCTCTGCAATTTATTGTTGGATTCTATTTAAACCTGGGTTTTATATTCAGCAAGAAACAATTTCACCTTCAGTTAAATTAACATCTTAAAAACTATATGCCAGCATTATTTGCTTCCCACGAATACAAGTAGCTACATACAGTGCTGTCCATGTTTGGGGCAAAGACACTTTTTTTCTTTATTTGCCGCTGTGCGCAAGTCTTAAATTTGTAATCAAACAATATACATGTGATTAAAGTGCACGTTCCAGATTTTAATCAAAATTATTTGTATTCATTTTGGTTTGATCATATAGAGATTACAACACCTTTTATACATAGTTCCTCACTTCAGGGCACCATAATGTTTGGGACATTTGGATTCACACGTGTTTGTGAGGACTCTGGTATGTTTAATTACTTCATTGGTGCAAGTAGAAGAGAGCTAGGCTTGCTTCTAAGCCTTTGATCAGCTTTAGAGTCTGTAGATGCCCTTTTTCAATATGAGGAGCAGAGTTCTATTAATGAAAGTCAAAGAAGCCATTATGAGGCTGAAAAACACAAATAAAACAATGAGATACATCACCCAAACTTTAGGATTACCAAAAGCAACTGTTTGAAATATCATTTAAGAAGAAAGAGCATTCTAGTGAACTCAGGAATTGCAGAGAGACTGGTAGGCTAAGGAAGAAATCCACTGCTCATCATAATGAAGAAAAATCCCCAAACACTCTTCAGGAAGCAGATGTGGACATGTCAATGTCTTCATGAACAAAACTATAGAGGCTATCATGTGCAGTGAACTGGGATTCACTGGTAGTGTGTCGTACTGATGGTTGGCCCCGCCTCCATCTGCTCATCTATAACCCTGGTTTCCTGTCTAAATCTAACCCATCTGAAGACTACTGTGAAGCCCTACCAATAATTATAAGCTAATATAAGAGTTTATTCTCCCTCCAGTTGTGAGAGCTTTTATCGTGCTACAATTTTATTAGCATTCCCTAAACGATGGAAGTGCTACTCAAGCCAGATATCCTGCTGGATAGACTCTTTGTTCCCCGACATGGCTGAGGAGTTCATGCACTGGCTAGACTGCTTCCAGGCCTACCTGAACGTGACCAAAGACGTCTTCCACACCAATGAACTCAAGAGGTCCATACTAGTTTTAAGGGTAGGAACAGAAAGGTATGAAGTCATCAGGGACTACTCTACGTATGACGCTGCTATCGAGGTGTTGAAGGCTAGGTACCTGAAGTCTCAAAACTAGGTCCTACCAAGGCACCGACTCGTTCTACATCATCAACGGCCAGGAGAGACCATCGATGGCTACCTGCTGGATCTGTGGATGCATGCCAAGAAGTGTAGGTATGAAGCGGCTACAGGCAGTGTTCATGAAGAACAGTTCCGGGGCACTAGTCACAGGGGTGACTGCTCAAGTCGGGAAAGAAAGACCTGGATAGCCACGTTGAACTGGCCAAATGGTTGGAATAGGCCAAGCTCGAGAACAATGACCTCAAAGCCAGCGAGCTCACTCACCCAGGTGACCCCTTCCAGGGACCGGCTGCTCCCGCTACCCCTGCCCTAACGGCTGCCGCTTCCCATGCTAGGGAGTGCTTTCTCTGTGGCAAGAGCCAGCATCCCCGATCTCGTTTCCCAGCTAAAGACTCAGTGTGTTCAAGCTATGGCAAGAAAGGGCATTGGGCAAGGGTTTGCCATGCAAGGGGAAGCCCATGGCCTTCACCTCTCCCGGATCAGATTCCAGCCCCAAGCAGTCTGCCCCAAATTCACCCAAACCCACTTGCTGTGCTGCACACTGACGGAGGGTGGCAGTGAGGAAACAGTGCGAAAGGGCTCGGCAACCATCTTGCTGCAACTCAAAGTCAAACTTGGCACCATCATAGTCAGAGCAGGAAGGAGGGCGGCCATCTTGCTGTACCACGAGTCGATGCCATCTTACCCACACAGGGCAACCTGTGGCCACTCGAGTGAGGAGTAACGAGTCTCTGGGGACCTAGCCTCGTTGGTCCCAAATCAGGACAGCCTTCAACCCCATAGTGACTGTGAAGGTAAACGGTCATTCCACTAAATGCCTAATCGACACAGGCTGTGCAAGAATACAATCTAAAGATGTATCCTTCCAATTACTGCATATTCCTTGCATCTCATTCGCATTCTACATGCGTTCAACAAAGTTGTATAGTACTTTTGAGTTTGAAGGGGGGAAATTCTGTAAATTTCGCTTGTATACACTTGATGAACTGTGCGCTCTGGTGTTGTTGGGTCTGGACATCCTGTGTCACGTTAAAAGCGTGTCTTTGGAGTATTCTGGTCCCTTCCCCCCTGTAACGGTTCAGAATGGAGGACCCCTAAAATCAGATGCATATGCAGCCTCTCCCCACTGAATATCGACACCCCCCCAACTTCTTCCCGAATCTCTCCTCAAACTGCAGACCTATTTGCTACCAAGAGCAGGAGGCACAGCACAGCAGACCAAGATTTTATAGTCTGAGACACAACGTCTGCTCAATGAAGAAATCATTAAAACTCGCACCAGCCCATGGAGAGCACAAGTGCTAGTGGTAAAAGGGAAAACTATAGCCAAACTAGTAACCGGTACACATTCCTAGACGCATATCCACTCACTCGAATTTCGGACATGGTGAATGATATTGCGTAGTATCGGGTCTACTTGAACATCGACCCGAAAGCTGCCCGTCACCAGCTGCCAATTTGTTCCGAGGACCATCCATATACGCCATTTGAGGCTAACGGTCACATCTATCAATTCCGGAGGGTCCCTTTTGGTATCACTGATGAGATTTCTACCTTCCAGAGGCAGATGGACAGAATGGTGGATGAGTATGGGTTGAAGGCTATATTTCACTACCTCAATAATGTCATCATTTGTGCCCACACCTTGGAAGACCATGATGCCAACCTCCAGAGCTTTCTCCACATGGCAAAAGACTTGAACCTCATAACTCTGACAAGTATGTTTTCAGGACTAAACGGCTGGCAATCCTTGGCTACGTGGTGGAGAATGGCATAATTGGCCCAAATCCCGATAGGATGTTCCCCCTGTCAGAGCTCCCCATCCCCAGGACCACAAAGGCTTTGAGGAGATGCCTGGGGGTTTTCTCATATTATGCCCAATGGATCCCTCAATATGCTGATAAGTTTTGCCCTCTCTTAAAAACCACTAATTTCCCCCTCTTGGCTCTTAACTACCTCTGGAATCACAATGCTAAACCTGCCATGCATGCGGTGGACGAGAATGTACCTTTCCAAGTTGAAAGCGATGCTTTGGACATAGCCCTGGCCGCTACCCTCAACCAGGCAGGCAGGCAGGCCGGTTATATTTCCCTCCCCTGGACCTTACGAGGCCACGAGCTCTGCAACCCATTGGTGGAAAAGGAGGCTCAAGCCATTGTAGAAGCCACGAGGCACTGGCGACACTACCTGGCTGGTAGGAAATTTAAGCTCCTCACTGACCAGCAGTCGATTGCATTTGTATTTAATAATGTCAAGAGGGGAAAATAAAAAATGACAAAATTACTAGGTGGAGGATCGAGCTGTCTACCTATAATGATGCCATTGCTTAATGACCCTCCAGATGCCTTGCCCAGAGGAAGCTGTGCCTTTGCACACACCAGCCAACTGCAGTCTCTGCAATAATGACCCGTATGGCTCATTTTGTCAAGGCGTGCAATCTACCCTACACCATGGAAGACGTCAAGGAAATGACCAGGTCTTGCCAGGTCCGCATGGAATGCACTTCTACTGCCCAACAAAGGCACACCTAATCAAGTCATCCAGGCCCTTCAAATAGCTCAGTATCGATTTTAAGGGACCTCTCCCCTCCACAAACGGGAACACCTTCTTCCACTCTATCATTGATGAGAACTCGTGCTTCCTGTTCCATGTCTAGACACAGATGGCAGGGAGGACAGTTATCAGGGACCTGGCACCCACCAGAACAGATGGGCCATTACCTCAAGTGTCCTGTGAGCCATGGAGCTCATTCTCAACAACTCCAGTCAGGGCCTCAGGGGATCCGATTCAGGAGGAAAGTGCATCCCCCTCCACTGTAGAGCTGGAGACCCAGTCTGCCTCTCTTCCCTCACAAGGGGACCAGGAGAGTCCAAGGCTTCCCAGTGCTAAGGTGCTCCACTAGGATCTCCATACCCCTGGACTGCTTAATTCTGTAAATTTGTGAAAAACTATATGCTTCAACCATTTTACTTCTGAACCCATGTACTCTGTCTTCATTCACAGACTCTAAATTTTACAGGAAGGGGTGAATGCAGTGAACTGGGATTCACTGGTAGTAGGTTGTGCTGATGGCTGGCTCCGCCCCCATCTGCTCACATATCACCTTGGTTTCCCACCTAAACCCAGAATCCTTCTGAAGACTACTGTGAAACCCTACCCATAGTTATAAGCTAATAAAAGTATTTGTTCTCTCCCCAGTTGTGAGAGCTTTTATTCACGCTACACAATGCAAAATGCAGAAACAGCATGGGCAGATTATAGTTTCCCAAGTATTTAAAAGAGCCTGCAGAATTCTGGGAAAAGGTCTTATGAACAGATAAGACCAAGATCAACCTGTATCAGAGTGATGACAAGAGCAAAGTGTGGAGGCATAAAGGAACTGCCCATGATCCAAAACATACCACCTCATCTGTGAAACATGGTTGTGGGGGTGTTATGGCCTGGGCATGTATGGCTGTCGCTGGTACTGTTATACTTCATTGATGATGTAACTGCTGATGGCAGCAGCAAAATTAATTCTAAGGTGTATAGAAACATTTGCTCAAGTTCAATCAAGTGCCTCCAAACTCATGGTGCTTCATCTTACAGCAAGACAATGATCCCAAACATCATGCTACAGAAACAAAGGAGTTTTTCCAAAGCTGAAATCTGGAAAATTATATAATAGCCAAGTCAATCACCTGATCTAAATCCAATTGAGCATGCCTTCCAAAACAAGCAGGAGCTGAAGACGGCTACAGTTGAGGCCTGACAAAGCATCACCAGGCAAGATACTCAGCACCTGGTGATGTCCATGAATCACAGATTTCAAGCAGTCATTGCTTGCAAGGGATATGCTGCAAAGTATTAAACATCATTGCTTTAATATGCATACCACTGGTAAGTCCCAAATATTATGGTGCCCTGAAATGAGGGGACTATGTAGAGAATGTGCTGTAATTTATATATGGTCAAACAAAGCTGTATACAAATAACTTTGAATAAAATCTGGAATTTGCACTTTAATCATGTGAATTATTTGATTACACATTTAAAACTGGAGCACAGTAGGAAATAAAGGAAAATTTGTTTGTTCCAAACTTTATGGATGGCACTGTACATAATGTACATTAAGATATAGATCATAAGGTTATTGTCACATGTACCAAGGTGCAGCAAGAGGATTTGTTTTGCAAGCAGTCCAGCTAGGCATTCCATACATAGGACAACAAATAAAATGGTATGGAAGTGCAAATTTTTTGTGAAAGATCAGTTAGCACAGAGCAAACTCATGTGAGGTTCATTCAGAAATCTGATAACAGTGGGAAAGATGTAAAAGTTGGGCTATAGTGGAAATGACATTTAAAGCAAATGTGAATGCAATTCTACCTCACTTCAAATAACCATGGGTAATGTCATTGTATTCCATTACAAAATTCACATTCATTTGATCTGAGCAGAAGAGGAAGAGGAGAGCCACTCGGCCAATTGAAATGTATGCTGCTGTCAAGTTCATGTCTGGTTGGAGACAATTCCATGCATCCATCCATCCATCTTTAACCTACATTCCCAAGCATTATTATTGGCAATTTCATTTCAGGGAAGAGTGTTTCTAATCTAGCTGTTGATTTTTCAGTGTCAATTTTCTTCCCATTTACTATTTGCTTGTACCTTGCAATCATGTTCAATGAAATTAAATTTTTTAGCTTCAATAAATGATCACACGAGTAAATTATGCCACATGCTGTACTAGTCAACTTCATTTCAGAATGTGCATCATTTAGTTATTTTTGCCATATAGCGTGCTTCAGAAAGGCAGGTGCGGGTTAGAGTTAAGAGTTATTCCAACTGCAACACCATCAGATATCCCACACCTCAGCACATTCAACAACCAATAAAAGTGCAAACAAACAACATGCAATCGCAATAGAACAGCCTCATAAGAAATTTCCTTGGAGCAGCATACATTTCAATCAGTGACAAGAAATGATTTATGAAAGCAAAATGCCGAATATTCAGTAGGACAGGCAGTATCCATGGAATAAGGTGTTAACATTTCATGTTAAAGACCCGTCAAATAACTTTCTTCAACCTGAAACATCAACTCCATTCCTGTTCCACTGATGCTGAATGACAGGCTGAACATTTTCAGAATGTTCAATTTGTGATCTCCAGTAGCTGCAGTTCTTTTTTTTTTGTATTTTAATCATTTCAATGCATTATATAGTTATAGCAGTTTGTTATCTTCTGCAGCTGAATTATTTTTTTTAAACTTTAAGATTTTATAACATGAATAACATATAGGATTACATTTAAAAAAATTAAGAATAAAATAATAAAATTACAAAACAGTATCAGTAATCTAAATATGCAGCTGAATTATTTATTTTTTTAAACTTTATTTAAGATTTTATAACATGAATAACATATAGGATTACATTTAAAAAAATTAAGAATAAAATAATAAAATTACAATACAGTATCAGTAATCTAAATATGCAGCTGAATTATTTATTTTTTTAAACTTTATTTAAGATTTTATAACATGAATAACATATAGGATTACATTTAAAAAAATTAAGAATAAAATAATAAAATTACAATACAGTATCAGTAATCTAAATATGCAGCTGAATTATTTTAATCAGCATCAAAAGGAAATAATTTTGGAAAAAGTATATTTGGGACCATCATGCAGAGGGAAATTTCTAGGCATCTCCATCACTAATATTTATTTGTGGAAATTCCATGACAATTGCAGGAAAGTGATTTGTTTTACATTTTTCAGGTTCTGAGTATCCACCCAAAATATCAAGGGGGAAATTGCAAAATCCTGTCAAGGATCAAATAATTCTGTCAAATCAGAACACGGAACCAAGAGATCAACAGCCTGAAATCTTTCATTTTCCACAGATAACGTTCAACCTGCCAGGCTTTTCCAGTATCCTTTTTTTTAAAAAAAAGCAGTTTGAGGATCCATGTATTTACTTAAAATAATTGTGTTACAAAATGAACAAACTTGGTAGCCTGAAGGGAAAACCAGCAGTCTTGCTCTTCATGAAGAATGGGCTCCAGCCCTCAACATCTACATAGTGCTCAGTGTTAATACAATAAATCTATAGAAGAGATAACAGGAATCATCATTAGTCGTGCCTCATTGAATCAGTAAAGTTCCTCAATCACGTCTGTCCTGATTTGATCATTAGCCCCTGACCAACACCAACATGCTGCATTTACTTTAAGAGAAACAGATGGCCTCTGGGCAGTAAAATAAAAGACCAAATTCAACAGGTCAACAGACAGCTCCATGTTGGAAGGTTAGGGTCAAACTAACAAGAAGATATGCCAAACCTTTGGGGTACCGCTTGACCAGCGAAGCCAAGTTAATCCACAAAATTGAACAAAACCAGAGTCAGACGAATCATTGGTAGACTAATCTGTGTGTCTTTGATTGGCATTATTGCAGAATCACATTTTAAAATTATGAACAGATGACCAAATAGATGGACACCTTTTAATTGCTTTTGTGTCGGTTTGAAGCTGCTGGATACAATTGTTGCTAAGCTTGTGAATGAATTTATTTACCCTTCCAATTTAATCCTAATGTAATTGAGTTGTTGGCCATGTCTACATACGAAGACTATTCTTCTGTACAGGTTAATAATTTTATTACACATCCTCATTCTTATCCAGAGGCATTGGAGATATTCCTCTTGGATTACTTGAAGGAAGTATTTGCACTGCTTAAACATTCAGTGATGGTGCAGTAGAGTAGGAAAGGTAGCTCTTCGTGAAGTCTTAGTCTTCCTGGGATAAATCAACCATGAGGCAACTACTGCCAATTTTGATCATTAATATATACGGTTGTTTCTGCTCTGTTCATATTGTGAAAGGATAAAAGTGATGAACTGCAGAAGAGAAGCAGCAAAAATTATACTGTGGCACAGGATTGGGATAAAAATTCTGCTAATGTGAAAACCACCATGCAAAGTAGTCATTACACCCACCACCAACCTTATCTGGGCATGACCAGAATAGAAAGTCAATCTTTTCTTCAGGGTTGGAGAGTCTAAAAACTAGAGGGTGCAAATTTAAGGTGAGGGGGAAGCTTGAAATAGATTTAAAAGGGATTCAAGGAGCACTTTTTTTTAACCCCCAGAGGGTGGTGCATCTGTGGAACAAGGTGTTGGAGGAAGTGGTAGAGATAAGTACAATTATATCATTTAAAAGATATTTGGAGGGTACAATGGGTAGAAAACAATTAAAGGTGTATCGGCCAAGAATAGGTTCACGGGGTGGGGTTCAGATGGGCAGCTTTGATGGCATGGACAAGTTGGGCTGAAAATTCAGTTTCTGCACTGCAGAGCTCTGACTAAATCGTTAAGTACTATATGCTATAGTGGACACCATAAACTTTCTTAATGCTGTGGTGGTATGAAAGACGCATGATGTTAGCATTACCTGATGCCACCTACGTGCCCATCAGTTATCATCTGGGCTCTGTTTCCTTATAAGTAGCAAATCCAAATGACAGGCTGCAGTGGAACTTTTGGAAATGCTGATATTTACAGTGGTCAGACTTAGCATTGCGATTTCAGAAAATTTAACAGTTTTGATTTTACGGATAATTTCCATACAAATTTTTATTTTCATTTATTTTTAATATTTATTTATAAATTGTTTTTTATAGTAATGTTGTAAGATGGTTATAACATGAATGTTTGCTCTCTGATGCTGATCCAAAACATGGCAATAAATTCGAGTTCGGATTTAATAAATAATCAATTTTGTGTTTTTGAGATAGCTCATTTGTCAAGAATCCAGTCATCAATTCATTAGCTCTCAAATAAGAAGATACTACCAACTACCACCAGCATGCAACTTTCTGTACCAGAGGTTCCAGCATGCTCGATCACTGCTACAGCAAGATAAGGAAGGCCGACTGGTCTTTCTGAGACCACATCTTTGGCAAGTCAGATCATCTGGCTGTGCTCCTTTTGCCTTCATACAGACAATACCTAAAAAGAGAGGGTCCAGAGATCAGGATGGCGGATTGGGCGGCATTCAAGGACTTAACTGAGGATCTGAATAATTGCAACCAGGGCTTTCAATGACTTTACCAAAACAGCTGTGGACAAGTGTTTCCCCATCAAATCGTTTGGGGTTTTCCCCTAACAAGAAGCTCTGGATGGGCAAAGAAATCTGAAACCTGCTGAGAGATAGATTATAGGCTTTAAGTCTGGAAGTCCAGGTTATTACAGAAGGAGCAGGTATGACCCATGGAACACTATCTCCCAGGCGAAGTAGAGGTTACGCACAAAAATGGAAACCACAAAGGACACCCGACAGCTGTCGCAGGGCCTAAATTACCTAACCTGCTACAAAACCAAATCCAGTGCAATAGGAGATGAACTCAATGACTTCTACACCCAATTTGACCACAATAACAAGGAAGAACCACCACTATGCATCCCCTGATGACCCTCTTCTGTCCATATCAAGGATGACGTGCAGGCTGCCTTCAGGAGAGGGAATCCAATGAAAGCATCTAGTTCAGATGGAGTACCCGGCCACATATTAGAAATCTCTGCTGACTAATTCTGAAGACCAGTATTCATGGATATCTTCAACAATCCACTTCAGCAGGACATTGTACTCACCTCAAGAAGAGTGTGGTAACCTAGCAAAATGAACATCAACCAATGGCTCTCATGTCAGCAGTGATGGTGTTTTGAAAGTCTGGTGTTGAAGCACATTAGCTCTTGGCTGAGCGGTGACATGAATCTGTTCTAATTCACTTATTGCAGCAACAGGTCTATGGTGGATGCCATCTCACTGGCTCGACACAAAGCTCTGAAATGCCTGGACAGTAAAGATGCATGGATCAGGATGCTCTTTATCGACTCTAAAATGGCATTTAACACCATCATCCCCTCAGAACTAATCAGCAAACTCCATGACCTGGGACTCAACACTCCACTGTGCAATTGGATCATGGATTTCCTCAACCACAGACCACAGTCAGTGAGGATTGGTAAGAACATCTCCTCCACAATCTCCATCAATACCAGAGCACCATAGGGCAGCATTCTTAGTCCCCTGCTCTACTCATTTTGCACCCATGACTGCGTGACTCAGTATTACAACAACACCATCTACAAATTCACTGACGATGCCACAGTTGGTAGTTTTATCAAAAGGAAAGTTGAGTCAACATACAGGAGGGAGATTGAAAACTTGGCTGAATGGTGCACCAAAAACTTCACACTCAATGTCACCAAAATCAAGGAGCTGATTTTTGATTTCAGGAAGGGAAAACCAGAGGTGTATGATCCAGTGATCAAAGGCAGATCAGAGGTGGAAAGGGTGAGAAAATTTAAGTTCTTGGGAGTCACCATCTTGGAGGATCCTTTTTGGATCCTACACACTAATGGCATCGTGAAAGCAGCACATCTGCTTCGTTACTTCCTCAAGAGTTTACAGAGGTTTGGTTTGACATCGGAAACCCTAGCAAATTTCTATAGATCTGTGGTGGAAAGTGTGCTGACCGGCTGCACCAATAACTCAAAAGGTAGTGGACGCAGCCCAGGATATCACAGGCAAAATCCTCCTCACCATCTACAGGGAACACTGCCATCAGAGAGCAGCAGCAATCATCAAGGATTCAATTCACCCAGCACATGCTCTGTTCTCGCTGCAATCATCGAGGTATAGATCCCACAAGACTTGCACCATCAGGATCAGGAACAGCCTCTATCCCTCCACCATCGGACTCCTCAACAATAATCTCAATCACGGACTCATTTAAGGATTTTTACTTTGCACTTTGATTTTTTTTTCCCCATTTCTGTACTGCACAGTTTGTTTACCTTTCTTTATTTGTTACATGTGAACATTGTGCACAGTTTTTTTCCTTGCATGACCAACAAGTGGTAATTTTGCCTGGCCCAAAGGAAAAAGAATCTCAGGATTGTACACGATGCCATGAATGTATTCTGACAATAAATCTGAAAGCTGAAATCTGATCTTGCTCCAGACCTGCTGCAGCTTTTGAGAGGGAATATTTAATCCAATGCCAACCTTGCCTGTTGTAATGCAACAGATTTGCAGACAAATATTCAGCAAGTCCACACATTAACAGTTCTCCCAGGACAGAATTGACATCTTCATTCACTCTGACTGTTCATCTGCACTGTACCACCAGAAATAAAAACCCAAATGCCAAATTGAGCTGCTAATATATTGGACCACATATCTGGGTCGCTCTGAACTAACTATTCTCTGGATACTCATTTTCCCCAAACATTGTTGTTAGGAGGAAAATAGTCGGCCTGTGTTGATAGCATTTCATGCATTATTTTCACCTCGACAGAAAAAAAGGAGGAAATAACCATGATGAATTAGGTTGCAGAATGCACTGTCCTTTAATGAAGACCACAGTTTGTTGTCTAGCACAGAAAGAAAATATTCAGTTAACCTTAAAAAAAAGCAAGTTGCCACAAGCAATAATACCGAGTTAATCTCTGTGCTCCAAAGATTTTGTTTTCTGCGCTAAGGGATACAATAGTAATAGTCCCTACAATGTATTGACCAAATGCATAAATAATAACAAGATTCCCTGGAGAAAGCAGGCTTCAATCTATTAGTTTACAATTTCACAAAGCCCAGAGCTTAAAAGGGAACAGTAAGTGTAGCTACAAGAGAAGTTATTGTGTTCACAGATGAATTACATTAGCAGATAATATTTCCCAAATATTTCCTGAAAGCATTCAAGAAAATTTTTTTTTGTAAAACCCTTGATTTTTTTAAAAAAGTAACACCATTTGGCTTGTTACGAGCCCTAAGGACTCAAAAACTAGCAGCAAAAGAAATTCACTAAGACAATGGCTACTTAAACAAAAATTGTTTTATTTTATTAATATAGAAATAACATCAATATTTAACTTATCACTATTACAGAGAGAGAGAGAGAGAGAGAGAGAGAGAGACTTTTTCACTGTCCAGTCATTTACTGTTCACTTCTCCAAGTTCCCTAGAATCAGGCAATTTTCAGTACAGTGCCCAAAATTAAACAGTCATTACATTCAACAGCCTCTGGTGCCTCAACTTAAGTTGCTGCCAGTCAGAAAGGTCTTTGGTGGGTGCAGAGAGATGTTTTGTTCGTTGGACATGAAAACTGATTTCCTTCAATCAGCAACCAAAGTGTCTTTCTGAAGAAATATGCCTTCTTCCAGGTTACAGCAAAGTGGTCTCTCCCCTCCCCCCACTCCCCCCCCACCCACCGCCCTATTTCAAGAGAAATACAACAACCAGCCACTACAGAGATTTCAAATAGGCTGGGCTCCGAACTCAAAACCCATCTTGAAATGGGGTCTTTAGTAGATTTTTCACTTTGCAGCCTTTCACTGACCGTAGCAGCCTTTCTCTCTCTCTCTCTCTCTCTCTCTCACTCCTTTATAGCCACTTTCAGGTGGTACCGCCTGGAGAATGCAGTTCTGGAGCAGCTGCGGGTGTCTGCGAAGGGATGCTCAGGTGGCAGCCTCCTGAAAGGTCCGAAGAGGGGAGAGGTGCCAGTGGAAAAAACACCGGCTCCTGAGTCGGGGCAGGGGCAGATGTCTGACAGCTCGGCTCCCCGCTGCCTGACAGCCCCCCGGCATGGGACGTCGGGGGCTGGGGCGGCCGGCGTGGGACTACGCCCTGGCATCCTGTGCTGGGGAACTGTCAGGCAGCAGGGACTGCTAGGCACCTGAAAGCTGGTGCTGCTTTCAGGTGCAACGGAGGATTCTCTGAGCCGGAGAATATACCTACAGGAGGGGGGTTAGGTAACTGTTCCTTTCTCCACTTTAAGGTGGCCACCTGACATCTGCATTGGGTAGAATAGGCGGCTTTACAGTGGAGTATTCTGGCCACTCGAAAGCAGCTTTTGTCTCTGTCATGTGATGGTTGCTTGCGGCAAGTGACCTAAACTACGTAATCTTATTCCCCTTTTTTAAACATTTTATTTATTTATTCCGTTACACTCTCCCCCCAAAGGGATTTTAGCTCTAGCTAAAATTCTTTTATAACCTATACAAATTTCTAAATTAACCATCACTACAGTAATAAAAATACACAATATATATCACGGAACAGCAACGTATCTCAATAAAGTTGACGAAGGACAAAGCAGGATAGAGATCTGATGGGGATTTTGGCAAAGAAACAATAGATGGAGTTGAATCCGGACAAGTCAGGTGATCCATTTTGCAAGAGGTCAGTCGACAGCAAGTGGCTGGAACTGAGGGAGGATAATGTACAGAGAGATCTTGGGACACCAGTCTATCGCTCTCTGAAAGTAGCTCCACCAGTGGTTAGGGGGATAAAGTGTATGACAATCTCAGCAGTGAGTTCAGAAGTTGATATATCATGTTGAAACTATACAAAACTCTATTTGAGCCAGATTTGCCACACCACAGGAAGAATGCGGAGGCTCAAAAGAAGTTCACCAGGATTTCGCTCGGGTTGGAGCATGTTGATTGCAAGGAAAGATTCAACAAAATTCTCTGGAGTGTCACAGGCTGAGGGGCGACTTGGTAGCAGTGCTCAAAATGATGAGAGGCCTCGATAAGCCAGATAGAGTCACTTCCCACAGTGGAATTGCCAAATGCAAGAGGACACAGTTCAAGGTGAGAGGGGGAAAAGGTGAAAGGAGATAGGCAAGGCAAGATTTTTTTTTAAATGTACAATGATAAGTGTCTGGAATGTGTTGCCAGTGGAGATGGTAGAAGCAGATACAGTAGTGATGTCTAAGAGGCATTTAGAAAGGCACAGGTTCAGACAGAGAATAGAGGGATACAGACCATATGTAGGAGACCACATTGAGGCTGGGATTAGTTTAGATTTGGTGCATGTTCCTGTGCTATCATTCTATTTTTAATTCTGGGGACATGATGCAATCATTTATCATTAAAAAATGAAGCTTCACCAAGAATTTTAGTGATTAGAATTAAATGACAACTCCACCTGGAGTTTCAACATTATTATTGTTTTCCTTTCATCGAATACTTTGAATTTCTACTTATTTCATTGATGTTGAAAATGAGATTTAGTTTTTAAACCCAGTGACTTAAATATTTATGTAACACAAATATGGGGAAAAAGGTCAGGAAAGGATTGGATTAACGGAATCTTGGCCTTTTCCTTGCATTTATTGTGAAGAACATTGTTAAATGGAGAATTCTACCCGAGCAGTACAAAATACATCCAACTCAAGATTGTCCAGCCCTATGTGTATTTCAGAAAGAACAAGTAAATCAAGATTAATACTTGCAATATTGAAATCAATACTGAAAAATGTAAGAGCTAAAAGGTTAAAAGTAAGATTGATTAAAATATCACATCAGATGAGGCTTTAGATTGACCTTAATTTGCTGTCACCATGGAATAAATGCCAACTATCTATGACTCTCGAGGGGAAAAGAATAGTTAAATATTTAGCTGGAAATCCCACTTCAAAGGTTTGCTTTGATTTAGATGATGCTTCTAATTACATATCAGTTTCCTTCGATGTTATGAGGAATAAATGCTGCACATTGCTGAAGATTCTGTGGGGCAAAAAAGCTACTTGTTTTCTGTGACATGTAGATTCGAACTTTTAAAAAACTCAGAATGCAATCAATTTCAAGGAGCAGAGCTGTGAGATTATTGGATCAATATTTTCATCAGTTAACAGTGACGTGCAACATATTAAAGTCTCTCTAATGAGAGACTATGAGAGTTTGCTTTTCAAGAGAGTTTGTGAATGAATTTAGAAGAGGACAGTTGAAAGGAATTGCACAGATACATCTGCAATCACTGCCGACACTGACAGCAATTATAGGCTTGTCACGTGATGAGACTATATTAAGGTATAGAGATTAGATTGTTATTCAGCTTGGTGTCCTCTTCAGTAAAACATCTCCTTCAAATGTTTTCAAAGTTTGTGGGAACATCGTCCTCTCAAGATATACTGTCAAACCTTGATTCGCATTATGCTAGTTCTATTTTGGTTCTTTCTGGTCCAGTAAGATTTGTATTTAGTCTGGAACTTTTTTTTTAATTTGTGCTGCTTCTTCATTGTAGTGGAATGTTACTGAACTGGTGGTTGATTCATTTTCCAGTGTGGAAATATTTGAATTTTAAATTTTAAACCTCAGTCTCAAAATGTATTAAAATTTTAATGGATGGCACAAATTAAATACACAAACCTGGATTTTGGAATCTCTGGTCTCTCTCAACAATTAATTTTAAGCTATAATTCATGGTGGGTGAATAAATACATTGAAACTGTCAGGAGAAGGCATGTTTAAAAACAGGAATTGGTCATATCTTACCAGTTAAACCCTTCAGCCTTGGACCTCTCTGAACACACTTCGGCTCTCGAGATGTGGAGGTATTTTCCCAGTGCTCTAATCATGGCCCTAGTGAGATTGTTTATAACACAGTGCCATTCCAGAATGGTTATCTGAGCTTTTAATGCATCTCATAGTCTGATAATTGTTTGGTGTGCAGGTGGTGGGTGCACTCACAAGAAACAATTATTAATGACAGTGATTTTAAAATATCACAAATGGGATCTTTAGTGAAGTTTCAAAGCCATTGGTACAGAGATATGCATTAATGTGTCTGATATACATTACATTTATGCACATATATTATATACCTGCACACACAATGAACGTATTGGGGGAGAAATTCACACAAACCAAAGGCTGCGATTTGAGAGATGGTGCCACAGAGCAAAAAATCCTTTTCTTGGAAGGGAATTTGGAGCTGGGAGAGTTGCTCAAAAAAAAAGATTTGCACATCTTGATGACAGCAATTTCTGAAACTAGGGAACAAAATACATAAAATTATTGAGAAGGCAGATTTGTTGCCAGCCGCTTGGTGGAAAAAGGCTCAATAAACTGGAGCAGACTGGGTTGAAGTGAAAGAAAATATCCTGGATATTCTAATTGTGGAGCACACTCAGAAAACCAATTGTTGGTTACTGTACTGTGAACAAACAATGGCAAATTGCAGTGTTCTTACACAGAGGGCCACAGATGCAACAAAGGATGTACACCACATACTAAAGGCACTACAAAATGCCCTTATCCCCTGCACACAGCACCACACCCGATCCTTGAACACCCTACAAGCAAACGACAGCCCCACCCTGATGTAGCTATCTAGCCCACAAAAAAAATCCTTGCTTGATCTTCCATGTTCTGATTCAAATTTTACTTCTCTCCCCCATCCACTGTGAAAGAATAATTTTAATGAATATGTTTAACAAAGGGTTAATGAATTTGGTGAGAAAATAGAGGTTGCCTTCTAACATGACCTTCCCTGTGCTGTAGAGATAGAAACTAACACCACAATAATACAAAGGGTAAGGACACCTTGACATTTCTCATCTATCTGCAGGCATCACGAGCGAACATATGTTTAAAAAAAAGATCCCTGCCCAAAGGTGTATAAAAGTGAGGTGAACACTTTGTATCCTTTGAGTAGGGAATGAGTTACTGAACACTTTCTTTGTACCCCTCACTCCCTCTAGCATTATCAAGGTTGAAGCTTAATTGGTTCTGTTGTTTGTTTTATTAAAGCGCAGGCTGACTTTCACACCACTAGCTCTCCACAAGAACAAAAACAAAACACAGGAAAAAACTAGGCACGCCAGACCGTAGCTGTGGAAAGAGAAATAGTCCACATTTTTACAGTCCAGGAATCTTCATCTCTCCACAAGACCTTCCCAAGCTTCTCCACTCACTTCACAAGTTGGGGACATGACCTATTCTATTATGTTTAATAGCCCATCAAGCCCAATACAATTTTGTTGAGGCCAATCAGGAAATAGATGCACTTTTTTGGCAATGGAATAGGTTTTAGTACAGTAACAACCAGCCAAGAAAAATAAGAAAGAAGCACAAAGTTTAAAAGGATAACAAAAATCCAATTATAGAAAGGGAGGAACAGTGTTATTTTGACAATAATGTTTTATTACCTCATGTTGTAAGAGACGAAGATGATTTAACATTTACCAGGATGGAAGAATAAAAATTCAATTGACTAATCAATTTTTGACTTTATTTTCCTGCAAATAGGGAGAAATTGAATAAAGGAAAAAAATCTCACTGCATTTTTTATAGCACCTTTCAAAAACTTGAGATGCCTATTGATTTTAATAACCAATAGAATATTTTCTATTCCTTGTGCACAGTAACATAGTGAACTAGTAATTTTTTTGTAATTTAGACCTACAGCATGGTAACAGGCCATTTCAGCCCACGAGTCCATGCCACCCAATTTTTCCACCCAATTAACCTACGCCCTCAGTATGTTTTGAACCATGGGAGGAAACCAGAGGAAAACACACTGACATGGGAAGAACATACAAACACCTTACTGATAGCGCGGGATTAGAACCCCGGTCCTGATCGCTGGTGCTGTAAAGGTGTTGTGCTAGAAATCTGTTCAAAGGTCTTAATTAAAAGTAAATCATAAATATTACAAAGGTAAAGAATGACGTGCAAATGAGGGAGTGCGAGTCTAGGAATAGAAGTAAATTATGAAAAAAGGGGAGAAGAGAGGAGAGAAAGAAAGAAGCAAGTTGCTAAGAGAGAAAAGCTATTAAGGAGTTGACAACCATAATCTATTCTTCCAAGGAATCCTAAAGGTTCAGTGTAAGCAATAAAATTGGTTGGTCAAATTATTTTTTGTGCATTTGATCATCTCAAAAAGGTTCTGCAAGCATCTAGTTGGAGTATTTCCCATAAAAATGCCTTAAACAGTGAATGAATAATTTCCATTCTCTCCTGCAAAAAAAAATCAAAATTACATGACTTATCATGTATTTATTTGGTTAAAAATTACACATTCATTTTAGTTTCTTCAGCTCAAATGATTAAATATGCCTTAAAATGCAACTTCATACCATCAAGGCATCTATGCCTAAAATCAATTAACTTCTGAAAAATCAAAATCAGTTTTAAGGTGTATCCAAGCACCAGCATCTGATACAATCTTTACAATGTTTGGAAAGGAGAGAAGTCAAAAAAGACAAGTTCACAAACAAATTGGTTGCATCAATATAGACAGTTCCAGGGCAGCCAGAACAGCAGTTTAAGAATTTATATTATTTTATTTGAAGAACAGTGTGCGCCAGTGACATAAAAACAAGAAACTAACATTAAAAAGTGGTCAAAAGTAAATAATGAACATCTGTTTGAATAAGGATTAAGAGAAGCTGCTCGTTCCCAGATGGATGAATAATACATTAACTTTGTCATCAAGTAATTATTTGTAACCAAACAATAGAGTCATTGCCATTGTGGATAAAGATGCTCCTCACATCATGAATCTTTAAGGGCATTTCATTCCAGCAACATATGTTTATAATTCAGCAGAAATGCTTTAGCCTTTTAACATTCTAGTTGTACTACATGTGGTAGAAATGTTATATTCCAGCATATTTTAAGCAGTTTTGAGCACAAAGCATGACTTCTGGCATGAACCAAAGGCCAAACTATGCCAAATCTACCAGAACCCAAGTTCAGAACTGAAGTCATGTCACAAAAAGGGCTCACAGCCATCAACTGATCACTGCTGCTGTTTCTTTGCAGGTAATTCTTAATGATTTTCCATCCGCATAAACAGACAAGAGACAAAAAAAAAGCATATCACTATTTTTCTAGAAGATTTGACTACTTTTCACTTTTAAGTTGTCATTCTAGGATTTTTTTTAGATATTAGATTTGAATTCACCATACATGTGTGTCTGGATAGTTTAAATAAACTCCCATTCTCCCAGAAATAAGTAAAAATACAAATATAGCGCTGTACCCCTATAACTAGATATAAATAGATTTATTTATTTATATTAATTTATTTATCTTTTTCTGGGTGGATAGGAGTTTACCTGAACTCTCCAGACACACATGTATGGTGAATTCAAATCTTGTGTGTGTCCCCAAGACTCCACACGGGGGATTTGATTTCTGAGTGGATATGAGTTTACCCGAGGAAATATCCAGATTTGCCCAGTAACCAATGAACAGGGACAGTTGTTCTCCCTAGATCTGCGTGGATTTCCTTCGGGTGCTCCAGTTTCCTCCCAGCCTTCAAAATGTGTGGGGGTTGTAGGTTAATTGGGATGTTTGGGGAGCATGGGCTGCATGTTTACATTAAATCTAAGTTAGAGAGGCCCTCATGTTCTGGGGATGAAGTCAAGGACACGGCAGGCATTTACATGTCCGTGCTGCTCTGCATTTGGAAGGTGCACTGTGCAGAATGTTCAGAGCCTCCCCAGGACATTTGGTAATTGTTCTGATGTAAGTTTTGACCTGAACATTGTTTCATCTTCTGCAATTGCTGCCTTGACCAGAGTGATTCCTGCATTTTGTGCTGTTATTTCGATTTTCAAGAATCTGCAGATCTTTGTTGATTCTTAGACTTGCACAATTATTGGTGTTGGGTTAAAAGAACAAGAGTGTTCAGTGTTCTCCTTTCTCAGCTTTTGGATTCAGAACTGGGACATCGACATGTCTGGGGCAGTTCCCAAATAAATAAATAACCCCATATGACATGTCCCAGGATCATCATGTGCCCTCTAACCTCTGCCCTCATTTTCAGCCTACATGAGAATGGACAGGCTTCAGTTAAACTTGACTGAAGGACAGCACTTCCAACGCTTCAGCAATGCCCTTGCTATTGCAGTGGGTTGTTAGATGAGAGTGTTGGTGAGACATGACCCACAAACATTTGGTTCAAATGGGTGAGAATAATATTACTTATGCCACATCCAACACTGGAATCAATGGTGTAGTTATTGGTGGACTACAAGGCCAGTCAATTAAATGATGAAATTGTCCAAATCAAAGCAAGCTCTATTTGCAGATTAGGTGAAAAATCGAGGCTTCCCCTGAACTCCAAAGTATTTCAGATCTGAAACTGTAGGTCATATTTTTATTCATGGCAGGGTGCTCTCTGCCTTATGGAAAATCCCATGCAGAGGCCGTGTAGTGTGGATTGTGGAGCATCATGTGGCTTCTCTATCTCGAACTTTGTGAGAATGTGGATGGTCATGTGACCCCTCCATTTGGAACCTAGCTGGACAATGCATCACCTACCAATCAAGGTTGGACTCTGCCCACCCATTCGTGCAGATTGGACCCTTTAAGTTACTTACTGGTTACCTGGGCCAGTCTCCCAGCATTCTGCACTTTAAAAGGCCGCCATATACAGCTGACCACTCCCTTGGTCCTGACTATGAACACTGCTCTATGCTAGGTTGCAAGCTGTGGACATCATTGGAGGTGTTAATAGTAAGATGTGCACTACATTTAGAGAGGAACTATAGTATTGTGTGGGAATACTTAGCATTGAGCACCCTTTTGCTACAAGGAATTGGGAGTGTGCATTGAAGTCCCTGTCTTGTAAGAGTGTGCTAGTTACCAAACATTACTGAACATGTGTAATGAGAGAGAATGTTGGCAGCCACTGGTATCAGAGATCACTGTATCGGATATGAATGCCAATATAGTTTTATCATCAAGTGTTGTTTTGTGTCTTCCCTGTTACGATTTTGCCATGTGTACAATAAAGATTAACCCTTATTTGTTAGCTTGTGTCTGGACTCACTTCTGCGAACCCACCGAACCGGACTTATATCTCACGTAGCAGGCTGCAGGCCCTCTGCAGTGAACTGTGATTCACTGGTAGTGTGTTGTGCTGATGGCTGGTCCCACCTAGCAACTCCGCCCCCATCTACTCACATATAACCCCAGTTTCCCGCCTAAACCCAGAACCCTTCTGAAGATGACTGATGAACCATCCCCTTAGTTATAAGCTAATATAAGCATTTGTTCCCCTTCCAGTCGTGAGAGCTTTCATTCACGCTACAATTTTATTAGCTTATTCCCTAAACAATGGAAGTGCTATTCAAACCAGCTATGCTACTGATAGACCCTCTGTCCCCCGACACGGCTGAGGAGTTCACATACTGGCTAGACTGCTTCCAGGCCTACCTGAACATGACCAGAGATGTCTTCCACAACTATGAACTCAGGAGGTCTGCACTCGTTTTGAGGGTAGGAACGAAAGGGTATGCAGTCATCTGCACACTACATATGATGCAGTCATCGAGGCTTTGAAGGGTCAGTACCTGAAGTCGCAAAAAAAGGTCCTAGCGAGGCACCAACTCGCTCTACATCTCCAGCAGCCAGGAGAGACCATCGGTGACTACCTGCTAGATCTGTGGATGCTTGCCAAGAAGTGCAAGTATAAAGCAGCTATGGGCCACATTCGAGAGGAAGAACAAATCTGGGACAAGTCATGGGCGTCAACTAAAGGTACATAAGGCAGCAACTGCTCGAGTCATGAGAGAAAATCCTGGCTAGCCATGTTGAGCTGGCCAAATAGCAAGAACAGGCCAAGCTCAAAAATGACAACCTTGAAGCCAGCGAGCTCGCTCAGCCAGGTAAGGAGCAGCTGCTCCTGCTACCCCTGCCCTAACGGCTGCCACTTCCTGTGCTAGGGAGTGCTTTATCTGCAGCATCTCTGATCTTATTGCCCAGCTAACAACTCAGTGTGTTCCAGCTGTAGCAAGAAAGGGAATTGGGCGAGGTTTTGCCATACGACGGGAAGCCTGGGGAAGTCCATTGCCTGCACCATTCCCGGATCCAATTCCAGACCCAAATCTACTGCTCCGAATTCACCCAAACCCACTTGGTGCGCTTCACCCCGATGGAGGGTGGCAATGAGGAAACTGCATGAAAAGGCTCAGTGACCATCTTGCTGCCACCCAAATTCAAACTCTTCACCATCATTATTGGAGGAGGGAGGGTGGCCATTTTGCCATGCCATGAGGTCGATACCATCTTACCTACACAGGGCAACTCAGGATGGTGGAGGCCACTCAAGTGAGGAGCATGGAGTCTCCGGGGACCTTGCCTCAATGATCCTAGATCAGGACAGACTTCACCAGCTCAGCAACTCCATAGTGACTGTGAAGGTAAAGGGACATTCCACTAAATGCCTAATCAACACAGGCTCTACTGAAAGCTTCATGGACTCACGGACTGTGCAAGAATACAACCTAAAGATGTATCCTTCCAATTATTGCATATTCCTTGTGTCTCATTTCTATTCTACGTGTGTTCAACAACATTGTATCGTACATCTGTCATTTGAAGGGGGCTATCTGTAAATTTTGCCTGCATATACTTGATGTATTGTGTGCTCTGGTGTTGTTTGATCTGGAATTCCTGTGTCACCTTAAAAGCATGATTTGGTCCCTTCCCCCCATAGTGGTTCGGAACGGAGGGCCCCTAAAATCAGAACCCACATGCAGCCTCTCCACACTGAATATGACCATCTCCCCCACATCTTTCTGAATCTGTCCTTGGACTGCAAACCTATTGCTCCCAAGAGCAGGAGGTACAACACAGCAGACCAAGATTTTATAAAGTCAGAGACAACTTCTGCTCGACGAAGGTATCATCGAAACTAGTAGCACCAGCCCGTGGAGAGAGGAAGTGGTAGTGGTAAAAAGGGGAAAACAAGTCCAGGCTAGTATTTGAATATAGCCTAACTATTAATCTGTACCACTTCTGGATGCATACCACACACCACCCCCCCCACCCCGAATTTTGGACATGGTGAATTATATTGTGCAGTATCGGGTCTATTTGACCATCGGCCTGAAAGCTGCCCATCACCAGCTGCCAATCAATTCCAAAAACTGTCCATATACGGCTTCTGAGGCTAACGGTTGTATCTATCAATTCAGGAGGGTCCCTCTTGGTATCAGTGATGAAGTTTCTATCTCCAGAGACAGATGGACAGAATGGTGGATGAGTATGGGTTGAAGGGTATATTCCCCTTCCTCAATAATGTCACATTATCTGTGGCCACACCTTGGAAGACCATGATGCCAGCCTCCAGAGTTTTCTCCATGCAGTGAAAGCCCTGAACCTCACTTAACGCTGACAAGTGCGTGTTCAGGACTGGCTATCATTGGCCCTGATCTCGATAGGATGCCCCCCCCTGTTAGAGCTCCCCATCCCCAGGACCACAAAGGCTTTGAGGAGATTCCTGGGGTTTTTCTCATATTACGCCCAGTGGATTCTTCAATACACAGATAAGATTCACCCTCTTAAAAGCCACTAATTTCCCCTTCTCGGCTGAAGTCCAAACAGCTTTTACCTACCTCCGGAACCACATTGCGAAAGCCACTATGCCCACGGTAGACAAGAATGTACCTTTCTAAGTGGAAAGCGACGCTTCGGACGTAGCCTTGGCTACTACCCTCAACCAGATGGGCAGGCTGGTTGCATTTTGTTTTTTGCAGACATTACAAGGCTCTGGAACCCGTCGGTGGAAAAGGAGGCTCAAACCATCATAGAAGCCACGAGGTACTGGAGACACTACGTGGCTAGTAGGAAATTTACACTCCTCATGGCCAGTGCTTGGTTGCATTCATGTTCAATAATGTCAAGAAGGGCAAAATCAAAAATGACAAGATTGCTAGATGGAGGATCGAGCTCTCCCCCTACAATTATGACATTGCCTATCAGCCAGGAGCCCTTAATGACCCTCCAGATGCCTTATCCAGAGAAAGCTGTGCCTCTGCACACACCGGCCAACTGTAGTCTATGCATAATGAGCTCTGCCATCCAGGGGCCACCTGCAAGGCTCATTTTATCAAGGTACACAATCTGTCCTACTCCATGGTAGACGCCAGGGAAATGACCAGGTCGTCAGGTTTGCGCGGAGTGTAAGCCACACTTCTACCACCCTGCAAAAGTGCACCCGATCAAGTCATCCAGCTTCAAACAGCTCAGTGTCGATTTTAAGGGACCTCTCCCCTCCACGAATAGGAGCACCTTCTTCTAATCTATCATTGATGATTACTCCAGCTTTCTGTTTACCATTCCATGTCCAAACACATCTACTTCGTCAGTTACAAAGGCCCTAGACTCCATTTTCACCCTGTTCAGGTATCCCAGCTATATTCATAGCAACTGGGGCTCAACCTTTATGAGTGATGAGCTATGTCAGTACCTGCTGGTGAGGGGCATCGTATCCAGTAGGGCTACTAGCTACAACCCCCCCGGGAGAATGAGCAGGTTGAAAAGGAGAACACCACATTCTGGAAGGCTGTCAAACTGGCCCTGAAGCCAAAAGGTCTTCCAGACTCTGGCTGTGAGGTAGTCCTCCTTATGGCGCTTCATTCCATCTGGTCGCTTCTATGTACTACGACCAGTGCTACTCCTCACGAGCTCCTATTCACATTCGAAAGAAGGTCGGCAACGGGAACTACATTTGCAATCTGGCTCGCTACTCCTGGTCCAGACCTTCTTAAGAAGCACATGAGGAGAAGCAAGACTGACCCCCTGATGGAAAGGGTGAAACTGCTCCATGGCATTATCACGCACGCCTATGTGGAGTACCCAGATGGCAGGGAGGACACAGTCTCCATCAAGGACCTGGCACCCACTGAGTCTGTTGCCTCATGTGCCCTGTGAGTCATGGAGCTCATTCTCACCTCCCCCTGTCAGGGCCTCAGGGGATCCGGTTCAGGAGGAAAGTGCATCCCTCTCCACCATGGAGCCGGAGACCCAGCCCGCCTCTCCTCCCTCACAAGGGGACCAGGAGACCCAAGGAGTCCAAGACCACCCCCCCCCCCCCCCCCCCCCACTGCTAAGGTGCTCCACCAGGATCACCAGACCCCGGACCGCTTAAATTTGTAAATAAATGTATATTTTTCTGAACCCATGTCTTCATTCACAGACCCTAAATTCTATAGGAAGGGGTGAATGCAGTGAATTCACTGGTAGTGTTATACTGATGACTGGCCCCGCCTCCTGGCTCCACCCTTCATCTGCTCACATATAACCCTGTTTTCCCACTTAGAACCCTTCTGAAGATGATTATGAGACCCTACCCATAGTTATAAGCTAATAAAAGCGTTCTCCCTCCAGCCATGAGAGCTTTTATACACGCTACACCCACGTGATCTTTGCTACAAATTTTATATTTCGACAGACCATCGCAACAGGTCCTTCTGGCCCACAAGTCCATTTCCCCACAAACTAATTAACCTTTAATCCTTGTACATCTTTGGAAGGTGTGAGGAAATTAGAGCACCTGGAGGAAACCCATGCACGGAGAAGGTACAAACTCCTTATGGACGACGTTGGATTCAAATCCAGGTTGCTTGCACTGTAATAACATTGCATTAACCACTACTCTTACCAACCTGCCTAGTCTATTTTGATTTTAGCACTCTGCAACTGATTTACCAAGTTCCATGCAGATCATAAAAGCCATAGACAAATGCTGCTGAACAGGTTTTAAACCTCCTGTTAAAGGAGCCAACTTTTTTAAAAAATCCTGCAAGCACAGGGACAGTGCCCAAGATGGCAGAGCAGCAGATCTATGCTGGGCGCCAGAAACAGGGAGAAGCCCCACCCCACCTAGTTGAGAAGAAAAAGCACAAGAGACATCGTGCAGGACAGTGGCTACACAGCGGTCCAACTTGGGGTTGTGGGCTACCGGAGGCCCCGCCCACAGACTGCAGGAGAGCAGCTCATGGGAACCAGGTATCAGAACCGGGATTTGAGAGGGTGCTGAGGGCAACAAGAGCTCCTGAAAGACTTCAGGTGCAGAAGGCCTCCCGATCGTGTCAGACGATTGGATCTAGAACTCACTGTAATGGTTTAAGCAGGTGTCTGCGTGGCTGCACAAGCACTGGAGGCGAATCCACAGACATGCAAGTCTCTCTGAAGGGACTCTTTTTGTTTCTTTTTCTCATTGTTAGGGGTGATGGGTAAAGTTCATGCAGACGCTTTGCCTTACGACAGACCCAAATGGAGGTATGACATGTATATTACATTTTTAATGTATTATTATGTAACAATAGAAGGAACTTTGATGAGTATATTCAGTCTGGAATTTAGTATAAGCAATGTTCTTCTATTTGAACTTCATATATCAATTCACTGTATTTCTTAAAAAAAAATTAACCAATTTTCCTTACAAGTATTACCATGTTAAACTCTAACATTCCCATTGTCCTGAACAGATTTTACATTTAACTGTTCTCTTTTGGTACCCAAAATGTTTTTAAGGAGCTAAGTTCTCAACATTTTATCAGACACCATGACTACCAGCCCCCCCACATCTCCATCGGGCACACAGAACTCAAAACAGTCAACCAATTTACCTACCTCAGCTGCACCATTTCATCTGATGCAAGGATTGACAAAGAGATAGACAACAGACTCGCCAAGGCAAATAGCGCCTTTGGAAGACTACACAAAAGAGTCTGGAAAAACAATCACCTGAAGAAACACACAAAGATCAGTGTGTACAGAGCCGTTGTCATACCCACGCTCCTGTTCGGCTCTGAATCATGGGTCCTCTACCGGCATCACCTACGGCTCCTAGAACCCTTCCATCAGCGCTGTCTCCGCTCCATCCTCAACATTCATTGGAATTACTTCATCACCAACATCTCAGTACTCAAGCTGGCAGAGTCCACAAGCATTGAATCCACGCTGCTGAAGAACCAACTGTGCTGGGTGGGTCACGTCTCCAGAATGGAGGACTATCGCCTTCCCAAGATCGTGTTATATGGCGAGCTCTCCACTGGCCACCGAGACAGAGGTGCACCAAAGAAGACGTACAAGGACTGCTTAAAGAAATCTCTTGGTGCCTGCCACATTGACCACCACCAGTGGGCTGATATCGCCTCCAACCGTGCATCTTGGTGCCTCACAGTTCGGCGGGCAACAACCTCCTTTGAAGAAGACTGCAGAGCCCACCTCACTGACAAAAGACAAAGGAGGAAAATCCCAACATCCAACCTCAACCAACCAATTCTCCCCTGCAACCGCTGCAACCGCGCCTGCTTGTCCCACATCGGACTTGTCAGTCACCGAGCCTGCAGAAGACGTGGACATACCCCTCCATAAATCTTCGTCTGCGAAGCCAAGCCAAAGAAGAAAGAAATATACTAACTGGCAAGAAAACATCAGCATACACAAAATCTAATGCTATCAGTAGAAGAGAAAAATAATTATAAATCCATTGAAAGTCCCTAGTAATGTCATGAACACATAACTTTCAAACCTCCCGTTACTTATTAAAATGCTTTTTTTTAATTAAAAACAAACAAGTGAAATTATAGGTTTTCAAAATTGGGAATGATTTTGCATTCCTGACATACACACCAGAGAAAAAAAATCTGAAATTTATACACTTCCAAGAGAACAATTGTTTTAAAAGTTAAGCAGCAAATGGCTCGTCATTATAATCTTATTGGTGATTACATCAGAAAAAGGAAGAGGTCAGCCCTTTCATTAGTCAGTCTGTCTGGCACCAGTAACAAACATTGCCAAGTGAAATTTGTGAGAGCCCCCTGCTGTTAGAGGCAGGAGGAGACTTAAACAAACTGCTTGTGACAGAGGTTCTTTGTAAGGCACAAGCCTCATTGAAAACAGCAAAGGGTACGGGTTCTAACCTACTTTCTCACCTGAACTTGAGATTAACATTCTACATTTCCTTCCAGCTACATGCATATCGATGCAAAAATCAGATCACAAAACATTGGAACATAAATAGGCTATTCAACCTAGTGAGTCTGTCCCACCATTGAATCATGAGCTGATCCATTTTCCCCACTCAGCCCCACTGCCAAGCCTTCTCCCCATAACCTTTGATGCCTTGGCTAAACATGAACCTATCAATCTCTGTCTTAAATACACCAAGAGACTTGGCCTCCACAACCACCTGTGGCAAAAAATTCCACAGATTTACCACCCTCTGGCTGAAGAAATTCCTAGGCATCTTTCTTCCAAGCAGACGCCTTTTAATCCTGAAGTTGTGCTCTGGTCCTTGACTCTCCCACCATGGGAAACAACCTTTCAACATCTACTCTGTTCATGCCTTTCAAGATTCAAAATGTTTCAATGAGATCCATTCTCGTTCTCCTAACTTCCAATGAATACAGGCCAAGAGGTAAATAGGAGACTTTGTTTTGTTAATTAGAATCAGCAAACAGAGTCTAATGTATTGTGTATGACCAGCAGGTAATGAATCATGTATTGTCCATGAAAGGGAGATAAAGTGAGAGCATTGATAATGCCTGTGTAACAAGCTTGCCTCGTGCAGCGAGCGGGATCCAATAGAACGATCATTCACTAATTCTTCTGTGAATGACTGGAGCCACTGTCTGCTTCAATTAGGGAAAACATACTTATTTATTTCATTTCTTGGCACTGCTTTCCAATGGACTGAGACGGTGTCGGTGACTTTCCTTGATGCACTGATGCACAACCATCATTTGTCACTGCGTGGTATTGCTGGTCACCTTGTATGGTTGCCATGGAAACAATTACAAATCCTGTCCAAGTACAGAGGTATACAGACAAAAGAAAGATTTTCGCCCCTGTTAGATCAGTCACTTTGATCACTCCATCTCAATGTTTATCCATGAGCCACTTTAAAAATAATATTGAACTATATTAATAATAAAACATCCTTTTTTAGTGAGGGAAGATTTTATTTGTAAAATAAATGAACAACATAGCACAAAGTCTGGTGAGAATACCTTGAAATCATAAAACTGAATAAGAAAGTTTAAGTTTGTGTTACGTTATGTAGAATAACATAGTACTTTTGCAAGCAGTTTGACAGGTTAGCTCCAATATTGAACAGTTGTATAACGTAGAAAAGCACAATTTATAAAGCAGAGCATTATGGTAAAATAAAAGATCCATTACAACCAAGGGCAGAATGATAGCACTGTTGATGGTTTCATTCGTGAGCCCAATGACTATGTGAAAGAAACGGTCTAATCGGCTGGCACAATTTCACAATCTAAAACTGTCTCTCCAATGGGAGGATGGAAGAGAGACTGTGGCCAGGGTGTGATGGGTCCTTCAAAATGTAAGTTGCCTTTTCTAGACAGTGGAAGATCTAGATGGAGACCACGGTGGGGAAGGTTGTTTGTGTGATGTTGTGAGGCGCATTCACTACTTTCTCAAGTTTTTAAAAAAAATCTTGGGCAGAACAGATCTTATACCACACTGTAATACATCCTGAAAATATGCTTCTGATGCAGCATTTGTAGAAGTTGATGAAAGACAAAATAAACTTTCTTAGTGTTCCAGGAATGTAGAGACATTGGTACGTATTCTTGACTATTACATCAACATGTTTGGCCCAGCTCTGGTTGATGGAGACATTTATTCTTAACTAGAAGTGATTTACTTTTCCCACTTCAGCACCACAATGTGGGCAGGGGTGGGGTACGAGTTATCTTGGCACTCGTACCCATCTCCTTCTTCCGTTCCATCCCATCGTTATTTGAAACCCAGACTGGTATTGTGGCATCATCCATGAAAGATGGATTCAACACATTAATGGGCTGTACAGTCATGGATGAGTGGGAGTATGGTAGGGACATCATTGAGGATCCACAATTTGGGCATCCAGCACATCACTTAACTAAAGCAGACAAGTTCAAAAATAATGACTAAGTACAAAGAAAAGCAACATTATATTTAGACATACTTCATAGTAACAGGGCCTTTTGTCCCATGAGCACTGTACGCTTTCAAGGATGGGAAGAAATTAGAACACCTGGAGGAAACCGATGCAGGCACTGGGAGAACATCCAACCTCCTTGCAGTCAGATCCAGATTAGGATCTGGGTCACTGGTGTTATAACAGCATTGCGTTAACCACTATGAGCTATTTTGTTTTTTTAAAAAAACGGGATTAAGACGACATGATTTCGGAAGGGCTAGATCAAAATGTGCACTTTTATTTCATCTACCAGCACGCAAAACCAAAGCTGGAACTTGTCTTCATGAAAGAGTACAGTTCCCCACAGTATGTCTTCCAATGCCGATGAACCACACGTAGCTGCATTTGCAATGTGTCATGTTGGGAAGAATATCAGATTCAGTGGATTCACAGTGACGTGACTCTGGACACTAGTGTTACAATCACACCCAACTTTTATTAACAAACAGGGGAAAACAGTAATCAATCACTATTTCAGCTAAGCAACAATATATGCATTCACCTCTGACTTGAGTTGGACTTCAACTGTAAACACATACTCAACCTGCTCACATACTACTCAGACTCTCACACACACCCAGTTCCCTGACCAAAGGGGGCATGGCTACCTGCAAGCATTGATGCATCTCAATGCTATAGCTCAGCTTGAGTGTAGTGCACACCTTACCTATGACACTTCCAGCAATGTCCACAGTAGTGACCTGACATGGAGCATTATTCAGGGTTTGAACTATATGGCTGCATCGATGTTTTATACAGTTCTAATCTGGGCTTCTAGCCAACAATGACCCTAGGTGATTTAAATTAGCCAATGGCAAGGTGTGCACTAATAGGTGGCTGGAGTCCAACCTTGATTAACAGGTGATCTAACTTCCAAATAAGGTTCAGATGGGTAGGACACATATTCCAGACTGGCAGGGAAGATGCATTTCCTCCACACATGACACAATGTTAATGTTTCCACAAGGTTGATAAATTCATTTCATCAACCAGTGCCAAATGAGAAAACATTGAAACAAACTCATTAGTTGTTTTTATTATCATTAGTTGTTTCCATATTATTATTCACAACACCACATTGTATGGAATATCCTTCCTTTCCAAATTCACTTCTATTCCCAACTTGCAACTAGATACAAGAGCTTTGCTAATTGATTCACACCATCTGAGCACAATTATTGGCCATTGATGTAAATCAGAAGAATACACTTAGTTTTAAACAAACAGAAAAAAAAATTAAATGCACAGAATACAAATGCAATTTTTTAAATTAAAGGCTTCCTTACAACTAATAAATAGCACACCTTATTGTTGGACTAATAGTAAAGAGATGATTAAAAACAATAGAATTCTTAACTAATTTTCTTTCAACAAACCTCTACATTTATTTTAATAACTTCATTTCTCAGTTTTGTATAACGCTCATCATTATGTCCATAGCATTAATGAATTTATTCATTAAAATAACCAAAGGATGATTCAGAGTCAAAGACCATATTGTGGAAAAAAAAAACAAATTTTCAGAGGGTAATAAACAACTATTATCATCAGCTCTTTTGTGGAGAAACAACCCATCATTGCTCTAGAAATTTACCCCAGTGCTTTGATTTACTTTATTCTTGTCCACTCTAAATTTACTGATTTACTCAGCAAAGGAAGACTAGTTGAAGCTGAGGAAACAAAATTTGCTTGGAGCTCTGAAGTCATGTCAGAGCCTGGTTCACTTTCAGACCAGTTTTATTTTTCTGTGATTAGTCATTTACGCACGTTAACTCACCAAGCACAAAATTCCAAGCTGCTAAACATCGAGATGAGAGCTTTCGCCTTCTGGTTCCAGCTTTTCATCATCAGGTTTGTACACGTGAGGAAAGAAGCCTTGACTGTGGGTTAGAACATTTACCCCTGGAGCAGAAGATGAGGAATTCCTGGGTTCTCTCAAGCATACGTGACTTCCTACTACTTCATCGTCAGAGAATGTCTGGGAATTGAAGATTTAGAAAGAAAGGGGAAAGGAGAAGCAATGAAAAATACACAAAACTAAAATGGTAAATCAATGCAGTTTTAATGAAAAGTGTAAATAATTTTGAGGAGAAAATATGTTCTGGAGATAGAATGTTGATTTTAATCGTGAGCACAGCGTATAAAACTCTTATTAGTATTGACAAAGAACCAGTAAAAAACACAGAAAAGCTGGAGGAACCCAACAGGTCATGCAGCGTCCATAGGAAGAAAAGATATATTACTGAACCTTTGGACCTGAGCCATTCCTCTTGACAAAGAACCAAGATTGTTGTTCATAGATCTCATGGTGATCCTTGAATTAATTAAAAAAAATGATGGAGATCTCAGTTTTTAAAGAATCAGTATGGCAAGAGATTCAGTCAAATAATGGGGAAATAATGCACTACAGATCAAGGTGAAAATGAGACCACAATGAAATAATCTGACGGCATGAAATTACAAAGTTTAAAAACAAAAGTAGATCATGCTGTTAATGCTTTAAAAAAAAATCAAATAGCATCTATGAATTTAATGCTTTGACGTTTAGTTAAGGTCATCAACCTGATATTTTAGGGTTATTGTTCCACTGCAATTTTTCCACTCAACAGGGCATGAGCCACACATCTGGCAGGGACGGGAATGACATCTGGAAAGGCTCCAGCCCCCGCTCACAGTTGCGAATGCTTGCCAATCCTTTTGAATTCCTTCATTGTGGTAAATAGGTGGCGTGGTTAGTGTGGGGGTTAGTGCGATGCTATTACAGTGCCAGCAACCTGCATTCAAATCTATTGCTCCCTCTGAGGAGACTGTACATTCTCTCTGCGTCTTTGTGGGTTTTCCCTGGTCCTCCGGTTTCCTCCCATTGTCCAAAATCATACAGCGTTATGGGTTAGTTTGGATATTATTGGGTGGCATGGGTTTAAATGGCCAGAAGTGGCTTCTACAGTACTGTAAATAAATAATATTTTTTACACTTTTAGGTACTACTGAAGCTTGCAGACTGTAGCAACTACACATGATGAAAACAATCGTAAATGAGCCATGTGGTGCATCCACAATATTGCACGATTAATTCTATGAAAAATACCTTTTAATTTACATTTTGTATTCATGAATTAAATTGCACTTCTTTTCCAAAATTTCAGCTGGATGCCTTATCTCAGAAAAGCTCATTTTCCTTCATGTTTGACAATATTTTCTTTGTAAATTAAATATAATTCTCTAGGTGAGGACTGGTCCACGTGAAAGACTAAAGACATAACTGGATAAATTGCTTAGCATAAGAATGGCTAAAGGTCTTTTTTTATATTCTGCTCTCATAATATAAGGCTCCAACCAAATGTGCACCCTCAATACTTTCAGCTTATGTGAAATAATTTCGTAGCCCACTTTTGCCCAAGGCAAATCAAGTTGAAATTATGATATTATGAGTCAACTGGGAGAGACTTCCAGCTGGCCTCTGTATGTACATCAGCCCAGTGTATCATCTTGTCATGTTATTGTCAATGGAATTAACCAATCAGAGATCTCGAGTCATCTCACAGACTTCATTTCACATGCTATATAATGGAGAGTAAGAGGCTGATTTCATAATTTAATCGAAAACTTTGCAAACTACATCTAGACCTTGACTACAGTTTTTTTTAATTAAAACCTTAGTTTTGTCTCATTGTAAGAAAACCTCATCGTTAACCATGGTTAGTGTCCTTGACAATAGTCATGGCTACAATTTAGGTTCCAAACAATTTCTCTCACTGAACATACCCAGCTAGGTCCAGGCGCTACACCAAAATGGGCTGTTTGCCCACTGTTTGTGTCAACATCTCTGCATGAACTTCCTTCCACAACTATTAAAGCTCAATTTCTGTATTTTATGAGTTGTAAATTATACAGTAAAAGATTTAAAAAAAACACAGAAATTTGGACCAAGAATCCAAACTTCTCAGACTTTTTAATTTAGTGGTTGTGCACAGAAGTCACAGAAATAAGTAAATAAATATTTTTTTTGGTACTTTGTATTTTATGTGAAAAAAAATGTTTTGTTCATAAACTATCAAAATTTACTTGTTCATCTCTTCCTTATTCTCCTTAAATTTTAATTTTAGAAGTATTGCCCGAGAATCTGGAAAATCCAGACCAGCCCAATTTCTGAGCTGCTCGGATTTTTGGACCTTTACTGTAATTTACTTGTTCTATGTGTACAAAAATTTCCTATTATAATTTTCATTAGTGAGTAACTAATTAAGGGTAGCCTTAAGTCACTGGCTGAGGATAAACCAGAATAATTTGTAAACAACAAAATACATCTGGTATTGACAAAGAAACTATTTTCTTTCATTCTTAAAGCTTAGTGTAACGTTCACAACATATGCATGCATTGTTAGTTGATTGACATAGTCATAAAAATATCTCAGTGCCAGTTTTGTAAATGACTGAATTATTCTATACAGGACAGGTGCTAATGCCTTACTCAATAACGTTGTTTGTATAAGAATTAGTCTGCATTTCGTTGATCTCAGGCATGTCAAGTCATGGAATCATTCGGCAGGATAGCATCCTTCATCTTATTAAATTCATGCCAACTGCTCAAACATCAATTAGCACTGATTCCACACCAACCCCTTATTTTATTCCCACTTCTCTCAGATTCTGCAGCAAACTTACCCGCTAAGTGTAACTTATAGAGGCCAATTAACTTTGCAGCCTACACGTATTTATGATTTGGGAGGAAACCAGAACACTCAGAGAAAACCACACAGGGAGCGCATGCAAACTCGCAAATACAGCATCGCAGGTCAGGATTAAATCCAGATTGCTGGAGATGTGAGGGAACAGCTCTACTAGCTCCACCATAGTACATCAGAAACACAATGGAAGCAGAATAAGGATGCTAATGTGCCATTAATAGTCTACCCAAAATATTTTGCTTTTCCTCCAGAAGCTTAGGGAAATTAGCTGTGGTTCCTTCTGAAGCCCCCACGCTGTACATATTTGTCCTCAGTGCTTGAACTAAACATTGGCTGCTTTGCCTTGTTTAAAAAAAAAGAAATACTAAATATTGGTAAAGGACTTCTTGCACCCAAGAGAGAGACAGGAATGTCGATGAAAACTAACAGCGGGGCAAATAAAAAGAAATCACAACTCATACCTTACACATCTGAACATTACAGGCGAAAATGTACTTCAGTGAAAATGAACTCACCCGCAAGTAATTAATTTTACATATTTTAAGCAATATTATTTTGATTTTTTACCTAAAATTTGATATTTTGTTTATTTTAATTCCAATTGACATCTAATCAACAAAGCAAACCAGTAAGACTGAAATTGCACCTTGAAATTTGATATTGTAGCAATCAGAGTATAATTAATTTTGAGTTTTAATCATAACCTGGCAGTTTAGGTCATTGTTTTTATTAAAAAAAATATATTTCTGAAGGTATCAGAAAGTAACTGAACATTTTGCATCTAGCAGTTATTCAAAAATAAAAATATATCATGATTTCTATAATTATGTTGTCAAGATGAAGCAACTACAATAGATTCTATTAGAGAACCACTGTTATAGATCCAGCAACCAGGACACAGGTTTGATTCCCGCACTGTCTGTAAGGAGTTTGTACATTTTTCCTATGTCTGTATGGGTTTCCTCTCGGTGCTCTGGTTTCCTCCCAGCCTTCGAAATATACCGGGGTTGTAGATCAATTGGGTGTGATTGAGCAGCAAGGGCTTGTGGGCCGAAAGGGACTGTTACCGTACTATATGTCCAAAATAATTTCAGAAAATAAGGCTCTGAAATCGATAAGCTTTTCTCAAGCATATTTTTAAGGGGTGATTGTCATTAAAAATAGTTCATTTTATTATTTATAATCATTTTGACAAACACAAACCGTGAAGGAAAAGTAGCTTTAATTATCCTCAGGTGCAATTTGGCTTCACATCACTCAGATCAAAACCTCGTCCAAACATCTTGTCAACAAATCTTTTCCAGAATTCTCACAGATACCCACAAAAATCTGGTACAGTCTTTCTTCTTTCTTTCTTCTTTGGCTTGGCTTCGCGGACGAAGATTTATGGAGGGGTAATGTCCACGTCAGCTGCAGGCTCGTTTGTGGCTGACAAATCCGATACGGGACAGACAGACACGGTTGCAGTGGTTGCAGGGGAAAATTGGTTGGTTGGGGTTGGGTGTTGGGTTTTTCCTCCTTTGTCTTTTGTCAGTGAGGTGGGCTCTGCGGTCTTCTTCAAAGGAGGTTGCTGCCCGCCAAACTGTGAGGCGCCAAGATGCACTGTTTGAGGCAATATCAGCCCACTGGCGATGGTCAACGTGGCAGGCACCAAGAGCTTTCTTTAGGCAGTCCTTGTACCTCTTCTTTGCTGCACCTCTGTCTCGGTGGCCAGTGGAGAGCTCACCATATAACACGAACTTGGAAAGGTGATGGTTCTCCATTCTGGAGACGTGACCTACCCAGCTCAGTTTGATCTTCAGCAGTGTGGATTCGATGCTGTCGGCCTCTGCCGTCTCGAGTACTTCGATGTTAGGGATGATGTTAAGGATGGAGCGGAGACAACGCTGGTGGAAGCGTTCTAGGAGCCGTAGGTGATGCCGGTAGAGGACCCATGATTCGGAGCCGAACAGGAGTGTGGGTATGACAACGGCTCTGTATACGCTAATCTTTGTGAGGTTTTTCAGTTGGTTGTTTTTCCAGACTCTTTTGTGCAGTCTTCCAAAGGCGCTATTTGCCTTGGCGAGTCTGTTGTCTATCTCGTTGTCGATCCTTGCGTCCGATGAAATGGTGCAGCCGAGATAGGTAAACTGGTTGACTGATTTGAGTTTTGTGTGCCCGATAGAGATGTGGGGGGGGGGGGGGGCTGGTAGTCATGGTGGGGAGCTGGCTGATGGAGGACCTCAGTTTTCTTCAGGCTGACCTCCAGGCCAAACAAACATTTTGGCAGTTTCCGCAAAACAGGACATCAAGCATTGAAGAGCTGGCTCTGAATGGGCAACTAAAGCGGCATCGTCTGCAAAGAGTAGTTCACGGACAAGTTGCTCTTGTGTCTTGGTGTGAACTTGCAGGCGCCTCAGATTGAAGAGACTGCCATCCTTGCGGTACCGGATGTAAACAGCGTCTTCATTGTTGAGGTCTTTCATGGCTTGTTTTAGCATCATGCTGAAGAAGATTGAAAAGAGGGTTGGTGTGAAAACGCAGCCTTGCTTCACGCCATTGTTAATGGAGAAGGGTTCAGAGAGCTCATTGCTGTATCTGACCCGACCTTGTTGTTTTTCGTGCAGTTGGATAACCATGTTGAGGAACTTTGGGGGGCATCCGATGTGCTCTAGTATTTGCCAAAGCCCTTTCCTACTCACGGTGTCGAAGGCTTTGGTGAGGTCAACAAAGGTGATGTAGAGTCCTTTGTTTTGTTCTCTGCACTTTTTTTGGAGCTGTCTGAGGGCAAAGACCATGTCAGTAGTTCCTCTGTTTGCGCGAAAGCCGCACTGTGATTCTGGGAGAACATTTTCGGCGACACTAGGTATTATTCTATTTAGGAGAATCCTAGCAAAGATTTTGCCTGCAATGGAGAGCAACGTGATTCCCCTGTAGTTTGAGCAGTCTGATTTCTTGCCTTTGTTTTTGTACAGGGTGATGATGATTGCATCACGAAGGTCCTGAGGCAGCTTTCCTTGGTCCCAGCAGAGCTTGAAAAACTCATGAAGTTTAGCATGCAGAGTTTTGCCGCCAGCCTTCCAGACCTCTGGGGGGTGGGGGGGGGGGGGGATTCCATCCATACCTGCTGCTTTGCCACTTTTCAGTTGTTCAATTGCCTTATATGTCTCTTCCCGGGTGAGGACCTCATCCAGCTCTAGCCTTAAGGGCTGTTGAGGGAGCTGGAGCAGGGCAGATTCTTGGACTGAGCGGTTGGCACTGAAATGAGATTGAAAGTGTTCTGACCATCGGTTGAGGATGGAGATCTTGTCGCTGAGGAGGATTTTGCCGTCTGAGCTGCACTGCGGGCTTTGGACTTGGTGTGAGGGGCCGTACACAGCCTTTAGAGCCTCGTAAAAACCCCTGAAGTCGCCAATGTCCGCGCTGAGCTGGGTTCGTTTGGCGAGGCTAGTCCACCACTCATTTTGGATCTCCCGGAGCTTGCGCTGAAGTTGGCTGCATGTGCGACAGAAGGCTCGTTTCTTTTCTGGCCAGGACGGCTTTGCAAGGTAAGCCTGGTGGGCAGCTCGCATCTTTGCCAGCAGCTCCTGGATTTCCTGGTTGTTTTCGTCGAACCAGTCCTTGTTTTTACTGGAGGAGAAGCCCAGTACCTCTTCAGTGGATTGCTGTATGGCAGTCTTCAGCTGATCCCAGAGGGTTTCAGGGGACGAGTCCGTGAGGCGGATTGCATCCTCGAGCTTTGCTTTGAGGTTTGCCTGGAAGTTTCCTCTCACTTCATCTGACTGCAAGTTTCCAACATTGAACCTCTTTCTGGGGGCTTTACTGTTCCTGGACTTTGGCTTGAAGTGAAGGTTGAGGTTGCAGCGAACCAGTCGGTGGTCAGTGTGGCATTCCGCGCTGGGCATGACCCTGGTGTGGAGCACATCTTGTTTGTCTCTTTCTCGCACCAGGACGTAGTCCAGGAGGTGCCAGTGTTTGGATCGGGGATGCATCCAGGTAGTCTTCAGGCTGTCCCTCTGCTGAAAAAGGGTGTTTGTAATGACAAGCCGCTGTTCTGCGCAGAGCTCCAACAGGAGGTGCCTGTTGTCATTGCACTTGCCGACACCATGCTTGCCCAGGATTCCTGGCCAGGTTTTTGAGTCTTTGCCGACGCGAGCGTTGAAGTCGCTAAGGATGACAACCTTGTCGGCTGTAGGGGTGCGTTGAATGAGGTTGCGCAGATAAGTGTAGAACTTGTCCTTTTCTGCTGGTTCCGCCTGGAGGGTTGGAGCACAGACACTGATGAGGGTGATGCGACGCTTGTTTTGAAGGGGGAGTCGCATGGACGTGATCCGGTCCGAGTGGCCTGTCGGGAGGTTTTCAAGTTTGTTGGCAATGGAATTCTTGACCATGAAGCCTACACCAGATAGGTGTCGTTCATCCATAGGCTTGCCAGACCAGTAGAATGTGTAGCCCGTGCCACATTCTTGGAGGCTGCCTACATCTGCAAGGCGGACTTCACTGAGAGCGGCTATGTCGATGTCAAGTCTGAGGAGTTCATGTGCGATGAGGGCAGACCGAGGTTCAGGTCGGTGGCTGTCAGCCTTGTCTAGCATGGTTCTGATGTTCCAGCATGCTAGCTTGAGTTTGTGAGCATCTTTTGAGGGGGAGGACATGGAGGGGGAGGATGTGGACCTGTCCTCAGGCCTGCGCAAAGGAGCTTTTAGGTGGAGTGCAGTGTGCGCAGTACTGGCCCCACCCTTTACACCCATGGTTCGTGTGCCGTGGCCAAGCAAGCTGGGACGTGGCAGCGAGGTCCTTGGGTCATAGGTTTTATATCGGAGTGGCCTTCTCCTATGCAGGTTTTTTACCCGGGCTGGAGGGGCCTGCCTCCCCTCCTAGGTCGGACCCATTAACACAATCTTTCTGTTAAGCATCTAAAAACAGTTTAACTTTAGAAGAGGGATGTTACACATGTCAATTTTGTAATATTTCTCTATTCTTACACCCCAAAATGCAATAAAATGTAACAGTGTCACATTTAATCATTTTCACTTGTCTGTAGCTATCTTTACAGCTAATGGTCAATTTCAAAATTGGTGCTTGGGCACTATTTGGTTTATTGAGGTGATGAAACATGTTAAAATATATCTTGTCCCCTTAATTCTTTATGAATAAAAACATTTAAAAATTATGAGTTTATAACTGTTTCTTAGAAGTACTTTGCGATGAATTTTACAATGTCTATCTTAAACACTGAAGACTGTCACACCAAAATGGACTGCTGGATTCTGTCTGCAAATTTTTACTTCGAGTTATGTGTCTTTATCATTTCCAATATCACCTCTCTTTACTTGAATGCTTAAATCTCTTCTCGCATGATATTTAGTTGTGGATCAGCAGTGATCCTCCCCAGGGATGGACCAAAGTATTTGACCTCATACCCAGGCGCGATGCTGAGAGAATCAGCCTTGCATTATCAGTGGAGCCCACCTTTCAGATGAGAAGTTAAGTTGATGGCGCTGACATTATAGCTTTTTTAAACATACAACAGGATGCATTTCTATATTATTTGCAGGGCAAAAGATCATATGGATAAGTTTGAGTGTAAGATTTTTTTTATATCATTCTTAAAAGAGAGCTATTATTGCTTTGTTTCATTACTCTCTAGAAGAGAGGATTTCCTTGAATTCAACTCAAAAAGTAATAGTAGCTTTTATTTCGTTGATGGTCAGATGAGCAATTTTGATAAGATGGAAAGACACCAGAGCACCAACTCGCGTGCACTGGTTACAGGAATTTAAGTCTTGCTTGAGTTTGGAGAAAATGAGATATAATGTTGGGGTGCGCTGTCGGTCAGAAGCAAACACACAAAACCAAAGACTGTACAACAGGCTTTATTTGACATAAACTTCCACAGAGACAGCTGTGAGGAGAGCTGCTGTAAACTCTGAGAGTGTCTTCGAAGGGCCAGCTCAGGCTTAAATCCCGGAGGGTGATTGACACCCGACCGGGTGTGGCTTGGTCTATTCAGGTCGGCGGATTAACATCCGGCCAGGTGTTGTCTTGTTCCTATGCTCTACTGCAGGTACAGAGATTGCCCCCTGCAGTAGGCCAGTGGTGTACCACCACAAATGTTAAAGAGATCAAGGTTGAATTTGACAATATGGGACCCATTCATGGACTATTATCATAATTTGATTACTTCGGCAGGGGTGCTTTTCTGTTTGATGTCCAAGAGCCAATATTCAATTCTTTACAATTTATTTGCTGGTGACCATGTTTAGTTGGAGGTGTTAGATTAGTATGGTTTTTTTCTTTTGTTTTTTTTGACAACTAGAAGAGATTGGTCTATTTAGATAATCACAAGGTACATCTCAGTGTTAGAAATATGAGGAAATTCTTATAAGGATTTTTCACTTTTTTGGAGAATTATATAAGACAATGTATAATTGGTATGTGACTCATATTCTGTATTGTGTTACGGAGTCCAGGGGACCCCAAAAACCAGCAGCTATAGATATGCACCTCAACACAGGGTTACTTAAACAAAAGTTGTTTTTCACTATATTTGAACAAGAAAACAGAAATAACTTATTACTTAATCCCAAAATTAGAAAAGTTCTTTGGATCACAATCCAATCTCATTGGTTGCAGGCAATTCTTGTCCTGTGCACAGAAGTTAGCATTAACAAAGTTCACCAGTCTTTGGTGCTTAACAGGCAAATGGTTACCACTCAGGAGGGTTCTTGCTGGTTTTCAGGGAGAGATTCCTTTTCCAGGACATCAACAACTGATTCCTTCTCAATCAGTCTTGCGGATGAAACTTGCCCCCTTCAGGGTTCTCCAGATGATCCTCTTTCGTTCAGGTCACCTTTCACACCGCCAGTCTTCTCCTTTGACCAGGCAGCCTTCCAAAGTTTGCCAGCTTGTCCTTCCTTCTTGAACTGATTTCTGTCTCCTCTCTCTCTGTTTCACATCCTCCCTCTCTGAGAGCAAATCTCTTCTCCTCTGCCTGCAAAGATCACATGCTCTCCCAGGCAAGCTGCTGTCGATACTTTGTTGCCTCCTGCAAAAAGCCATTCTGCAAAAGTCCTGCAAATATTCTGTGTTTTAAAATATGTGTGTGCAAGCTGCTCTAACAATTTTTCCCAGTCCACCTCTAAATAGTCTGTCACAATTGCATTATACAAAAGCTATATAATTAATTAATATCTGAACAATATATACATGTAATATTTTTCTCTATCAAATTAATAAAAATGTTTTAAAAACAAAAGAGTACATAAGCAAGCTCATAATTTCAGCACCAAATTTCTGAGTTGTAATGTTGACTGTCAAAATTGTAACAGTTGGAATTGCTAGAACCAGTTGCACAGAAGTTCACAGCCATTATCTTTTGTCAGCCTCCAGTAAGGCAATCCTTGCACTGTTTGAGTGTGCAGTTGGCGCTGACCACCCCCCTTTGTTTCATTGAAGAATCTGTGCTTGGACCAAGGATAATCTTGCTGAAGCAAGGACACCTCACACATTGCCCCTCAAAGATGTTTGGCCCACAAACATCTTTCTAGGTGCTGAGGGCCCTTTTCCAGCAGCTTCCTCTGCTTTGAATGCCTCTGTTCATTTCCCTAGTCCTGGTATATTTTAAGGGGAATGAACAGTAGTTCACCAGTGGCTGGGAGAAATGTGTTTGCTGTGGACACTTGAATTTAATAAAAGAAAAAAATCAGAGCTTGCCACACCAGTCTCTGGGGTCGTTTATAACTTGAACCAACTATAGAAAGCAGAAATGTAGAATAAATGAGTAGAATTGTGTCAAATGCTCAAATAAATCAATCAACAATAAGTTGTTATCACTTCCTAAATGCTGGTATGGAGTTCTCCTATAAATTTAAAGGTGGGGGGGGGGGGGGAGCTATTCACTACAACATTGAATTTAAACATGGTCGTGCAAGTGGGATTCAAATGGGACATGTGTCTTCAAAATATTCCGCTAAAACATGTACTCAGTTTGTAGACACATCCTTATGACATGAAGGCCACCCATGTGCAGTCTTTCAAAAGCTGACAGATTAAAATTTTGGTGCATGCCTTGATCTTGAAATAATGGTGGTCACAGTGACTTGAGTCCATTGTTGTAAAAACTCACCTGGTTCACCTATGTGCTTTGGGGAAGGAAATCTTCCCTTGTCTTGCCTTTATGCAACTCTGGAAATGTCAGAGTAGGTGATTTTATATTTGCCTCCACACTTCATGGATTGACAATAAACGTTGGGTTTGTCCATATCTCAAGTTTAAGTTTGTTGTCATGTAGCAAGGTGCAGTGAGGAAGTCTTTTTTTGGAAGGATTCCAGCTAGACAGCCCATGTAAGACTGTTTAGGACTACAGAGTTACAGAGAAAGAGATCGGATAGTGCAAAGCAAAGGCAACATAATTTTACTATTGTCAGATTTATTGTGGCAGGAAAAAAAGTCACGAATGAAGAATTTATAATCAGAAGAATCTTATGACAGAAACAGTTAGCAAAAACTGTAAAAATTAATGCAATTTAATTTAGACTCCAAAATAAATAACTAAAACTGTTCATGGTTCTTATTGAATTTTCTCTTAGTTGAACACAAAAAAAATTGTCAAGACAGAAAATTCTGAGAATTTAAGATTTTAAAATTTAATTTAGACATACAGCACAATAACAGGTCATTAACATAACAATTACAGCACGGAAACAGGCCATTAGGCCCTTCTAGTCCGCACCGAACCAAACACCCCTTTCTAGTCCCACCTTCCTGCACAATGCCCATAACCCTCCATCTTCTTCTCATCCATATACCTGTCCAACCTTTTCTTAAATAATACAATTGACTCCACCGCCACTATTTCTCCTGGAAAATCATTCCACACGGCTACCACTCTCTGAGTAAAGAAGTTCCCCCTCATGTTACCTCTAAACCTCTGCCCCTTAATTCTTAACTCATAACCTCTTGTTTTAATCTTTCCTCCTCTTAACGGAAATAGTCTATCCACATCCACTCTGTCTATCCCTTTCATAATCTTAAATACTTCTATCAAATCCCCTCTCAACCTTCTACGCTCCAAAGAATAAAGACCTAATCTGTCCAATCTCTCCCTATACTCTAGATGCTTAAACCCAGGTAACATTTGGCCCAATAGACCATGCCGCCCAAAAAGACCCAATTAACCTACACCCCCAGTACACTTCGAACAGTGGGAGGAAACCAGAGTTCCTGGGGAAAACCCATACAGACACAAGGAAAACATAGAAGCTCGTTACAACAGCGTGGGATTCAAAACCCTGTCGCAATCGCTGGCACTGTAAAGGTGTTGAATTAACAGCTATGACAACCATATAGTTTTAGAGAATAGTTTCAACTAACTACCCTGGATTACAAAGACTTTTCTTCCTGAACATTTTATGGATTTTGGCCTGCTGATCATGAAAATCACCTTAAAAATTTCTATCACGTACTGTTTTTAGATATAACCTATTTCTGAATTTCTCGTCATATTTTTAACATGCTTCAAGCAGACAAAACCATGAAGTGTAACATGTTATTCACAATTCATTTCCTGCATTGCACTTGGACTTCTTTGCTGATCTTGGTGGAGTCAGGAACAAACATGGTGAACGATTTCCCCAGGACATTGCAACTATGGAAAAGTGGTATTGGACAACTAGAATCCATCAATGCTGGCCAACTATTGTTGGACACTAACAGGAGAGGCATCAGATGCTGACTACAAATGATAATCAGCGGCAAAACATTTTTAGGTCAATTGAACACACGCAATGTGTCAGGATCATTATGTGATTAAACATACTAAATTCAATAAAAATTACTTTAATGTTTCTCCAACTTCCTATGTAATACAGCAAATCTGAAATTATCTTTGTGTTCAGCTTGAAGTTGCCTATCATAATCCTCTTTTTTTTCAGGAAGCAAACCTTTTGAAACAAAAATGTTGTCCAGTGCATTTGATACAAAATAACTAGTCTGTTATGATATGGCAATTCTTTTTAAAACTCTGAATTTCTGGAGTTCTGCTGGCATGTACTTTTTGTGATCTATTTTCAACTGTTAAATTTAGACATACAGCATGGTTATAGACCCTTCCACCCCATGAACCTGTGCTGACACAGGGAAAACATGCAAACTCCTTACAAACAGCACTGGATTCGAATCAAGCTCACTGGAACAGTGTTGTACTAATCGCTAGGCTAACCCTGCCTCCCTTATGTACTCACTGAGATTAAGTACATCCATGCAATTTAATTCCTACAGCTGTTTCTAATTGGCCTCCAGCAGGGAAACAGTTGCATTCATTTGTACTTTCCCTAAAGTTCCAACAGCTTGATAACTTATTTTTAAAGGAGCAAAATAAGTTAAGTGGTTAAAACTATTTTTTATTTTTACATTAATTATGCAATGAAATGTTATTTCAAAACCATTAGAATAGACATAGTGCTTGTAGGATGGACATGTTATTGTACACTTCTGTAAAATTTCTCAAAAAAGAATTATTTATGGAATAATTTGTGGACTATCATTCATGGCTAGCTTCTCTGAAGTAAACTGATAGATGTAGGAAAATTTTGCTTTTTATTTCATGTGGTTAAGTTCATGTGTGTTGGTGTAAGCTGAGATCAAGTTGGTTCTCAGATTTAATTACAAATTCTTAATTTAATATCTATGAAAATGAATGTTTCTTAAAGTACAACACAATTTTACAGCTTTCTATGATATTTTGTTGGCAATTCCAGGCATAATATGTCATTCCCAACTTGTTACTATTTAGAGCAAATGAGTTCACTTAATTAAAAGTATATTTTTTTACATTCATCTACCAACTCAAACATAACTCAGCTTAGTTTAGTCACTTTGAAGGGCCTGAAAGAACAGTTCCACTTGGAACGTGACACAGGTAATTGTCTTTTCAGTTCATACTGAGAGATTCTCCGGCCAGAACCTATCTCATCCACTTTCTTTGACTCCACTATTACTAGTCAGCTGGCCACTAATAACCTGATGTAAGTAACCCTCTACCCACTCACCAATTGCTAGCTCAACATGAATCAAGGAAATCTGGCTGGCATACATCGATACTAAAGATAACAAGGCATTATTTCAAAGGAGATCCTGGACAATACTTCCAAGCAACAGCATAAACTACAGATTATTTGTACTTTGTGGGGTCTTCCGATGATCAACTTGACTATCATATTCCCTACTTTGCATTAGTGATATATATTTTATTGGCTGCAATGTTATGATACTTTAGAGACCTTTATTTATTCCATGATAATAGGCTTGAAATATGTTGGATGTTTTATCATGTCATATCTTCACATATCTATTTGGCACCTATCTAAAATTTATTGACTAGAATTTCTTCAGGCTCTTCGGAGGCTAGGCAGTTATTTACTGTGGTGTAGTGTGGATTGTGGAGGGTCTTGTGGCTTCTCCGTCTGGAACCTGGTGGGAGTGTGGATTGCAGAGGGTCATGTGACCTCTCCAGCTGGAGCCTGGTCAGAAATCACCTTGCTTGCCAATCAAGAGTTATATCTGCCTTCCTGTGAGACTGACGTGTGATTGGTCCTCCAAGTGCCAATCAATGGTTATATCTGCCCACAGGTGGGGCTGATGTATGATTAATCCTTGCAGGTCATGTGGACAGTCTATCTCTTCTCTCTTTCCCCCCCCCTCCCCCCCTTGCTGCTGAAGCTCAGGTTGCAGGCAGCTGTGGAGGGCTGACTGCAATGGGCCCATCCAGGATTCCAAGCTCTGGACAATGCTGGAGATCAGGTTCATTTGATATACTTGTTAGTTGTAATTAATTTACTGTTTGATAGTGTGTTGTGCCTGCTAGAGATAGGGAGAATTGGTGGGTGTCATGTGTTTAACTCTCGCATTCCCAGTCAGGAGTTGAGAATATTTAGCAGAGATTTATTCACACGCAATGTGTAGTTATTTGTGTATTATTGCCGAGTATGTTCTGATCCAACAACTCTTGTTGGATCAGTGTTTGGAAATTCAGTTGTATCTGATGCCCATGGCAGCTATTAATTTTAGCCTTCTAGAAGAGAAGGTCTTTCTCTTCCAAGATACAGCATTGTAGTGCATGTGCATTGAGTTGCCCAACAGAATCATCTCTCTTGTTATCAGCTCATGAATATAATACATGAGCTGATTACAAGACTGATGACTCTGTTGGGCAACTCAATGCAAGCACTCAAGGAAAACAACACAATCACACACACCAGATGTGATACTTCTGGCCAGCTGAAGCAACACTTAGGCTCTCTGGACTGCTCTGAAGCATTCGTGAAGTACTCAGCTGAGTGAGTGTGGGAATTCGTGGAGGTCTGATGCACACTGCATAATTACATTCTATCTCCAACAAGCATCAAAACAGCACTTCTGACTGCTTCTCTGGGAGGATAAGAGCAGCTGTGGTTGAGGAGGTCACCATCTCCAGTTTCCCTAAAGTTACTCCCTTGAAATTGTCTCTGGGTCTAAGTGGTGGAAATCACTCCCTAAATGCAATCTGGGTTTACCATCACCAATGGACTGCAGCACGTGAAAGTGACATCTATACCACCTACTCAAGGTTAGTTCAGCATTGACCGTGAACAATGGCATTCCCTATGCTCCAGAAAGGAGAGAACTTAGATCATCTATTTCCACACACACTGACCAAGAAGAAGGTGTCTGGTTGTGTCATCTGAAAATTCCTTCACTCCCTATGACTATTGTAGTGAAATTTCTGAACTCCTCAGGGCCAAATGCGCAAAACGAACGATCCAAGTTAGGCGATCCCATTGGCTTCTCAATGTGGGCTAGAAGACCTCCTATCGCTGCTGATATTTCAGCTTCTTTCAACTTCTCCTCCCTGGGGCCCAATGAAGTTTGTGGAAAGATCAGAGACCACACCCACACATGATGTGCCATTTCCCGCATCCACCCAATCCAATCGCGCCAGTTCTCGAGGAGGTGCAAGCTCACTTCATTGTGATCAGCCAGTCATCTGGGTGATTAGCCCTAGCTGGATGATGAAATCAATATAACAAGCAGACTGAAATAGATAGGGAGATGCCAGCATCACTATCAATAACCATGGGTGAATTTCAGTTGTGGAACTTGAAGTCCAAATACAATGATGCTTTTCTTTGTGCATAACCTCCAAAAGTAGCATCATCAAAGTATGTCAACTTTTAAAATATATTGTGCTTTTGTTGTTTGTTTTGAAACCACAGATTCATGCCATGCTGCTTTCAAATATTTTTAGTTATTCCTTAAAAATGTAACAGTATCTCCCTAAACTTCTGCAGTACTGATTCCATGCACAAACTGCTCTCAATGCCAGTTTAAAGTGTTGATCTCTCATCGCTGCCACCCACCAAGAGGAAATGGCCTTTCCCTCTTAACAATATGAAAACCTTGTATAATTTTAGCAACTTTTATTTTGGGCTTCTCTGCTCCAGTGGGAAAAATCTCAGGATCTCAAGCCTCTGCTCATAAATATACTTTCTGATTTCTCCGATGTGGAGGTTCATAATTTTGAAACAGTCTGCATTGGCCTTCGACAATGCAAACAAATATTCCGTTGTTGACTTTCTCCTTCAATGTCTTCTGCGTGTCAGCCTAGTGGAGAGAAGGCGCAGTCTTTACTCAATCCACGAACAGTTCTGGTCAATTAGCTGACAGCAGCCAAATATTCCATTCAGTCTCCATTACTGTAGAGGTGCATGTCACCTCTCACAACAGGAACAGGTAGCTACGTCCATCCACTTTGCTGAACAGGGTTCCTGTCTATCAGAATCTGAAGCACACCATTCATTTAGTTTTTATAATTATGCATTTTAGAACATTTAAACTTGGTGTTGGAAGCGTTTATTTTGAACAGGTCAAATGTTTAGACCAAGAGAATGCATTTCCTACTGCTGCTTCTATACATTGCATTTGCCACCACCATTTCCCACCTTCTCCATGTTCCGACCCTTACAGCAGCATTCCGATCATGTGAGCCGGCGGAGCGATGATCCTTCCCCGAGAGGGATTGTAGTTGGCACCTTGGAGATGACCACAGTGGATTTGAGCGCCACATTCTGCCGATGCTCCTGAATGTGTAGCCACTATAAGCAGATGCCTGGGAGAGGAGGGTTGATGATTCCATCAGCCCACAACCCAACTCCCTGCTGCCTGACAGCCCCCGCCTCACTGGGGAAGGGAGGTCTGCGGGGGCCGTCGGGACAGGGGTGGCCATTGGGGGCTGTTGGGGCAGGGGTAGCTGGTGGGGGCCATCGGGGCAGGGGCAGCTGGTGGGCAAGGGGAGGTCTGCAGGGGCGGCCATTGAGGCAGGTGCGGCCAGTGGGGTAGGAGTAGCCGGCAGGGCAGGGGCAGCATGTGCAGCCTGTGACAGCCCGGCTGGCTGTTCCTGCACTGGTTCGCTCTCTGTGACTCAAAACATGGCATAGCAATGGCAGTCTTCCCTACTCATTATCCCTCATGCAACTGGAACTGTTGTGGAAAACACAGAGTGGTTCCACCTGTGTGTTTGATTATGGGTAAGGAAGACGACCGTTGCTATGCCGCATATTTATGATGGGTGGCGCTGTGGCACCAGTTGCCCCGCTGCTATGAGGCACCTCTGGATATGAATAGGCCCTTTCAGGTGGACCAGGTAACGCTGCAACAGCCTTTTAGGGCTGACACCTAAAAGGTGCATTTGCAGTTTTAAATCAGCTCCTTTCGCTGGCCTCAAGGAGGAAGGCCCACCTGAAAGGACCCATAGAGGTAAGTCTCCTGATGTAAGGGCGGAGAATCTCCGCCTTTACAGAAGGGCTTTTTCACTGCATGAAAGCTTATTACTTAACAGTTTCATGTTTCACAAACAAATCACTAAGAAGGCATTGACTTGTGGACTACATGAAGCAAAAGTTCCCTATACAATAGGAAATCTAGGTACTTTTGTTCTTTCCTGTTTGAGGTAAAACAAGATGCTTATTGTTTTGTGTGTCTGTTAAATAATCTCTTGCTGAATATGTCTGAAAGTTATTTAAATGTCTTGCATTCAGGAATGTCTCCATAATAGTGCTTTTTAAACAGCAACTTTGGAAAATCTGAAATTCTTAACATAAATTAATATAATTACTCACCTTATGGTTGCTAAGTTCCTGTGCATGTTAGTCCAGATGCTTTTATGCGGAGCAACACTGGATATCAGATTCATGAGGCAAGTTTTGCAGTGCGATTTAGACTGCAGGCTTCCCCCGAAAGGTAGTAGGGGTCCTGCAGGATAAATCACAGTCCAGGAATTGTCTAAAATTCCCTGCACTTTCCTTGTTAGACTGCCCATGTAATGGCAAATTTCGTTGATTGTGCCATTACATGCCTGCAGTCCAAAAACCTTAATTGACCTGACTCCAGAATTGCAGCGAACCATAAATATAATGGTCAATCACAGAACATAAACGGGTATATTAATTTTCCAGGAGCGTCTTGCTTAAGAATCTTTTTTTTCTCTTGCACTTCAAATTGAATGGGAAGGTTAATGTAACAATGAAGGGTCAGGTACTTTACAATTACAGCATTAATCTTACCCTTTAAAAATTCTTTCACAGGCCCTACCTGCCAAGTTGCCAAATCATTCCTAAATGGTGCTGACTGGCACTGAAGGGAATACTGCTTCTGTCAAGTGAAATAAACACAGGATTGTATGTTACACTGGAACAGGAGATTACACCTGTGTAATGTCATGAAACATTTGTAATCTGCCAATGTTAAAATAGAACACTCCCTGATAAACTGATTCAGTCATTAAGTGGAACAGAATTTCAGCAACAATGTTCCACGCATATTAATTAAGACACCAAATAAATTTCCCTCTCCACATGGTCGATAATGTTATGCATCAAAGGATATAAGTGACGAATCTGATTCTATCCTTACCCTATTTATGAATAGAGGCAAATTTTTAGGGTTGACCAATCATGAGCTTAATAAAAGATTTACTTTTGAAACATTTAAAGGACAGCAGATTCAGTTGCACAAGTGTTAATTTTCCTTTTGCTACTTTTTAAAGAAAATTTTGCCAATGCACAGACCCTGCTATAATATTGATGATCTGGCACTGATGACTTGCACTGCTGGTAATTTATCTTAATGAATGTAACAGATGCATAGAAACAGTGAAAGGAGATGAAGGAAAGTGTCATCAACACCACACTTAAAGAAATGGTGAATGCACATGGGATGGGATTCAGTTACTTGGCCAAAGTTTATATCAGAGATAAGAGTAACATTGAGTAAAGGACTGGCAAGATGCTGGGACCTGACGGAAATTCAAAGCTGATGGCGAAATTAAATTTAATTAGACAATTATCTATTCTTTTAAAGTTTTTGAAAATGGACTTTATTTTAGGTGAGGATGTTTATTCTTCCATACATAAGATTGAATCAAGGGTATTAAAAAAAAGACTTTGGATAAAAACAGGCAAAGTCTAAAAAAAGGTATAAAAGTTGAGGTAATATATTCATTTGAATAGAGTTGATTTGACATGTGTAAAGAAAGGGGTGACCAATTTGATAACACCCCTCTCACGTGTTTGATTAAAATGAGAAAATTTTCTTAAAATATGTTTTTATAATTTTTAGTTACAACTAAATAGGTAAATTGTTTTCTTACAATTTTAAAAGGAAGGTTAATATTAAAAAAACAAATGGAGATTTAGCCTTACCAAATGTTAGGTTTTATTACTGGGCAATCAACATACAAATAGGTAAATTGTTTTCTTACAATTTTAAAAGGAAGGTTAGTATTAAAAAAACAAATGGAGATTTAGCCTTACCAAATGTTAGGTTTTATTACTGGGAAATCAACATACAAAATTTGATCTTTTTGTTATCATGTAGTGGTCTGCACTAGGTATTATTCTATTTAGTAGAATCCTAGCGAAGATTTTGCCTGCAATGGAGAGCAACGTGATTCCCCTGTAGTTTGAGCAGTCTGATTTCTCGCCTTTGTTTTTGTACAGGGTGATGATGGTGGCATCACGAAGATCCTGAGGCAGTTTACCTTGGTCCCAACAAAGCTTGAAAAACTCATGCAGTTTGGCATGCAGAGTTTTGCCGCCAGCCTTCCAGACTTCTGGGGGGATTCCATCCATACCTGCTGCTTTGCCACTTTTCAGTTGTTCGATTGCCTTATATGTCTCATCCAGGGTGGGAACCTCATCCAGCTCTAGCCTTAGGGGCTGTTGAGGGAGCTGGAGCAGGGCGGAATCTTGGACTGAGCGGTTGGTACTGAAAAGAGATTGGAAGTGTTCTGACCATCGGTTGAGGATGGAGATCTTGTCGCTGAGGAGGACTTTGCCGTCTGAGCTGCGCAGCGGGCTTTGGACTTGGGGTGAGGGGCCGTACACAGCCTTTAGAGCCTCGTAGAAACCCCTGAAGTCGCCAATGTCCGCGCTGAGCTGTGTTCGTTTGGCGAGGCTAGTCCACCACTCATTTTGGATCTCCCGGAGTTTGCGCTGAAGATGGCTGCATGCGCGACGGAAGGCTTGTTTCTTCTCTGGACAGGACGGCTTTGTAAGGTGAGCCTGGTGGGCAGCTCGCTTCTTTGCCAGCAGCTCCTGGATTTCCTGGCTGTTTTCGTCAAACCAGTCCTTGTTTTTCCTGGAGGAGAAGCCCAGTACCTCTTCAGTGGATTGCAGTATGGTAGTCTTCAACTGATCCCAGAGGGTTTCAGGGGACGGGTCCGTGAGGCGGGTTGCAACGTCGAGCTTTGCTTTGAGGTTTGCCTGGAAGTTTCCTCTCGCTTCGTCTGACTGCAGTTTTCCAACATTGAACCTCTTTCTGGGGGCTTTATTGTTCCTGGGCTTTGTATACTCACACGGGAATTCCAGTAAATTCAATTAAAGCGACTCACACCGACTACTGTGTCTTTGTTTGCGACCTTATTGTATTAATCATGAAGACTGTCCAATATGGGTCTCTTTGAAATCTAATTCTGTTATAAAATTTTCTCTTATTTGTCTTCTTGGATCCTCACTTCCTATATCTTTATGTAAATTAATTAATAATCCGGTGGTTAAACATACTTTGAGTATCTGAATACAAATTAGAAAAATTTTGTTTCTGGTCCTATTTTTTTCTAAATAATTCTTTAAATATTCCATGACTGTTGTAACTTCTAAGAATAGTATAGATTGGGCATTAAATGTTTTAAAGATTTATTTGTTGAGGGAGTCTCGCATCTTTTGAACAAATTTCCATTAAATATAGACTACAAAACATTAATTTTTTTGGTATCTACAGATCAGAGATTTTTTTACGAATTCAATTACATACATTTCCTAAGAGGAATGATGAGAATTTAATTGATGCATTTTAAAATTTACAATATTTCTATAACGGTTCAATATCTAACATTTGTTATTGGGAATAAGAGAGGCTCCCTCAGATAAAATTTAAAAACCCTGGGAACAGGATCTACAGCTTTTAATTTCTGAAGAAATTTGGAGTGTAATTTTCAAATTGGTTAACATTTCATCATTATGTGCCCAGCCCTCTCTCCTGCAATTTGAAGTAGTCCAAAGGGCTCACATATCAGAAGTCAAATTATCTAATTTTTAATGAGGATATATCTCCTTATTGTGATAAATGCAACAATGTTTTGGACATGACAGAACCTTGAGATATATGAGAACAAAGTATTTCAAACTTTCTTTGCATTTTTTAAAGTTAATTTTAAACCTAATCCCTTAACTGCTTTATTTGATATTGTTGGAGAGAATGATATAACTTTAATGGCATCTGATCTGTATGTATTTGCTTTTATTTCTCTTATGGCTAGATGGGTAGTGTTGTTCAGATGGAGAGATGTTGCTCCACCTACTCATGTTCAATGGCTGTATGAAGTCATGTTATTTTAAACTTAGAGAATATTAAATGCTCAATTTCTGATTTGAATTCAAATTTTCAAACACTGTGGGGACCCTTTTTGAATTACTGGTAGTCCTCGACTTATGACCTATGCAGCTTATGACCATCCACACATACGACTGACTTTTTAAATTATAAAATTGTCACGGTTTATGTTGTATTTCACAAACTCTGACAGGGATACAGGGCCTGTAAGAGCCAAAATGTGTGTACTTACCTTGTCAGTCGACATCCTGGGTCTGTGCGTGGCCATTTTGATTCCTGTACGAATGCGCGAGTCTTCAGTTGGGGCATGTTGGTGCGAGAGTTAAGGATGTAATTTAAATATCATCAAGGCGCTTAACTCTCGTGCATGTGCCAATTTGTGAACCCACTGAAGGCTTCCTCATGCCCCAACCAAAGACTCGCGCATGCGCACAGGAATCAAGATGGCCATGCCCAGCCCTGGGACCCTGAAACACCAACTAACAGGACAAACATGGTTCAGAATGCGGAAAGATTCACAAAGGTTGAGCGACAAATTCAGGAGGCTTTAAGTTGCTATCGTCAAATGCACGATGAAAAAAGATTTAATTAAAATGTTTGCTTTAAGACTTCAGTTCTCCACAATTTCAACTTGCGTCCATTCCAGATATGACTGATTCTTCAGTCCCTATTATGGCCATAAGTTGGGGACCATCTGTATTTTCATGATCTTTGATTTGTTATGAAGGTGGAATGTGTTGACTAATGAGGTAATTTATCACTCTAATAAGAATTCTGTCTTTTTTTCTGTCAAAGGGCTTCTTGGTAGTACGTTTATATTTTCTTTTTACAATAAAATAATAAAATATTTATAAAAAATATAATACAATTATGAAAAATCAAAAAATACTTTTTATAATACAAAATATGTCAGAATAATTCAATGTCTCTAATTATTTGAATTTGGTGAGCATGAATTTCAGCCTCAGAAATAACTTCCAGTAACAATGGTATCCTCTTTCATATGAGAAATATATGCAGTTTTAATTAATTTATGGAATATGAGTGTCTTTGGCAATGTTTACTGATCCTCCTAATTGGCCTTAAGAAAGTGATAGGAAGCTGCCATATCATCTGCCCCAGTCCATGCATTCAAAATACTCCCGTTGCATCAGGATCTTTAGAAAGCAGTCATTAAAATAATTTGTATGATAATTTACATTTACAGCCCATGCTACCCAAGCACCCAAATTAATCTACAACCCTTGTATATTCTGAAGGGTGGGAGGAAACTGGAACACCTGACACTGAGAGAACGTACAAACTCCTTGCAGACATTGCCTGGATTTGAACCTGGGTTGTGGGGGCTGTAATCACATGGTGCTAAAGGCTGCGCTAAACATGTGGCCCTACATTTGAATCTCGTTTGGATTTCATTATATCTGACTATATGTGGGGGAAAAAAACTACTTGACTTCAGAGCATTTTTAAACTGCATTATTGGGATCTTTACAGAAAAGGGAGCTTTTGCTTGAGGAGAATTCCAGCAATTTTCCCATAGCAATAAGAAATTCATGATTTGTGATGGGCAGGGATGATTTTTTTTGTTCCGATTGAGGCATTTGGCCTGAGAATTCTGAAATTTAATCTTTCAAATCAGTGAAAATGTAAATAAATTACATTGACATCTAGTTGTTCCTTTGCAAGCCAGCAGGGGTCGTGGACCTTTTGGGGGGATTATTTTGTGACACTGTTTTGATCTTTGACAGACACTATTTTGCTTGATCTAGGTAAAGGCTGTTTATAAAAATGAGGCTTGAAGAACTTCCAAAAGAATGAAATTCAGCCTTCACCATATTGTATGTTAAAAATAGCAATTACAAACTTCCTTCAAGTCAGTAATATATTAAAGCAATGAAGGAGGATTTTCAAATTACCCCAGAATAACAAGGTAGTAATTTTCTAAAGATTATTCTAACAATGTTATAATCCATGAGAACATTTCTTTATTAAACATTAGTGACTTTTAAATCACCTATTCAATCACTAATAATTGACAGAAATAAATAAAATTTTTGGCTCCAGGCATTTAGTACCCAGAAATAGATGAGCCTCAATTATTAGACTTCAACATTTACAACTGTAAAAATTACCAGAGGGGATTACTCTTCTGCAGTGTATGGATATTTTTGCGGATATACAATTGGGGCAAAAAATGAATGAGCGTACTTAATCAGGACATAAAAAAGTCAAGGTTTCATGTGTTTTCAATATTATAAAAGAAGTAAAACATTGTCTAAAGAAATGAAGGTCAAGAAATTACAAGAGTAAATTGTAGCCGTTCAGCTCGGCTTTGATCATTCAAAACATTTCCCAGAAAAATATCTCCCACCCTAACCTCCAGGTTTACCTTCAGATATTCACTTACACTGCAACAATTCATTTGGGCATTTCTATATTTTGTATTTGTTTCCATCTCACACTTCCACACTGAAACCTCTTCAATTCCCCAGCTACACAAAGTAAATTTTTCCTAAGACATTTTTTTTGCTGTTGATATCCTAATATTTCTTCTGCTCTGATACACTCCTAAATATGGGGAGAATGAACAAATTCCTTACAGACGGCACTAGATTTGAACCCCTGGCCCGATGGGTGGCACTGTAACAGCGTTGCACTAACCGTTACGCCAACCATGCCACACTAGAACTAAGTTGTTATTTAAATGTACAAATACAAGTCAAACCCAACAAGTTTCCAATTTTGAGAAATGAAAATAATTTGGATCCCCCGGTAAAGCATTATCTATCTGGAATGCAAAGAAAAATGTACATTTGATCAATATTTTGCTGAGTCCATCCTGCGGATGAAGTATGGTGTACAGTTAATTTTTAAAATATTCTCAACTGTACTTATTATACACTGATATAAAAATATGAAATCTTTGCAAGCAATTTCGAATATGTATCTTTTTGGTGCTGGTGAATAACAGGCATCATTTTTAATTAAAAAAAATTACATGTTAGCAGCCGATTCTGGCCATTGAAAGCAGTGCTCTCTGATTACACCAAATTAATCTACAGCCTGGAAGTTTTCGAGGCTGGGAGGAAACTGGATCACCTGGAGGTAATTAACAAGGGGAGAGCATACAAACTCCTTTTAGACAGCACTGGATTATCTCCTGCACAAATTATCTCCAGGTACCTTTATGCTCTGCTCGTTGTGTTCTTTACACAGCTATATGAATGTTAGATATAACCTGCCAGTCTGTTCAGAATCAGAATTTAGTGTCACGAACAAGTCATGAAATTCGTTGTTTTGCGGCAGCCTCATAGTGCAAACATTCATATCATAAACCATCTAACAACAATAAATATTTTTAAAAAATAATGCATGAAAAGTAAGGCAATGTCTTTGGTTCGTTGATTATTCAGATGACAGTGGGGAAGAAGCTGTCCTTGTGTCATTGAATGCTCATCTTTAGGCTCCTGTACCTTTTTCCCGATGGTAGCAGAGTGAAGAGGGTGGTGGGGGTCTTTGAGAATAGAGGCTGATTTTTAAAGACACCACCTCGTGTAGAAGTCCTCGATGGAGTGGTTTGGAGCCTGTGATATCACAGGCCGAGTTAACAACTCTCTGGAATTTATTCTTGTTCTGAGAGATGGCGTCTCCATACCAGGCAGTGATGCAACCAGCCAGAATGCTCTCCACCTGTAGAAGTTTACGAGAGCCTTCGGTGACATACCGAATCTCCTCAGACACCTCTCAAGGTCTAGCCACTGGCGAGCCTTCTTTGTGATTGCATCAAAGCAGAATTCTTCTCACAGCACCACATATTTTGTGACAAATAAACTTAAACTGTAAACCTCATCCATGTCCAAAGAGATTGGACTCCAAATCTATCACCTGAACCAAGTGCAGTTACAATGGCACCTGAGAAGCCAACTTACTGCTGATGGGTCCCTATCTCCAGTTGTACTTTGAAAGGAGAGTCTCCAATCAAAAGGGCCAATGGGCCAATTAGAATGAGTTCAGTAAAAGTAATGCATCAAATGTAGCTAGATCAGGCTTTCAACTACAAGCTACAGTTCACAGAGTAAAGTTTAAATATTGAAATGTCAGTTTCTACTGCATGGATTTTACACCACTGATGACATTTTTGCATTTGAACCATCAGGAAATCTACATGAAATGTTGCCGTCTTTCTCAATACAGAGATGTAATGAAATAGCAAAGAACAACTTGGTAGCTGGTTTCATTAAATAATTTCTGTTTGTAATTATGGTAGAAATTAACTAGAATATGAATGAACAAGCAATTTTTTAAAAAAAAAAAGATCATTCCTGGCCATGATATACTTAGCTAAATTGTGTAAATTGAGAATGGACTGAGCGGGGGTGGGGTGGGGGGTGGGGGGCATGGCTGGGTGCTTAGTCCACTGTTGTTCACTCTGCTGACCCATGACTGTGCAGCTAAATACAGCTTGAACAGCATCATCAAGTTTGCTGACAACTTGACTATGGTGGGGCTGATCAGTAAGAATGGCGAGTCAATATACAGAGTTGAGATGCAGTCACTAACAGACTGGTGCAGAACCAGCAATCTGTATCTGAACATTTACAAAAACAAAAGAGATGGTTGTTGACTTCAGGAGGGCTCGGGGGGGGGGGGACCACCCTCTGCTGACCATTGACGGCTCCACCACTGAGGTCGTCAAGAGTATCAAGTTGCTTGGAATGCACTTGGCAGAGAATCTCACCTGGTCCCTTAATACCAGCTCCGTAGCCAAGAAAGCCCAGCAGTGACTCCACTTCCTGTAAAGGCTGAGAAAAGTTCATCTCCCTCCCTCCATTCTCATTACATTCTACAGAGGATGGATCGAGATCATCCTGTGCAACTGCATCGCTGCCTGGTTTGGAAGCTGTACCACCTCAGACCGCAAGACCCTGGAGAGGACAGTAAAGTCATGGAAAAGATCATTTGAGGCTCTCTTCCTACCATGAAGGACATCTACAACATGCAATGCAGGAAAAAAGCAATAAACCTTGTTAAGGACTCCACATACCCTTGCGTAAACTATTCTTGCTTCTACCATCTGGTAGGAGGTACTGCAATACTCGGGCCCTCGTGTCCTGATTGGACAATGGCTTTCCTCCCCCCACCCCCCAAGCCCTGAATTCCCAGAACATTTGTGGATAGGATACTGTGGACTGTTACTGTATACATTTTAATACTTTAACTTCTATTCTAACCTACATTTATGTAAATTTGCTCTGTGGTCCTGGAGAAACTACCTTTACTGTGCGAGCATGGTTTGAAGGATGAATAAAGTCAAATGCATAATTTGGTTGAATGTTTACTGATGGGCAGAGAATAGAACACTATTCATTATCATGAAAACTGGATTTGCTATCAAAAGCAGGTACATTTAAAACTTCATGGTGTAATAGGGAAAAAGATTGAACATCCAGGAATATCTGTGGCTGGGGAAATCTTTAGATGTGCACTGTTGTAGCTAAAGTGTGTTGCTTCCATCCACTTCAGTGCAAGGAAAGATATTGATGTCAAGAGGTGACAATAGACTGAGGGAATGAAAAGTTAACCTAAGGGTTTTGTCTGGTCATCTGCCCACCTTCTCAGCCACAGAGTAGTGAATAAACAAAGAATCCGTGAGTATAAAAGAAACATCATCTCTCAGAAAGATGGCACTGAAGATACTTTATATGACCATTTACAGCACAGAAACAGGCCAGTTTGGCCCTACTAGTCCATGCAGAACATCATCTACCACCTAGTCCCACTGACCCACAGTTGGCCCATAACCCTCCACATCTCTCCTGTCCATATACCTATCCAACCCATCCTTGAATATTAACATCGATCTCACTTCTACCACCATTGCCGGAAGTTCATTCCATACCCCCATAACCCTCTGCATGAAAAGATTTCCCCTTATGTTTTCCTTAAACCTTTCCCCTTTTACTCTCAATCCATGCCTTCTTGTTGGAATCTCCCCCACTCTCAGTGGAAAAAGCCTATCCACATTGACTATCTGTCTCCCTTATAATTTTGAATACCTGTATTAAATCGCCCCTCAACCTTGAATAAAGTCCCAGCCTGCTCAACTATTCCCCATAACTCAAACCCTGAAATCCCGCAACATTCTTGTAAATCTCCTCTGCATTCTCTCTATACTGTTTCTATCCTTCTTGTAACTCGGTGACCAAAACTGCACACAATATTCCAACTTTGGCCTCACCAATAACTTGTCCAATTTCAACATAACATCCCAACTCCTGTGTTCTATACTCTGATTTATGAAAGGAAACATACTAAATGCCTTCTTTAATGAAGAAGGTTGTTTATTATGGGGGACCAGGACAATCATTCCTACAAAATGGCGGGCTGTTATGTTATCAGAGCTCCACAATAATTACCCAGGGATAGTTCGAATGAAAGCTTTGGCTTGTGTAAGAAGTGTTGGGAAAGTTGAAGGCCTTGGTATTATAAAGGTGATGAGTCAGAATGTAGCAATCAGAGTGTGGAGAGTAATTGGAAAAATTGAATTTTTACAGACTAAGTGGGCAACTCACAAAGCTCCCCAAGGATGGGTACAAGAATCAGCAGACTTTTTGATTGACATCAATGGCTTAAATTTGAGCTACTGTGTGTAAATTGAAAGTTTGGCTATTATACAAAGTTGAAGATGTATTCAGCAGTGAGCAGAAAAGCAGTAGATTTCGATAGCATAGGTAGAGTTGAATAAAAGGAATTGTTGACAGTCAAACACCTGCAATTCAAGCAACCAGCATCCTCAAGTAATTGGCAAAAAAATGTGAGAATTAATGGGTAAAAAATATGTAAGCTTAAAATTGGCATCCCTCCAGCAGTTAGTTCACCAATCACACAACACAATCGGCAAATACACATATCTGGCATCTACCAATTCCCATAGGGGCTGGTTACCAGGGGTTTTACAGTATTTTGTTAGGAGGAATAAATAGTGAACAGAGGAATCTGTTCTTAATGTGGCAGGGTACATTGCAAACATTGCAAGGATGTTATGAATTATACAACAGTTTGACTTTCATAATAGAGAGGTCTCAGATGGATTCATGGTTAATTAATTTGGATTATTAGAATCATAATAAAATGGACAACACATTTTCTTCCATCTGTCATGCCCTTTCCCATTCATTTAGCTTGTCTATCTCCCTCTCTGCATTCTCTTTACTTTGTGTCATGTTATCAACTTGGATATATGATCCTTGGTCGTCACATCTAAATTATGAGTGACTGTATCCCTGCAAGGAACCCTTGCAGCAGCGTACCAGACGGAGCCTCCTCACCTGAGGGTATATTCCCACCAGTCTTCTGTTCAGGTGTTGAGAAGTTTATATGTTGAGAAGTTTTGAAGCTTTGGCTTTTATGTTTAAATAATAAAATTGATTGGAAGATGCTGATTTAATAGTTTAATAGATTCTTGTATGCTCTGCTTCAAAATCATGTTGAATTTTATTCTTCTCCTGGATTTAGTTCTGGTGAACCAAAATGATAATGTGTGGTATTTACAATAAAAGCCTCATAAATGATCATCTGATGTATGGAGTGTTTGCGTACATATTTACATTATTTATTTGCAGTTGCATTGGACAGATTGCAGAAGTCTTCAGTATCTTTTTAATGTGATCATACTTATCTATCACTTTCAAGAAGTTTAAGTATTTTTCAACTACTAAATGAATAATAGCATTGAACTATCACAGTTAAAAGCTCCCTTACTTTAGTCACTCATGTTGCATTTGCATTTTTAATGATAGGAGTTGAAAAAGAACAGCCCCAAAATCCCATCAGAAGTGAAAACAAACAGTATGAAAAGTGAGGCAAGAGGCCTGTAACAAACCACTATGTAAGCACCATGCTTAAACATCTGAGGTTTTGCTTATCTGAGGTAAGGCTGCTATGTTGTGATTCAAATCAGTGAAATTCTTCAAAAGCACATTTTTACACTCGCATGCAACATTCTACAGTTTACGAGCAAATACAATTTCCCTGCCTAAATATAAATCGCACAGAACTTGAAGTATCCAAACCTGCCAAACCACTCAGAAATACTAATTCTTTCTTAATTTTCCCACAGATATTGACGTCTGAGTAGTTCCTCTGCTCCTCCAATTTCAGGCAGTGAATCACAATATTAATCTGCAAGGTGAGGAAGGCAAGATTTCTTGAAAATTACTTTCCCGAATGGCTGCTATCATCTAAATCTAAAGTCAGGAGGCATCTGAAATTAAATACACAAAAGGCAGAGATAAACCAAAAGCTGAAAGTTGGACATAATGAACTCCAAATAATTTAACAGCGCAAGCTTTATTTTATCCAGAAGTTGCCATGGTTTTCATTTCTGTTAGTTATAGTAAATTTCAAGTTGAAATGAGAGGGATCTAAAAATTCAGAAAAGTACCTGCAAACATAATAATGCATTCCTATTTTCTTCTGCTCTAAAATTCAAGAGGAGACAGCAATGGCATTCAATCACCAACAAAAATAATTTCAATATTTATACTATCAGTGCACCTTTGGTTTTTGAAAATGCATTCTTTTAATATCACATCTTCATTTTAAAAGATAGTTCTCTCAGCTGTCAAGCATTCCTGCTTATTCTGTGCTGGATTTGAAGCAGTTTGTCATCAACTGAGCTTCCCAAAGGAGAAAGGAACCAATTCATGCAAAAGATAATTACATTTAAAAATCAATTTTGCCTGACTTTGCATGGTGACTGCGCATACACATTCAGTTACAAAGGTGAATAATGTGTTTTTAATTTATATTTCAGTAAATATATAGATGAACTTTTATCCATGCAGGAGACTGCTCATGCCAGTGCAAGAGGACATTGGATATTGGGATGACAGTGGCTAACAATTCTTTAGATCACTTGATACTTCCAATACAACACAAAGCGTCCAGACATTGGGTTAAAAATATCAGAATCACCTCCATTTCAAATGACAAATGCAATTTTTTGGCTACATCCTTTGAGCATCTTTAAAAATGTGTAACCTATAGATAAAACTTTTGCACAATTTAGGACATAAGAACATAATAAATAGGAGCCAGTGAAGGCCATCTAGCCCTTTGAGACTGCTCCTCCATTCAAAAAGATCCCTGGTAATCTCTCCATGGACTCTGCACCACTTACCCACCCATTCTCCATATTCCCTTAATTTCCTATCATTCAAAAATCTATTTTCATCATAAATACATTTAATGAGGCAGTGTCTATTGCTTTATTGGGCAGAGAATTGCACAGATTCACTACTCTCTGGGAGAAACAATTCTTCCTTACCTCTGCCTTAAATCTACTGCCCTGAATCTTGAGGTTATGTCTTTCATTTCTAATCTCATCTGCAGTGGAAACAATCTCCCCCCTCCCTCCCCCCCACCCCCCCCCCCCCACCCCCCCCCCCGACTGTGATCTTATCTATTCCTTTCATAATAGTAAATGATTCCATTGCATTCCGCTCCTCCCCACCCCCACCCCACCCCCTCCATGCTTCTAAACTCCAGTGAGTTCAGCTCCAGGCTTCTCTATCCATCCTCAATTTAACCCCTTATTTCTGTAATCAACCTGGCGAATCTCCTCTGCACTGCCTCCAAAGCTAGTATATCCTTTCTCCAAGGACCAGAATTACACACAATATTCCAGGTGCAGCCTCACCAGTGCCCTGTACAGTTACAGCAGAACTTCCCTGCTTTTAAATTCAATTCCTCTAGCAATGAAGGTCAACATCTATTTTGGCAGATAAAAATCCATTGATTGCCTCAATTAAGTGCTATGGTGCACAGAACTGGAATTGGCTGAATGCAGTGTTCCTCAAATGGGATTGGGGACTTCAGTCATGATCACATCATACTTACATGGGAAAGAATAAATAATTAGAAGTGGTAGTGATCCTCATCTATTTCAGGGCCAGCAGGAGAGTAGAATTTGTATCGGAGAGTCAAAGAGATGGAGTACAGAAACGGGCTCTTTGACCCAGCAAGTCTGAATCGGCCATCTAACATTTTTTTTAACACTAGTCTAACCTTAACTCAATTTTATTCTCCCTATATTCCCTAATACATCCCTAAATTCTGCTTCTCAGCTACATACTTGGAACAATTTACAGTGGTCAGTTAACTCAGTGCTCATTTGCTGAGTTGTAGGAGGAAAGTGGACAACCTGGAGGAAACCAACACCCCCCCCCACCCCCCCCACCATCACAAGGAGAGCATGCATACCACACACACACACACACACACACACACACACACACACACACACACACACACACACACACACACACACACACACACACACACACACACCAGAGGGTCAGGTTTGAGGCCGGATTACAGGAGTTGTGAGATAGAAATGCTGCTAGTTGTACCATTGTGTGGGGCCAAAGTGGCAAAGATCCAAGTGCCGCAATCTGAACTGACCTAAATCTAAACCAAAGGACCTAATCTTAGCAGGTCATTGAGGCGTTGGTAAGGAAATCCTGGAAGGAAATAGCAAAAGAAAATAATGATTTGCTCTGAGATTGTATGAAGGAGAAATAGCTTTTCTTGTTAGTTCAGAACAAATAGCTCCATTGTATAAAAAAATGAGTATTGAATATATTAATAGTGATGCAGGCAGGCATGCTTTTACCATCAATTCAAAATTCCAGCGAAGCCAAATTACCAGATAATTTCGTCACTTGTAGAATAGCACTGCAATCGAGTTCGCCAAAATTAAATTTCAAAACAGCTGTAATGTCAGCCAGCTTCATAAAAAGCAGGAACCATTATTGCCTACTCCCAAAGCAGGTATCAAAAATAAACCCCGAGGGTTTCCATTTACTCAGAGCAGGATGCCCCAGGCAAATGAGAAAATCCTTAAAGAGAAATATTTGGATGCATTCCTTTCTTTTATAGGATAGTTGCAGTCCGGATTGGGAAACCTGATGAAGGGATGCATTAGGACCACAAAATATAAATAGCTGCCAAGAGATATTAATGTTTGAATCAAAATCACTATTGACAATCTCATTTGAATCATGACTCAGTTGGCCTCTTAAAGTTCACGAGTTGAATGCAAAACAATATTTCTAGTCCAAGCCTTTGACAAGTTAATAGCATCACCCGAAGTCTGTGAAATAAGATGAAGCAAACATGAATACCAATACATTATTCAAATAGAACAATGTGGCATCAACATGGGACTTCAAAAATGGAATGCACTGTAAAAGGAATTGAGTGTTTTATGGAAATTGCCATTATCTGGGTCTTGCGTCCTAGATGTTTAATTTATGTAAAACTATCATTGACTTTAGATGTCTCCTTTAAAAAAATACATATATTGAGGAAACAATGTTTTAATGTTTTTTTTTTCTTCTATACTGATCACATCATTTTTCACATTTTCTTCAGTCATTATAGAGATGTTTATACGAAAAGAGTGTTTGGACAAATACTCAAATCATATTCATGATTCCCAAAATTGGTGACATGCACAATTTTTGCTTAAAATAGAAATACCCAGAATTTTAATAGATATTTACAAAGTAGAAAATGTGAGGAAACTAATGCGCATGTTGTTACGTTTCTAAATCCTGATGATAAGAATTGTCACCATTCCCCAAATTAAGGCTTCTGAATTATTCAAAGATACAAGTTGGGTGAATGCATGGTTCATCTTCTAATTGCAAGAGACCAATGTGAGCAGAGCAGCCAATTCAAAGAAGCAGAGAAGATTGGGGAAAGGTGGGTAGAACACAGGGGGATATCACTGATGCGGTGTGGGAAAGTGGCAGCTACACTTCTTTAACTGTGTAACATGTTGCTAATGGTAAGGCTGTGGGATATGTCAGCAGGATGACCATTCTTTAAACTGTGAAGAATGATGTTGAATGCAGAGAACCAGGTGGGTGTAAGATGAGAACTTGGGGGGAACTCTGGTCTTGATCTATCCTGGAAAAGAGAGTAGAGATGCAGGAATTAGATGAGATGGGCTCTGGTAAGGAGCATTTTAGAGGAACCTATACACCATGTCTCATCTTCAGAGTAGATTCAAAGGAACCAAGAGAATAGAATGGAGTCCTTCCAAGAGCCAGGCACTGAAGCAATAAATATAAAATAGTTCTGGCAGTCTGTTACCTTGTCGTAGATATTGGTAATTAACCCTTTTCCTTGAGAAGGAGATGGAGAGATCCAGGAATGGGAGGGAAGAGTTGCTGATGGACCATATGAAGGTGAGAGTATAATGGACATTGGCTGCAAAAGTGAGGACATTTTCAAACACTCCAAATGGAGAAAGTTGCAGACGCTGAACTACTAGAGGGAGCAGTTCAAATGGAAATTAATCAAATGGATCCCACAAAAAGACAGGCATAGTTTGAGCCCATAGCTACTTTTGATCTGGAGAAAATGAGTGGACGAAGGAAACACGAGCTCTTTTTTATGTTAAAACCCTGCATTAGAGACAGTTCAAGTTAAAACAAAAGGCAGATTTACCTTTTATGGTGATGACCTATAGTGCAAATCCTGCATTGCCTTTATGCAGAACTGGGTCAGGAGCCAGCTTCCAGAGCTGAAGGAGACGGGGCGAGTGGTGTAGTCATTCTACCCGCCACCATGACCTCCAACATATGCATCGAAAGCAGCCTACACTTGAAAATGGTAGGTAAGAGCGCTGGTGGAGATCTGTGCAAGCAGTCTTAGGACTCAAGCAGATCACCCATGCAATGAACAGCCTCTAACCATATGGGCTTTTTAAAAAAGTTTGCACTCCTGGATCGCCGGCTGATGATGTCATTGTGATGGCATCAGCCCTCCCCTTTGGAACCGTATTTAGCGGCATTCCTTTTACGGAGGAAGTGGAGCAACTTCCCTCCTCTGAGTCTATCCCGCCCCCGACCAAGACAGATGGGAGATGGAGCAAATTCGATGAGTCAATCCGCCTTTGGACCTCTTATGGAGGCAAGTGAAGTGATTTAGAGACAGAGAATTTCTGACTTTACAAACAGTTTTTTTTCACTGAGTTCAGTGAGCTGAATGAGTGTTGGGGAGGAATTATTTTGACTTCTCTTCAAGAAAGCAAAAGGCCTTCAGATCCTCCTAATGTGGAATGTTGGTGTACGGGGATTGTACATCCATGATAAAGATAAACTGGTTGGGACAAGGAAATTGGAAAATGCTGTACTAGCAGAGGACATCTGAATCTCCTTTGCAAGTGGGAAAGGACTGAACTAAGTGAGAGAGAATGTAATGCAGAGAGGAATAGACTTGGAGAGGCATGATCAAGCTGAAACAATTTACTTGTGGATCTTTAACAGGTGGAGGTGGACTGCTTGGAACTGAGGCACCACAAAGTTAAAAGCAGGGAAGACCTCCTGAGGAAAATCCATGACTGTAACATGCCTGAGATCTGATTTCTGGGCTTTGCAAACAAGAGGTCTGATCACCAGAACACAGCAGGCCTTATATTCATCTGCAGGTTTGATGATGATGTTGTGATTGGTTTAATTCTTTAAAGAAAATGCTAAATTTAGACATACAGTACAGTAGCAGGGCATGTCAGCACACGAGTCTGTGCCACCCAATGTACACCCCATTAACCTACACCCCCAGTACATTTTGAACAGTTGAAGGAAACTGGAGCCCACCAGCGAAAACCCACGCAGACACAGGGAGAACGCACAAACTCCTTACAGACAGCCTGGGATTCCAAACCCGGTCCGTTGCACTAACCACTACACCAACTGTGCTGCCCTTATTTTTTAGTGGTGAGCAGAGTGCCGCAAGTTTGGAAGAGAATAAATCAGTGGTGTGGGTTAATTTCTCAATTCCTATTATGTAGTCTGAGCAACAGCCTTTGTATTATGCAGAAAAAAATGGATGATCTGAGTTTAACATCCATATTAATTAATTTGCTCTCACTCTAACAGAGATATTCCTTTTATTGTACCCATTCCTCCTCCATCTCTGCTGCTGACGGTTAACTAGTTTTCTCTCCTTCCCGGTTCTAACAAAAGGTGTCAGATTTGAGAAACTAACTCTCTTTCTACATATATTGCCAGGCCTGCTGAATATTTTCAGCATTTTCAGTTTTTAATTTCATATTTCTACCATCTGCATTTTTAAAACAATTTAATGATGTATATTGGTTACCCTGCAGGCAATGGATTTCCATAACAAAATAGAATTGTTTAAATAATTGTAACATTATTTTGGAAAAAAAAGAGAAATAAGCATGAGTCATAATTACAGGTAAAGCTTTTCTTATTTTCTGTTTGCTTCTGTTGTTATTGTAGTAAATATCAGGGGTCTGATGTCCGACTCATCCAGGGAAAGTGCACGCCTAATACATCGCCTCTCCTTTTTCAGTGTAGTGATCGCCACATGGCCACTGTCTGGCTTCCCAGGCAGGAGGTCACTGCAAATGGCCTCTCCTACAATACTGCATCCATAGCAACACCTCATTGATATCCCTCATTTTCACTGAGTTTGCTATTCATGGCGCGACTGAGTATCTGATGGCATAACTGGATGGGTAGGCTGGGCTCGTTAGCTTGGCTGGCAGGCAGCCTAAAAGAAGGAAAACTCTGATTTCAAACCCTGGAAGATGGGGCTCATTACCCTCGGTAAGTCATTCATCAAAAAGACACAACACCTATGACCTGAGAACCTGGCTGTCGCTGTCCTAGTGTGCTGAGCTGTGGCAGATGAACCCTGGGTGTAAAGATTGGGGCCAATACTGCACACACTGCACTCCAGCTAAAAATAAAATCCATTGTGCAGGCCGGATGGACATGCCCCTGTCCACAATCCTTACTAAATCTTGGTTCGCAAAACCAAGCCATGATAGATGAATTATCAGTATGCAATTAAAGTGGGGACCATTTATGAAAGAATTCTCTGAGGAATTTGGTGCAACTGTCAAAAAGAATTTAGAAACAATGACATCCTTTCAGTTTAGAGATTAAAAAAAATGAAACCCAAATTACGTGATGGCTTCTTGGTTATAGTTTCTGGACATTGGCAAAGCTCCTCATAAGAGAGTCCAATCAATTCAAGATACAACTCTACATCAGAGGGCACAAAGCATTCTGTTTAGAGAAATATGATAAGAAAGATTACAATTGCCACACCCAGGGTAGCAACAAGTTTTTTTATACCTTAACATTTCCTTAATATGGCATATGCAACACCAAATCAACTGATACAGCAAAATACAACCACAATTCATTGCCTTAAGTGATTTATGATTGATGCATCAGACACTTTTCTGTTGTTCCTTTACAAAATGTTCAATTGTTTCTTACGTAATGTACCCAAAGATGTGTTGATGGAACAGAATGAGCATTAAACAAAATTCTACAGTAGTCAGACTTTTTCCACAATGGGGCAATTTCTCTAATCACTTTGATTGCAATCAAGATTATACACACATTTTATTCATAAAAATTGTCTTTGTCTATTCAGCCAAGACTGAAATAAAACTTTTGACGAATGGTGTCTGATATTTATCGTAGAAATAAGTCCAGTCTTGTAATATGCAGGTGTGCTAGAGACCTTGAGAGCAGGAAACACCCTTTCCTCAAGAATTCTAATTTAATCAAGTTCTAGCATGTTTGGTTTTAATGTTATTATAACTGCAAAGAAAGTGGTTTCTCTATTCTTTAAAAAAAAATTATTGATTTTAATAAAGAACTTATACCAATAATACAATTTGATAAAAGGATATGGCTAGTTACACAAAATTAATAAAACATGCAGTATATCAAAACATACAAAAGTTGTAAATCATATCCATAATTTATATTCAAAGTGCCATATATTTTTATATTAAAAAAGAGATAATAACAAAAAGTATAAAGGAAAAAAAAGAATGAGAAAAAAATAACAAATTAAAAAAAAAACAGGAAAAAACATAATAAAAAAGAGAAAAACTCAAAAGTCCTGCCCTAACTGTGTTGCCAGATGTTACATATGATTCTTCTTTGGCTTGGCTTCGCGGACAAAGATTTATGGAGGGGATAAAAAGTCCACGTCAGCTGCAGGCTCGTTTGTGGCTGACAAGTCCGATGCGGGACAGGCAGACACGGTTGCAGCGGTTGCAGGGGAAAATTGGTGGGTTGGGGTTGGGTGTTGGGTTTTTCCTCCTTTGCCTTTTGTCAGTGAGGTGGGCTCTGCGGTCTTCAAAGGAGGTTGCTGCCCGCCAAACTGTGAGGCGCCAAGATGCACAGTTTGAGGCGTTATCAGCCCACTGGTGGTGGTCAATGTGGCAGGCACCAAGAGATTTCTTTAGGCAGTCCTTGTAACTTTTCTTTGGTGCACCTCTGTCACGGTGGCCAGTGGAGAGCTCGCCATATAACACGATCTTGGGAAGGCTATAGTCCTCCATTCTGGAGACGTGACCCATCCAGCGCAGCTGGATCTTCAGCAGCGTGGACTCGATGCTGTCGACCTCTGCCATCTCGAGTACTTCGACGTTAGGGATGAAAGCGCTCCAATGGATGTTGAGGATGGAGCGGAGACAACGCTGGTGGAAGCGTTCTAGGAGCCGTAGGTCAACCAGTTTACCTATCTCGGCTGCACCATTTCATCAGATGCAAGGATCGACAATGAGATAGACAACAGACTCGCCAAGGCAAATAGCGCCTTTGGAAGACTACACAAAATAGTCTGGAAAAACAACCAACTGAAAAACCTCACAAAGATAAGCGTATACAGAGCCGTTGTCATACCCACACTCCTGTTCGGCTCCGAATCACATATGATTAATAATAAAAGAAAAATGAAGGGTTTAAAAAAAAAGTGAAAATGGAAAAGAGACAAGTCAGACAATTTAATTACATTGAAGTGAAATTATAAATTAGGGAAGTGAGGTATAAATGAGCCCCATAACATCTGAAATCTTGTATCTGAATTATTAACTGAGTAACAAATCTTTACCACATTCAAATGGGACATGATGTCGCACAACCACTGATCATGAATAGGTGGGGCAGCATCCTTCCATTTAAGTAAAATCACACGTCTCACCAAAAGAAAGGCAAAAGGAAATAGGCAACTCTGAACCAGAGATAAAGAAGAATCTTTCCTTCCCAAGAGGGCCACCAAAGGGTTTGGTATTAAATCTATCTTAAAAATTTTTGACAAAGTACGGAAAACTTTTCTCCAGTATTTTTCTAGACTAGGACAAGTCCAGAACATATGATTTAATTACACTTCTCTGCTCTTACACTTGTCATAACAGAATAAAAGCAATACAATTTTGGCTTAGACATATGTACTACTCTGTACCATTTAAAATTGTAGTAAACCATGATGAGAACAGAACAAAGAGCTATTAACCAACTTAAGAACTGTGTCCCAATCCATAGTCAAATTTTAATCCTGATCTCAAGTATTTTTAATTTTAGATAACTAAGTCTGATTTAAACATAATTTCTCATAGATAGCAGATATTAATCCTTTATGAGAAGACATTAAACAAAAAATACTCATCGACAAAATTTGATTCAGACTCTCTTGTGATTCAAGAAAATGCCAGACTTGCAAATTTCTAAAAAATTGAGATTTGGGCAGGTTAAATTTAGCTGAGAGCTGCTCAAATAATGCAAAATATCCACCAATGAACAGATCTTTAAAGCTTTGAATACCCTCTCTAACCCATCTAAAAAAAGCATCATGTAAAGAAAGTTGAAAAAAATGATTGGGTATGATAGGGCTTGAAAGAGAGAAGTTATGAAATGCAAGATGTTTCCTAACTATGCTCAAATTCTCATAGAATATTTAACAAATGAATTATCTGTTAACTTAGTTGAAAATGGAAGTGAAGAGCCAAGAAGTGCTAAATTAAAGAGGTTTTGGAAAATTCAGCTCCATTGATATCCATAATGGGGGTCAGAATGATTATGGACACAGGACCAGGAAATAAAACTTGGTATATTGACACCCAATAGTAAAACCTAAAGTTAGGCAGAGCCATTCCACCATCTTTCTTAGATCTTTATAGAAGAACTTTATTAAGGTGTGGATGTTTTCCCTTCCATATGTAAGAAGATATAGTCAAGTAAGTAAAAAATCAATTTAGGAACAAAAAAATTGAAACAAATTGAAAAAGATTTAAAAATTTGGGTAAAATATTAATTTTAATAAAATTTATACGGCCAACTAGAGTTGTAGAAAAAGGGTAATTGGGTCAAAGATTACTTCATTGTTTAAGATTAGCAAGATAATTCTCCTTAATGCTTTGTAATTGTAATACCAAGATAGATAAATTGACTTTTAACCATCTTAGAAGGAGAACCACCATACACTGCTGGAGAAGAATACAATGGAAGAAGTTCATTTTTAATTTATATCCTGAAAAATGATTGAATTGTGAAAGTACTAACATCATATGGGGAAGGGATTTGAGATGAAAAATAAACAGTCATCTGCATAAAGGGACACCTTATGTTCAATTCCTTTCCTCCGTATCCCCAAGATGTCCTTAAACACATGAAATGCAATTGCCAATGAATCTGGAAGCATCCCCTGTTTAAATGTAAGGTGTGAGCAATTGAGAAAATAATTTAAAAAATTCGACAGGAAACCCAATGGGTCCAGAGGCCTGTCTAGGTTGTAATGAGGAAAGAGCAACCATGATTTCCTCTAGCATGATAGATTCATCCAGTCTAATTTGACTACCTGAAGGAATCTTGGGTATATTCAATCTGTCTAAAAGAATTCTTCATCAAATTACCATCATTCTTACCTTCAGAAGAAAATAATTTAGAGTAGAATCTTTTTCTTGCATTATTTATCTCAGAATGATCTGAAGTCGTTATACCATTATCTTTATGAATCTTTGTAATATTGCCACTTAGCACCAAATCCTCTCAAATGGTTAGCCAAAAACTTACCAGATTTATCAGTATGAATGTAAAATTGACTTTTAGGCTTCAAAAGGTGGCATTTGACTGGATGTGTTGAGAGAAGACCAAATTTATTTTTGAGTTCAATCCATATTTTGTAAACATGAGTTTTTAGATTGAGCCTATTGTTGATCTAACTGTTTAATTTGTTTAATTAACTCAGATCTTTCTTTATTAGTCTTCTTTATTTTTATTAACAAAAGGATTTGCCCCTTAAGAAAGCTCTTCAAAGTATTCCACATAAACTAAAGGTCTCCAAGGAAAGATTAGTATCAAAAAAGAAAATTATGTGTTCTCTCATGAATTTAACAAAGTCTTATCTGATAATAACACTGAATTAAAGAGCTAGAGCCTTTTATCTTGAGGAAGATTAGGAAGAATCTTTGACATTGTAGCAGGGTGTGATCAGATATGACAATACTGTGGGATTCACAAGAATGAGTTAATGGAATTAAATGATTATCAATTAAAAATAGTCAATAGTCTAATGAACTTGGGAAAAGAAAGAATATTCTCAGTCAGTTGGACAAAAAAAATTGCCAGACATATGAAATGCCATAATCTGATAGAAAATAATGTATTAATGAGGCAGATTTATTTAATGTAGCTGGGTTAAAAGATGAATGATCCAGGATAGGGCCCAACCAGCAGGTGATGTACCCACCTAGAATAAACAAATATAAACTTAAATCCAGCAAGAAAGTAAAAATATTTTACAAAAAACCAAGATCATCAACATTGGGAGAACAAACATTTGCAAAAACCATGATCTTATCATGTGATTTCCCTGAAACAATAACAAAACAACCATTAGAATCTGAAACAACATTATGTATACTGAAAGGAACATTCTGATTAATAAGGATTGATATCCCCTCGAGGTTTAGCTTGAAAGGAAGAATGATATTGCTGACATTTCCACCATGACATCAAGCACAAAACTTTGCTGCCACATATATGTCTCCTGCAAAAATATAATCCCAGCTTTAAGTTGTTTAAAATGTGAACTCACTTTCCTTCATTTTACTAGATGAGTTAGACCTTTCACATTCCACCTCAGGAATTTAATACAGTTAGCCATGGTCACTCAGTTATAAAAAGTATACACTAATAGTAAAATTAATTTCAGAGATTCTATTGCGCATGTGTAGAGCTGAGTTCCTGTAGTATGAACAATGACGTCCAGCCTGTAGATGGTCTTATGAAACCAGAAAGTATGACTCCATAAGCAGGAACCAAAAAAGCCATAATAATAAAGCACCATGGCAAATCAAAAAACCCATGACCTTTTCTTCTCCAGTCCCACCCCCTTAAGGCTGTTGAATAGACCAACAAAGCGCAATTAATTCCAACAGAGATTGGATGTTCCTGCTCTAAAGCAAAATAATAAATATTACTACAGCACTGTTCATACCAGACCAAAAGAAGCTGTGTTTAGTCTAATGCACAATATATGTCAAAAGAGTGCTTTTTTAAATGTGTTTCAAAATATTTAAAAAATCTATCTTGCTTTGATAAAACAATCTTAACCATAAATACAATAAAAGTGTGTCAAATTATTTTCCTTCAACCACTCCAAATTAAATCAGCTCGCAATATCCTGTGAAAGCCTTAAAAACAAATGAATAAACCTTTAACAAATTAAAATTTAATCATCAGTTCAAAATGGCCATTCGACAGAAAGAAAAGAGCAAATGTCATTCCGGAATTGGAGAAGGAAGGTTATAAATTTACTCCCAAGCATCCTTCATTGAACCAAACCATTTCTTGCAACTGCTGGGAAGAGGGATGTGAAGATATGCTGGGAACAACAGTGAAGGCTTACACTCATGCTTGAGTCTGACATAACTTCCCTGTAGATGGCCTGTTGCTCCATGACTTCAGGAGGGTAATCTTCTGTGATTCTAAATTTTTTGCCATTGAACTGCAGTGTACCTTTATGACGGACTTCACAGATCAGCTTTCCTTTGTTTGAAAGCGACGTAGGCGTTTAACCACCATATGTGGTTTTTGTCTCAATTTAGGGTTAAGCAATAATGAATGATGCACTGTGTCAAGCTCCAGTGTTGAAAACATCTCATCCCTAAAGACAGTTACCAACAAATCAGAGAAAAATTTAGTAAGTGTGCCAGTTTCAGTATCTCAGCCAAGCCACGCAGGTTCTGTTGCATTTTTTGACTTTCCAAATTGATAATTCTCACCATTGGTCTCTCAGTGTTGTCTTCCAGGTGGCAGACCCAGTTATTCAGATCCTTTAAAGTAGAACGCCAAAAGCCTATCATCTAGATGTTTAAATCCTGCTTCGTTAAATTATTTGATTTGTTCAGGTGCTTTGGAGGAGCTCTAAGTAATTGGGTTTGCCCGTGGATTAGCCAGAGTTTCTTGTTTCATTCCATTTTTTTCAATTTTTAACCGATATTTCCAGCTCTTGTATCCATTTCAAACAGAGAATTTGCAATTTGACACCACTTCAAAAGTTTTAAAAAAATATACAGGGGAAAAAAAATATAGAGCTGTGAAAGACATCTACTCTATATCACACCTTAACTGGAAGTGTGAAAGAAAATGGCTTTTACAAGTATATTGTGGTGCAAGGTCATTAAGTGGCTTATGATCCTTAACAATTCTGGGATAAGAAAGCTTGGTGTGGATTTTTGATGAGGAATGCCCACTCATCACAAAATATCTTATTTATGCATAATATTGTGTATATATTTTGTTGTTAATTTTTGACTTTTAAGCATGCATTGAATGAACAGGCAACAAACACAGATGTATTAGAAAAGAAAGATGTTGAGCTAGAATCTGATATTTCTCTTTGGAAAAGAATTCTGAAAAAACGCACAACTTGATTGCCAGGAACAGTTATATTTGGATTGGAATTAAATTTGGATCAGAATTACATTTGGCTCTGAACTTCGAGAAAGTGCAGAAAAGTTGCCAAGTTGCACATGCCCTAATATTCAATTAGACCAAAATAGGCAACTACTTAAAAAGAGACATAAAGAGGTTGTGTTTAATTAGTAGATTTATCTCATTTTGAACATAAATAAAACAAGAAAGGACTTTGTATGTTATTTCATCCTCAAAATTGGGACTGAAATTGAACTTGCAGTTACACAGGAGGATGCAAGGACAACCCTCACTCAGAAAAACAAAGTTCGCAGATTTTTAAAATGCAAGAAATCAATCAACCAGAGAGGAATTTAGGACTTGTATTTCAGCTCATTCTTAAACCAGTCTGTTTTTAGTGCTCAATGTTCCAGTTTATTTTAATCTGGAATTGTACATTAACCACATTTTTGTATCATTTCATGGATTAACTCATTACTGTTACAAGTGTGGCATCAGCTCAAAATACAATGCTAGAAATAATCCACAGAAGAGACAGTGTTTGTGATGAGAGAGAAGAAAATCTGTCAGAATTTCTAATGAACAGTCATTGACCTGAATATTCACCATTAAGAAAGAAATAAAGTAAATAATGCATGTGTGCTTGGCTTCATTGGGCAAGGCATTCAATATAAAAGTAAGAAGGTCATTTTGCAATTATACAAAATATTGGTGAGGCTGTACATGAAATACTGTGTGCAATGATAGTCACTTTATTACAGAAAGGATTTGGAGACTTTGGAAAGGGTACAGAAGAGGACGATTAGGACTCTGCTTGGTTTAGAGTGTATGAGTAAATGGGAGAGGTTGGTTAAACTTGGGTTGTTTTCTCTGGAACGTAGAAGGCTGAAGGGACACCTAATGGTGGTTTCTAAGATCGTGAGAGGCGCGGATAGGGTGGACAGTCAGAATCTGTACCCCAGGGTAAAAGTATCATACACTAGAGACATGCTTTTAATGGTGAAGGGGAGTAACTTCAAGGGAGATGTCCATGGCAAATAATTCACACAAAGAGTGGTAGGTGCCTGGGATGGGCTGCTAGGAGTAGTGATTGAAGCATTTAAGCAGCTTCTATATGGACACATGAAGGGGAAGGAAACAGCTAAATTTTAGTTCAATTTGGCACAGACACATGGGCCAGTTCCTGTATTTATGGTTCTATTGAAAAAAAGAAACCTAGTTGGGTTGAGGTAAAGTTTCAAGAAACTGTGTTTTCATTTCAAATTTATAGCATCTATATCACTTTGCTGGTGCAGTTTATATATTTTTTACAATTATTTACAAATGCACTGGCTCCCAAGTTGTTTATAATATTGCAATTAGGCCAGGTAGGTAAATCAGGCTAATAAAGCACAAGAATTGCTGATTTCATTGCTGTTACCTTAATCCATCTTCTTGTGGTTGAGCTTCAGATACTTCCATAGCTGAACCAAACCTCTTGCAATCGACAGTTTCAGTCAGCATCTGTGAAGAGTGAAAAACAAAGTTCTTGTTTCAGGGTTGACAATTTGTGAACCTAAATCTAAGCTGATTGAAAGACGGCTTTTTTCTACTTTGATACCAATCTGGAAAGAAAAGAAAAACTGCAAATGCTGGAATCTTGAGCAAACAATGAGGTGCTGGAGGTTCCCGATGGGTCAGGCAGCATCCATGGGTAGAAACCAATTTGCAATTCAGGGACTATTTATCCAAGATCAACTCGTGAACAGTTATCACCAATTTTACCGGGACAGAAAAATTATCTGGATATCTGCCTATGGATTTTGCTACAAACAAATAAAACAATGGAATAATACAAATCGCATCATATAACAAATTTGATTTGCTCTATTTAAATATAGTTTTAACTCTCCTTTAATCCCACAAATATTTAACTATTTTAAATTTGCTTAATTTATTAAATAGTGGTGCATATTTTTTCACAGCCATAATCTATTAAAATTGACTGAAATCTTTTCACATAATTGTAGATATTTAGTGAATGCCCCAAAACTAGCTTCTTTTACCTCTTCATATGTTTGGGGAAAGAGGTGTTCCTGAGATAACTGTCCTTTAGAAATCATTTTGCCAATGACACTGAACAAAATCTAAAAGAACGCAAAATCGTAAGCCACCACTGATGCCACAGAAACAAAAGCTTAAATTGAATCAGATATTTCAGAATCGTCAATGTTTTTAAGATGTTGTGAATTTCTTTATTTTTGTTTTACATTTGAATTAAATTGTTTATTGTCAAAATACAGTGAAAAACTGCGTTTTGTATGCTTTCCAAACAGCAACTCAACTCATACTTTAGTGCAGCAGGTAGTACTATTAAAAATGCAAAATGTCATGTTACAGGAAGTCAAAGACCGCAGGATTTAGTGCAGGGTGTAAAGTATAGTTAAAGCAATGCAAAGACATGAATATTTGACCAATGGGAGGTAATGGAGCTGTCGCAGTGATTTCCAATATTGAGATGAGTAAAGAGGTGGGTTAAGGGGAGAATGGCAGCAATAGGAACATACAGACAAAGGAAAGGGAGACCTTACATCATATATCTTCGCTGTCCAATGGATCATATTTATATTCTCCCTTGTTATTTGGTCTCCTGAGAGACATAAAATTCACTAAAAGTTTGGTTTTTTAAATTTTTTTATTTTTCACTCTATGAACCATACTGACCAAAATACATACAGACATTTTTCTCTTGAATATATACAGTGTCATTTTCTCCCCTTTTCCCCCTACCTTCCCTCCCTCCCTCACCCCCTTTCCCATTTAAAGTTCAATCTGTATGATACATTAAACCCATTAAACAATGTTGTCACTGAATAAAAATAAACAAGAAATTTTTGTCTTTTACTTTTATATACTGAGTCAGTTCATTTCGTTGTCTTTTCCTTCTGTCATTTTAGGTGATGGAGGTCTGTGGTAGGATTTCTCTATTGTGTTTCCATATTTGTTCAAATATTGTGATGTTATTTCTTAAATTATATGTTATTTTTTCTAATGGAATACATTTATTTCTATGTACCATTGTTGTATTCTCAAGTTGTCAGGTTGACATAATACATTTTTTTGCTACAGCTAGGGCTATCATAATAAATCTTTTTTGTGCTCCATCCAAATCAACTCCAAATTACTTAGAAGGAAGATCTCTGGGTTTTTTGGTATATTGCTTTTTGTGATTTTATTTAATATCTGGTTTAGATCTTCACAAATTTTTTTCACTTTCTCACATGCCCATATTGCATGTATTGTTCCTGTTTCATTTTTTACAGCGAAAACATCTGTCTGATACTGTTGGGTCCCATTTATTTAACTTTTGGGGTGTGATGTATAGCCTGTGTAACCAATTATATTGTATCATGCGTAACCTCGTGTTTATTGTATTTCTCATAGTTCCGGAGCATAGCTTTTCCCATGTTTCATTCTTTATCTTTATGTTTAGATCTTGTTCCCACTTTTGTTTAGGTTTACAGTTTGTTTCCTCATTCTCCTTTTCTTGCAGTTTGATGTACATGTTTATTATAATTTTTTAAATTATCATTGTGTCTGTAATCACATATTCAAAATTGCTTCCTTCTGGTAACCTCAGACTGTTTCCCAATTTGTCCTTCAAGTAGGTTTTCAGTTGGTGGTATGCAAACATTGTATCATGAGTTATATTATATTTGTCCTTCATTTGTTCAAAAGATAATAATTTATTTCCAGAAAAACAATTTTCTATTCTTTTGATCCCTTTTCTCTCCCATTCTCTGAAGGAAAGGTTCTCCTCCTCCACGTCCTCCCCCTCAAAAGATGCTCACAAACTCAAGCTAGCATGCTGGAACATCAGAATCATGCTAGACAAGGCTGACAGCCACCGACCTGAACATCGGTCTGCCCTCATTGCACATGAACTCCTCAGATTTGACATCGACATAGCCGCTCTCAGTGAAGTCCGCCTGGCAGATGTAGGCAGCCTCCAAGAACGCGGCGCGGGCTACACACTCTACTGGTCTGGCAAGCCTTCGGATGAACAACGCCTATCTGGTGTAGGCTTCATGGTCAAGAACTTCATTGCCTCCAAACTCGAAAACCTTCCGACAGGCCTCTCGGACCGAATCATGTCCATGCGACTCCCCCTTCAAAACAAGCGTCGCATCACCCTCATCAGTGTCTATGCTCCAACCCTCCAGGCGGAACCAGCAGAAAAGGACAAGTTCTACACCGACATGTGCAACCTCATCCAACGCACCCCTACAGTCAACAAGGTTGTCATCCTGGGCGACTTCAACGCTCGTGTCGGCAAAGACTCAGAAACCTGGCCAGGAATCCTGGGCAAGCATGGCGTCGGCAAGTGCAACGACAATGGGCGCCTCCTGTTGGAGCTCTGCGCAGAACAGCGGCTTGTCATTACAAACACCCTTTTTCAGCAGAGGGACAGCCTTAAGACCACCTGGATGCATCCCCGATTGAAACACTGGCACCTCCTGGACTACATCCTGGTGCGAGAAAGTGACAAACGAGATGTGCTCCACACCAGGGTCATGCCTAGTGCGGAATGCCACACTGACCACCGGCTGGTTCGCTGCAGGCTCAACCTTCACTCCAAGCCAAAGCCCAGGAACAGTAAAGCCCCCAGAAAGAGGTTCAATGTTGGAAACCTGCAGTCAGACGAAGCGAGAGGAAACTTCCAGGCAAACCTCAAAGCAAAGCTCGACGATGCAACCCGCCTCACGGACCCGTCCCCTGAAACCCTCTGGGATCAGTTGAAGACTACCATACTGCAATCCACTGAAGAGGTACTGGGCTTCTCCTCCAGGAAAAACAAGGACTGGTTTGACGAAAAGAGCCAGGAAATCCAGGAGCTGCTGCTTAAGAAGCGAGCTGCCCACCAGGCTCACCTTACAAAGCCGTCCTGTCCAGAGAAGAAACAAGCCTTCCGTCGCGCATGCAGCCATCTTCAGCGCAAACTCCGGGAGATCCAAAATGAGTGGTGGACTAGCCTCGCCAAACGAACCCAGCTCAGCGCGGACATTGGCGACTTCAGGGGTTTCTATGAGGCTCTAAAGGCTGTGTACGGCCCCTCACCCCAAGTCCAAAGCCCGCTGCGCAGCTCAGACGGCAAAGTCCTCCTCAGCGACAAGATCTCCATCCTCAACCGATGGTCAGAACACTTCCAATCTCTTTTCAGTGCCAACCGCTCAGTCCAAGATTCAGCCCTGCTCCAGCTCCCTCAACAGCCCCTAAGGCTAGAGCTGGATGAGGTCCTCACCCTGGATGAGACATATAAGGCAATCGAACAACTGAAAAGTGGCAAAGCAGCAGGTATGGATGGAATCCCCCCCCCCCCCCCACCCCCCAGAGGTCTGGAAGGCTGGCAGCAAAACTCTGCATGCCAAACTGCATGAGTTTTTCAAGCTTTGTTGGGACCAAGGAAAACTGCCTCAGGTCCTTCGTGATGCCACCATCATCACCCTGTACAAAAACAAAGGCGAGAAATCAGACTGCTCAAACTACAGGGGAATCACGCTGCTCTCCATTGCAGGCAAAATCTTCGCTAGGATTCTACTAAATAGAATAATATCTAGTGTCGCCGAGAGTATTCTCCCAGAATCACAGTGCGGCTTTCGCGCAAACAGAGGAACTACTGACATGGTCTTTGCCCTCAGACAGCTCCAAGAAAAGTGCAGAGAACAAAACAAAGGACTCTACATCACCTTTGTTGACCTCACCAAAGCCTTCGACACCGTGAGCAGGAAAGGGCTTTGGTAAATACTAGAGCGCATCGGATGTCCCCCAAAGTTCCTCAACATGATTATCCAACTGCACGAAAACCAACAAGGTCGGGTCAGATACAGCAATGAGCTCTCTGAACCCTTCTCCATTAACAATGGCGTGAAGCAAGGCTGTGTTCTCGCACCAACCCTCTTTTCAATCTTCTTCAGCATGATACTGAACCAAGCCATGAAAGACCCCAACAGTGAAGACGCTGTTTACATCCGGTACCGCACGGATGGCAGTCTCTTCAATCTGAGGCGCCTGCAAGCTCACACCAAGACACAAGAGAAACTTGTCCGTGAACTACTCTTTGCAGATGATGCCGCTTTAGTTGCCCATTCAGAGCCAGCTCTTCAGCGCTTGACGTCCTGCTTTGCGGAAACTGCCAAAATGTTTGGCCTGGAAGTCAGCCTGAAGAAAACTGAGGTCCTCCATCAGCCAGCTCCCCACCATGACTACCAGCCCCCCCACATCTCCATCGGGCATACAAAACTCAAAACTGTCAACCAGTTTACCTATCTTGGCTGCACTATTTCATCGGATGCAAGGATCGACAATGAGATAGACAACAGTTTTGCTAAGGCAAATAGCGCCTTTGGAAGACTACACAAAAGAGTCTGGAAAAACAACCAACTGAAAAACCTCACAAAGATAAGCGTATACAGAGCCATTGTCATACCCACACTCCTGTTCGGCTCCGAATCATGGGTCCTCTACCGGCATCACCTACGGCTCCTAGAACGCTTCCACCAGCGTTGTCTCTGCTCCATCCTCAACATACATTGGAGCGCTTTCATCCCTAAAGTCGAAGTACTCGAGATGGCAGAGGTCGACAGCATCGAGTCCACGCTGCTGAAGATCCAGCTGCGCTGTGTGGGTCACGTCTCCAGAATGGAGGACCATCGCCTTCCCAAGATCGTGTTATATGGCGAGGTCTCCACTGGCCACCGTGACAGAGGTGCACCAAAGAAAAGGTACAAGGACTGCCTAAAGAAATCTCTTGGTGCCTGCCACATTGACCACCGCCAGTGGGCTGATATCACCTCAAACCGTGCATCTTGGCGCCTCACAGTTTGGCGGGCAGCAACCTCCTTTGAAGAAGACCACAGAGCCCACCTCACTGACAAAAGGCAAAGGAGGAAAAACCCAACACCCAACCCCAACCAACCAATTTTCCCCTGCAGCCGCTGCAACCGTGTCTGCCTGTCCCGCATCGGACTTGTCAGCCACAAACGAGCCTGCAGATGACGTGGACTTTTACCCCCTCCATAAATCTTCGTCCGCGAAGCCAAGCCAAAGAATTTTGGTAGTTGATAATTTATTTTATTCCTTCCTATGTGAATCTTCTTCCAAATGTTGAGCAGATGATGCGATACTGGTGAATTCTTATGTTGCACCAATTTTTCATCCCACTTATATAGTATATGTTCAGGTATCTTTTCCCCTATTTTTTCTACCTCTAATCTGGTTCAATCTGGTTTTTCCCTTGTTTGATAAAAATCTGATAGGTATCTTAATTGTGCTGCTCTATAATAATTCTTAAAGTTTGGTAGTTGTAAGCCTCCTTGTTTGTACCATTCTGTTAATTTATCTAGTGCTATCCTCAGTTTCCCCCCTTTCCATAAGAATTTCCTTATTATTTTCTTTAGTTCCTTGAAGAATTTTTCTGTTAGGTGAATTGATAATGATTGAAATAGGTATTGTATCCTTGGGAAGATGTTCATTTTAATACAGTTTATCCTTCCTATCAGTGTTAGTGGTAAGTCTTTCCAGTGCTCTAAGTCGTCTTGTAATTTTTTTCATTAATGGCTGATAATTTAGTTTATATAGATGGCTGAGATTATTATTTAATTGTATACCTAGGTATCGAATTGCTTGTGTTTGGCATCTAAATGGTGATTCATTCTTCAACTCTGTGAAATCCACATTATTCATTGGCATTGCTTCACTTTTATTTGCGTTGATCTTGTACCCTGATACTTCTCCTTATTCCTTCAATTTCTTATGTAATTCTTTTATTGATATTTCTGGTTCTGTTAAGTATATTATAACGTCATTTGCAAATAGACTGATTTTATATTCCTTCTCTTTTATTTTTATCCCTCTTATTTTATTTTCTGTTCTTATCAGTTCTGCTATTGGTTCTATAGCTAACGCGAACTGTCAGGGAGATAGTGGACATCCCTGCCTTGTTGATCTGCTTAATTTAAATTGGTTTGATATATATCAATTTACTGTCACTTTTGCCATTGGTTCCTTATATAATGCTTTAATCCAATTAATATATTTCTCTGGTAGGTTGAATTTTTGTAGTACTTTGAATAAATAATTCCATTCTACTCTGTCAAAGGCTTTCTCTGCGTCTAAAGCAACCGCTACTGTTGAAGTTTTGTTTCCTTGTACTGCATGGATTAAGTTAATGAATTTAAAGATATTGTCCGTTGTTCGTCTTTTCTTAATAAATCCAGTTTGATCTAGTTTTACTATTTTTGGTACACAGTCGGCCAATCTGTTTGCTAATAGTTGAGCTATTATCTTATAATCTGTGTTAAGTAGAGATATTGGTCTATACGATGCTAGTGTTAGTGGATCTTTCCCAATCTTTGGTATTACTGTAATAATTGCTGTTTTGCATGAATCTGGTATGTTTTGTGTTTTTTCAATTTCGTTCATTACTTCCAGGAGAGGAGGAATTAATGTCTTTAAATGTTCGGTAGATTTTTTAAATATCTCCTGTATTTCTTCTATTTCAAATGGTTTTATTAATTTATTTTGCTCCTCTGTTTGCAATTTTGGTAGTTCAATTTTAGTTAGAAATTCATCTATTTTGTCTTCTTTCCCTTCATTTTCAGTTTGATATAGTTGTTCGTAGAATTCCCTGAAGTTTTTGTTGATCTCCGTTGGGTTATATGTAATTTGTTTGTCCATTTTCCTTGATGCCAATACCGTTCTTTTAGTTTGTTTTGTCTTAAGCTGCCATGCTAGTATTTTGTGCATTTTTTCTCCTAGCTCATAATAATTTTGTTTTATCTTCATTATGTTCTTCTCCACCTTATATGTTTGTAGTGTTTCATATTTTAATATTTTGTCTGCCAATTCTCTTCTTTTTGTTGTATCTTCCCTTATTGCTAATTCTTTTTCTGTACTTGCTATTTCCCTTTTCAGCTGTTCTATTTCCCAATTGTAGTCCTTTTTCACCTTAGTTACATAACTTATTATCTGCCCTCTGATGAATGCTTTCATTGCGTCCCATAGTATAAACTTATCTTTCACTGATTCCGTATTTATTTCAAAGTACATTTTAATTTTTCACTCAATGAATTCTCTAGAATCCTGTCTTTTAAGGAGCATGGAGTTTAATCTCCATCTATACATTCTCGGTGGGATGTCCTCTAGCTCTATTGCCAATAATAGGGGTGAGTGATCCGTTAACAATCTAGCTTTATATTCCGTTTTCTTAACTCTTCCTTGAATGTGGGCTGATAACAGGAATAGGTCTATCCTTAAGTATGTTTTATGTCTACCTGAATAATATGAATATTCCTTTTCCTTTGGGTGTGGTTTCCTGCATATATCCAAAAGTTGCATTTCCTGCATCGACTTAATTATAAATTTGGTTACTTTGTTCTTTCTGTTAGTCTTTTTTTCCAGTTTCATCCATGTTTGAGCCCAAATTAAGGTTAAAATCCCCTCCTATTAGTATATTCCCTTGCATATCTGCGATCTTCAAAAAGATATCTTGCATAAATTTTTGATCTTCTTCATTAGGTGCATATACATTCTGAATATATCTGACATTTTATCATTACATATCTCCCTGCTGAATCTATTATTTCCTCTTCTATTTTGATTGGTACATTTTTATTGATTAATATAGCTACTCCTCTGGCTTTTGAATTATATGATGCTGCTGTTACATGTCCTATCCAATCTCTCTTTAATTTTTTGTGTTCCACTTCAGTTAGATGTGTTTCTTTCACAAATGCTATATCAATTTTTTCTTTCTTCAGTAAATTTAACAGCTTCTTCCTTTTGATTTGGTTATGTATTCCATTAATAGTTAAAATCATTATAGTTCAACATGGCCATTTCATACTTTGTTTACCTTTCCTTTCCGTTTCCTCATCATCATCTTCCCTTCTTATCCATTTCTGTTTTTTTTGAACACATTGTAAGACAACATTTCTAAAACATAAAATATTTCCACTATTCCCATATCTAAAATTCCTTTAACCCCAATAGTCCCTCCCCTCTTTGAGTTGCCCTTTATCCCTTGTCGGGCAACCACATCTCCCCTCTTCATTTGAATTTGCGAACCCGCTCGCGTCAACTTATTTCGCAGTGACTGTTATTCTTCCCCACCCAGCCCCCCAGAAAAGATTTTAATCTTCATATAAAACAAAGCTCACTCTCTTAATTCCCTCCTTACTTCCTTTCTTCCCTTTCTTTCCCTTCTTAGGTCTTACTTATAATTTATTCTTCTTCTTTATATATAGTTTGTTGTCATTTTTGTTCTTGTTTCATCTCTTCATCTCTCTGTCTGTTTTGTAGGTGTTCTGCAAATTTTTGTGCGTTTTCCGGATCCGAGAACAGTTTGCTTTGCTGCCCCAGGATAACTATTTTAAGCACCGCTGGATATTTTAACATAAATTTATAACCTTTTTTTCCATAGGGTCGATTTTGCTGCGTTAAACTCCTTTCTCTTCTTCAGGAGTTCAAAACTTATGTCTTTGTAAGTGGTTTTTTGTCTTCTTTTATTTTTTTTCATTGCCTTCTCCAATATATTTTCTCTTCTCGTATATCTTAGGAATTTTACTAGAATGGATCTTGGTTTTTGTTGTGGTTGTGGTTTAGGGGCTAATGTTCTGTGTGCCCTTTCTATTTCCATTCCTTCCTGTAATTCTGTCATTCCTGGGACTCTGTGGATCCATTCTTTTATAAATTCTTTCATATCTTTGCCTTCTTCATCTTCCTTAAGGCCCACTATCTTTATATTGTTTCTTCTATTATAGTTTTCCATTATATCCATCTTCTGAGCTAACAGCTCCTGTGTTTCTTTAACTTTTTTATCGAATTCTTCCAATTTCTTTTTTAAGTTATCTACCTCCATGGGGGGAAGTCACGTGATGGAGTAGTGACTGGCAAGAAAATACCAGCCCTCTCCAGAAAAGTAAAAATAAAGTAAAGAAAAAAAAGCTACAAACACAGAAACCATAACAAATTAAAAATAAAAGTGTGAAGAAAATGGCAGCAAAGAAAGAAAAACCTAAAACAACAGGAAAAAAAGAAGGAAAGACGTCGGAAGAGAAAGGTGAAGGCCTTACCTGTACGAGGAGGCCCACCATGGAGAGAGAAGCCCGCTCCCTGAGGTCAGTGGAAACCCCTAACGCAGGACTACAAAAATGGCTCACGGAGCCAAACAAAAGTGCGCAACCACGCATGCACGATGCACAAGACAAAAACAACACCGACGGGAGGGGGGACCAGCTGAGGAGTAAATCTCCACAGCTGAAACAGACAAGAATAACACGACAGCAAGACTCCCAACAGGAAACCATAGAAAATATCGGGAACAAGAAGGAAGAGAATAAAAAAAGGAAATCAGAGAAACAACAGATGACCAACCCAGAGGAAGACGACCAACACCAAGACACCTTTAATAAATATAATAAAAACAAAAATACCCAACAAAATAAAATAAACAACCCAACAAGAAAATCAGAAGAGACAGAGGTAGAGGACACAGATCCTGGAGTGGAGCCAGAAGAAGAGGAGGGAGATCATCAAACTCTACACAGAGTAATGGAAGATGAAGGGAAGGGACAGTACATGGATAAAAAATTCTTTAAAGAATATATGGAAACATTAAAAGAATGGCTGACACAAGAATTCAGTGAAATAAAAAGAAGAATAAAAAGTACAGAAGAAAAAGTGAATAGATTAGAGATGATCATGACAGATATAGGAAAAAGAGTAGACAAGGTGGAAGAACGAGAAACAGCCATAGAAATGGAGGTAGATGACACTAAAAATTTGTTGAAACAAACTTATCAGATGAACTGAGAATGAGGATATGTAATTAAGGAAAATTGATGTTTATATTCAACAATATAATTGTTTATCTTAGAAATTTATTTTCTAAAATATTTTTCTGCTGCTATGAAATAAAATGAATGAATGGTGGTGGTCAAGAATTGTCAGGGCCACTCCTAGTTTTCAAGCAAGTTTTGAAAGGAAGGTTCACAAGAGCCGATTTAAACTATAAAATACTATTGTTATTTCTTTATATTAAACATCCCTAACATACAATGAACTGAATTATTTTATTTCTATTAATTTATCAATCAGAGGTGAAAAAACTAATATAGTTTGTATCTCCAAAACGAAACATACGTGAATAATTTGTAAAAGCATTAACAATGAATAGCAGATCAAATCGTTTTTACTGTGTGAACAAATTACCAAACATGTCAGAGGAAAAGTAAAGGAAAACATGTTTTCAAAAGAATAAGGAAAGCATCAAATTCTTCAAATATTGGTATTTTTTCTCAGAGGCAGAAAAAGTCAAGAACATTATATACATTATACATTGAAAAGAGTGGACCCAGATTATGGAAATTTCCATAAAACATCTAATTCCTTTTATAGTGCATTTCTTTCTTGAAGTCTCATGTTGGTGCCACATTGTTATATTTGAATAATGTATTGATATTCATGTTTGCTTCAGCCTCATTCATAGCCTTCCGGTTTTGCTATTAACATGTCAACTGCCTGAGCAAGAAACATTGACTTAAGTGTGTTTCATCTGAACAGCAGAAGTCAATCCCATTCCAGTGATGATTCAAATTCGGTAGAGATGTATATAGTGTATAAATAAAATGAGCTGGCCAAAGGCAACATGGTTCATTCTGAGTATGAATTATTGATTAATTCCTTGTAACTTTTTAATGTCTAAGCCAGGGAAACATTTCAGAAATAAATATAGAAAACTGTGGAAATAATCAGGACAGATAACATCTGCGGAAAGGCAATTGATCTGAAATGTGAATTCCAGCTGGTCAGTGTGAGGTAGGTTCACCGGCGGCCTGACGAGACCACTTGCGTGGCAGTGAGCGGGCTCGTCAGCATGAGGTAGGTGTAACGAGGCCCTGACCAGGACACTTACGTGGCAGTGAGCTGGGTTGTCTGTGAGAGGTAGGTGCACCGAGGCCCTGACTGGGACACTTGTGTGGCGGTGAGCTGGGTTGTCTGTGTGAGGTAGGTGCACCGAGGCCCTGACTGGGTCACTTGTGTTCGGTGAGCTGGGCTGTCAGCGTGAAGTAGGTTCACCAAGGCCCTGACTGGGACACTTGCATGGGGATGAGTTGGGTTGTCTGTGTGAGGAAAGTTCACCGAAAGCCTGACTGGGACACTTGCGTTCGGTGAGCTGGGCTGTCAGTGTGAAGTAGGTTCACCGAGGCCCTGACTGGGACACTTGCATGGTGGTGAGCTGGGCTGTCGGCGTGAAGTAGGTGCACCGAGGCCCTGATTGTGACATTTGTGTGGCAGTGAGCTGGGCTGTCAGCACGCGGTAGGTGCACCGAGGCCCTGACTGGGACACTTGCGTGGTGATGAGCTGGATTTCCTTAGTGAAGATGGGAGCAAACATTCAGCCAGCGGAGCACCCTGGCTATGTCCCACCGACAACATCTGTTTGAATAAAGTTTCAATAAGGTTGCATTGGAATGAAAGGGAGCTGCCCAGATTGAAGAGCAGGCCGATGCCAGTCACTGGTGGGATAATTCTCCCAAAGTGTCTCCCTATTCCTGCCCGGTAAGAGTCTTTATTTTCAGTAGTATTAAGTATATTAGTAAGGCTTTATCTGTAAACTTGGGGGAGGGAGTTCATTATGAAGGAGACACAGCGTTGTGTCTAGTGCAAAGCTGTTACAGTGGAAGTGACCAGATTTAGAATTTAAATTTATATTTTGTAAGTCATGTGAATTACTTGATTAAAGTGAACTTTACATAATTAAATACTATAATTCTGATTTTTTTTTTAAAATTACTTGAGATTTTGCACTGTCTTTTGTCTTTTAAATGGTGTATTCTTAATGTTAGTGTTTTAGTTAGGCATTGTAAAGTGTGTTTCAGTCAACCAGAAAATTCACATTTCTGACACCCACAATCCCCATAGGTGCCGGATAATAAGGATTTTGCTGTAAATTAATATTACTATCTGAAAAATGATGAGGAAAAGAAATTACAATTGAGAAGCATAAATAAATATTGTATGTAAATATAAGGAAGTATATTAATGCATGTAAATATAAACCTGACTTTTATGCTTAGCAGTTACTGTTTTTTGTAACATCATTAATAACTTCAGGTTGGGTTTACTAATTATACTAGGGGCTTGAAGCATTCCAATATTGTGAAGGTAATTCCCTTCAAAATGGAAATGTTATGGTTGAATAAAATGTACTTGAGCTATTCATTGCTTGTTTGAATTTTCAAAAATTTAACATTTCACCTGGCAACCCATTGGTTACCCTGCCAAACAAACCCAACTAAACTTCAAAGTGACTTCTGAAGGCTTGACTTGATGTAATGGATGTCTCCTTCGAACCTGAAATGACATGACTACATTTATCAGTGATAACGTTAACATTTAGACATCAGGCTTTGGCACCAGGAATGTATTTTGAACTCGTAAACCATTATATTGCATGGCATATGATTACTTAATTCCTACCTACGTTCATTTTTACTTTGTGTGACAAAATTATTCCAATAAAACAAAATTTAGACTGAAAAAGAATGGTACTTATGAAGCCCTCTAATAGCTAAAAAAATCCTCACTAAATTACCCAATAAACAGTGGTGCCTTCAGTTTAAGTAGTGTCAAGGACTATGTCCAGAAGGGACTTTTTTCTCACATCTGAAGAGCTATGATTAAAGCCCCTCAAATACTTAGTAAATAATCTGATTAGGTGAGGAATTCTGTCATTTCTAAAGATGATGAATGTGCATGTTCGTTTTTCCTTCCTTGTGATTTTACACGGGTATAATGCTGAGGACACTGAAGATTAAAGCATTTTGGTACTGTGTCTGGATTCCTGGTTTCCATCAAGAGAGAAAAAATGTCCACTGCAAAATTAAGAAAAAGAGGGGAATCATTTTCCAGTTTGCCTCCTCATACCCTCATTATTTGTGTGATATTGGAATGTTCTCACTCTCTGCTGGTTTACTGTCCCCATATTTCAGGGCTGATATCTCAATGTCCAGATTCCAAGCATGGTTGGGAATCTTCACGGACCCAATTAAAATTTGGTACCCTTCTCTATGAAGGACTGAAAATAAAAGTGTCTGTGATGGACAGCACAGCAAAATTGCATCATTAAAATATTCTACAAGAGTCATTCAATATTTTCATGAAAATGTCTTGATGTTCTCTTCTCTCTCTTACTCTCTCTCTCTCTGACTGTCTCTCTTTCTTGATCTCACTCTCTCTCTCTCTTTCTCTCTCTTTCTTTCTCTCTCTCCCCCTCTCTATTTCCATGTATCAATTTATTACCTTTTGCTTTCTTTATGCAACTTATCAGCTATCAGGATTTAAATATGGCACTTACCTTCTCTAAGTACCTAAATCATAGTTTATGTTGAGAACAAATGAATTAACTAGACAATTTCCTTACAGGAACATTCCTCTTCATTGTTAATTATTTTTCCCTTACTGCCAACAAAATGATGAAAGAATATTTTGACAGGTGATGAACAGAAAATAACCATGGATTTAATTAACTCCATGAAGGCATTTGATTTATGCAACTTATGGGATATGTTATCACTGATAGCATCAAAACCAGGTATTGACCGGCTAAGAGACTGATTCAACAACTAGAATGAAAAATTAATTGTTAACCAATGGAAACATCTTATTTTCAGATTAAGTGCTGCTCTTACTGAAGATTTGCAAGTGGAATTGAATGTTATCCAATCATTACTGGACATTCCTTATTCTGTCCTGATGATGGAAGAAGGCCATTGAAATGCCAGAAGAGGGTTGAGTTTAGGACACTGCCATCAGAAATTCCTGCAGTGGTATCCTGGGGCTGGAGTAATTAACCACCAACCGCCACAAACATCTTCCTTTGAGAATGTGCTTTGTCCTAATCCTTTTCGTGACTTCTTTGTCTCCATCTTTCTTAGAATACCCCAGTTATCTAATCACTTTGTCTTCTCCTTTATCAAACTCTGCTTTCCTGTGCAACATTTTTGGCTCATGCCAGTGAATATTTTGTTTATTGTACATTATGACTGCAAATCTATTCATTTCTGCTTAGAGCCTCAAAGTTGAATGGCATAGATCAAGGGTGGGCAACCTTTTTAAAAAAAAACTCACATTCCACTTTAAGTAATCCCTATACCATAGGTGCTCTGTGATTAGTAAGGGATTAGTTAAGGTGGTATGTGATTGGAAAGAAAAAGTTTGAAAACCATTGTTTTAATCGTACCTAGTTGACTCATTATGTGCACGGTTTCATTACTTCAAAGGAAATGGGCCAATGACAATTTGTCTCAAGCAAATATTTCAATAACAATTGGGTCTAGAGCAGTAGTTCTCAACCTTCCCTTCCCACTCACATATCACCTTAAACAATCACCTTACTAATCACAGAGCACTTTATGGCATAAGGATTACTTAAAGTGGAATGTGAGTTTTTTTTTAAAAAGGTTGCCCACCCCTGGAATAGATTGAAAAACTTTAGTTATAGTATTACACAGCATAGAGACAGGAAGCCCCATTGCACCAGCATTGTCTTTTAACTGGTCATTGACACTAATTCCAATTAAAATTGAGTCAGAAAATAACTTGAAACAATTATTTTTCTACCCCCAGATAGCAATAGAAAGTCAGATCAAGTTAGTCCTAGAAAGACATTCAAGTGGATATTATAAGTATGTGTCAGACATACTTGCATTTTGTTTTTGGTAGAAAGAAAATATGGGGAGACACGGAGAGTGTTATCCTGTCAAAAGTCTCATTGAGCTCATTGGAAATTTCTTGCTTCTCAAAATACTTTTTCTACTTTAGAATTAATTTCTATTTGAATTTACAAGTTAAAATGCTCTGCATAAAATTTCATCTTTCTCCTGACCATGCATATGCTTAAACTAATCCTATACTAAACCTGAGTCAACCTGAGTCAAGGAAACAGGCGGCTTTAACACAGATCAAAATAGATAATGGGTGTTTGAGCCTATCTAAACTAATGGAAAACTTTAAAATGTAGACACGTGCATTTCACCTCCAAGGCACATGAAGTATATGAAGTTATATATCAAGGTGTATAAAAATAACTCAATACCAGGATTATGTTGAATTGAGATTTCTTCCCAATGCCATAAGATTACAAGGTGTAGCCCAGCTTAATTTTACATTGATGAAATACCAATAGGTGGGAAGAATAAGATTTCTCATCCAGTACTTTTACAAGTGGTACAGGAGCTGGTATAAAATTAGTAGGGTTTCTGAGTATTCATTCTACATGCTCTTCAAAATGATCTTCAATCACATCCAAAAGTTTTCTTTGTATAACTTCTAGGATTTGAAGTTCACTGTGAAGTTATGAATAAATTTTAGTCAGTTACAGACATTCTTTTTCAATCATAGAATGGAACTTTCATCTTAAGAATTTGTTCTACTGTCTTTAACTACGAATAAGCAACTTAATGTAAAATTAATTTTGAAATGTATTGTGTATGAATTGTTCAAAATATTACATTATGGTTTCCATTGTGTAGATTACATCCCACCATGTCAATTGGGTTCAATTTTATGAATTAATAGCTGAAAAAGCTGCCCTTCATAATCAATAAAGAGATTCTGTATATGTAACCCTTTGATGTTTACCCAATGTTCCAAATTTTATGCATTTGCAGTTTCTTTTAGGTGTAAAACTGAAAGAACATTTGTGCATTTCCCAGAATAAGTCTGATTGAGAAATGTCACTTCATTTATGATCCACCATAACTCGGTACTATTTCCATCCATGAATAATAATGTACAAATTCTTCTTTGGATTTTCTGTGAGAATTCTTTCTCAGTCTGAGGAGGTAAGAATTCTTTTGCACCAAAGATGATTAAAACTCAAGGATTAATTGGTATGATAAACAGTCCTGGACATTTTGTTTATGTGACCATGTGTATATTTAAGCATGCACTGACAACGATTTGAAGTGTCGGAAGTTTTAGACGGCTGCAGAGATTTGTTCTAGAATACTGCATTTAAAGCCCCAATGAGAAATCTACGAGTGACAATGACATGACTAAACAAATTCTCCCTATGAATTAATATTTAATTTATGTGTACTTCATCACAGGAATTAGCAAAATGCAATTAATACACAGGCTGTAATATAGAGAAATACTCCAAGATGCTTCACATAGATGAGAAAAATGAATGTACATGAAAAAAGATTGGAAAGAAGCAACTTAAAGTTTTACTAGAAGAGTATTTGAAAAAGAAGGAAGAGTTATTTGGAGAAGAAAAAAAGTAGAGACACAATTGAAGACAGTCAAAAAGAATATGGCACAATGAGGAAGGGTCCAGGAAAAGTCTGTCAATTAAGGTAGTTCCTTTGCTATGGTAAGCGGTGTGCTTGACAGGGATTGTCAAAAGCTCCAAAGGTATGGATAGATAAGGTGAAAGATGATTTGGAGACAAACACAAGAATTTAAAATCTAAATGTAATGTAGAAATTAAGATTTAAAATATTAAGGAATTTAATAAGAGTGAATCGTAATGAGAAACAGATTCTATTTAATAGGGGGTGGAAGCTTCATTAGATTCAGATCCTGCTGGAATCAGTGGTAGCGTTTCCCCATCCTGCACTTACTTTGTCAAGATGGAAAGGACAATCTCACTGATCCTCCCCACCCCAGAGTCCAGGTGCATAATCTGAACAGCAGGTTACGCACCTGGACTCTGTCAGGATATCAAGGAAACCGTCACTCAAAAATCCCTGACATCTTTCGGCAAGTTTGAGGACAAGACTAAGCTAACTGGAACAGATGGAAATGGATTTTAATAGCTTCAACATCTGGCATTAAACTATTTAAAATATAATCAAACTAATTACTGTAATTTAAGCAAAATATTTTGAAAACATTCAAATGAAAAATTTAGTCAAAAAATGTTATCCACTTTGCTTCTCAAATCTCTGCCCTATAATCCCCGTTGAAATCATGGAATCTGAGAAGCAATTGCTCAGTGTAAAGGGATATGAAGACTCGATTTGGTCTCTGGGCTTTGACAGAGAACCTTGCAATAAAGCAAACTGACAGAAATTAGACTTCCAAATGGGCTTCCCTGTTTAGCAACAGATTAATGAAGTTTAGGACTTAATGGCCACTTAATCAACTAAATACCAATGATTTTATTTGGAATTGTCAGCAATAACTATTGTGATCCAGGCCATCAGTGATTGCTTATTCTGTATTGGTCAAATAAAGATATATATTTTACATATATGTACCAAGGGCTTTTAAATGAATGTATTTTAACATTGCCATTCTCTAGTTTTGCCCAATTAAAATCTTGAATATTAAACAGTTTGGTGCTGACAAAAGTCAATTCATAATAATATTTTTTAATGCATAAGCTTATTTATTGGATTTATTGATGAGAACTGGTTGTGTCATTAAGTTGGGTCAACGAGTATTGATGACCTTCCACTGAAAATGGCTTTTGAGATTCTGCCACCCAGTTTTACCTCTCCTCAGAGGCTGTTTTGGTGACAGGCTCTCAGCTCTTGAGGCCCTTGCTGAGCCTCAGAACTCACCTCCATTCTATGATTGAAAAAGAATGCCTGTAACTGACTAAAATTTATTCATAACTTCACAGTGAACTTCAAATCCTAGAAGTTATACAAAGAAAACTTCTGGATGTGATTGAAGATCGCTTTGAAGAGCATGTAGAATGAATACTCAGAAACCCTACTAATTTTATACCAGCTCCTGTACCACTTGTAAAAGTACTGGATGAGAAATCTTATTCTTCCCACCTATTGGTATTTCATCAATGTAAAATTAAGCTGGGCTACACCTTGTAATCTTATGGCATTGGGAAGAAATCTCAATTCAACATAATCCTGGTATTGAGTTATTTTTATACACCTTGATATATAACTTCATGTACTTCATGTGCCTTGGTGGTGAAATGTACGTGTCTACATTTTAAAGTTTTCCATTAGTTTAAATAGGCTCAAACACCCATTATCTATTTTGATCTGTGTATTGCAAGAGCCAGTTGAGTCAGACCTTCACAACGTGAACATTTTTGAGCAACTTCACCTTCATCAAGGAGTCCATATTACAAAGTTTGCAGAGTTGCCTCTACCTGCTGCCTGAAATGCCAGAACTTGCTTTATAGACTTTATTTTTTAAAAATTTTAAAAATTTTTGCACTATGGGTCATATCAATAACATCCACAAATGATCATCAACAATATATACATCGTGATATTTTATCTTTTCCCCCACTTCCTCTCTCCCCTTTCCCACCCTCATCAAAAATCAATAAATGATAAAACAATTAAAACAAAGAAATAGCCAAAAAAAGAAAAAAGTCGTATCATCCACTTTCACATATTTAAATCATATTGTGCTCATAATTATGTTGTTTTACGAGATGGAGGTTTGTGGTCGGCATTCTCCGACATATTTTATGTCTGGTTCCCAAATTTGTTTGAATAATGTGCACTTGTCTTTCAGATTGTATGTAATTTTTTCTAATGGAATACACTTGTTTATTTCTGGATACCACTGTTGTATTTTAAGGCTTGTTTCCAATTTCCAGGTTGTCATAATACATTTTTTTGCTACTGCCAGCATTATCATAATAAATCTTATTTGGGCTTTGTCTAATTTTAGACCTCATTTTTTGTCTTTTATATTATTTAACAGAAATATTTTGGGATATTTTGATATATTATTTTTTGTGATTTTGTTTAATATTAGGTTTAGATCTTCCCAGAAAGTTTTTACTTTTGAGCATGTGGAAATTGCATGTAATGTTGATCCAATCTCTGGTTTGCAATGAAAATATCTATCCGATGCTGTTGGGTACCATCCTTTTAATTCTGAGGAGTAATATATAATCTGTGTAGCCAGTTATATTGACTTTATTGCTTTATAGACTTTATTGATTGAGAACTTTCACGTCACATTTACATGATGTTGACTTGATTCCATGCGAGCTGCCAATACAATCACTAGATCCCATGTAAACGTCGGATATTGGGACATTTGTAAAATAAAACCTTATATCAGGTGTGTTTTAATACTAAATTCAACACACTTGAAACGACCACAGAATATTATTCCCTGTCAGCAATGGCTATTTCAGTAATATTTAAAAAAACATCATACTGGGCTTGATGAAAAGGATTAGAGACCAATTTTTTGCCTATATCAATAAATGACAAACACCTGTTCCTAATAATGAAAAAAAAACAATAAAAATGCATTTATGGCAGGAACAGCTGAGAAACAATAACAAATGGGAGGTTTTCAATAGCACTAAGAATGCTTTATAAAAACCACAATCCCACAAAGCATGAATGAACCCCGCCCCCCCTTTTGGTTATGCACCCTTAATGTGCACAAGAAGAGCTTAGAGCACAAATTTTAAGGTCACACCACCCAACTCACTGCACTCGTAGCTGTTTAGGACAATGAATGGAGGTGAAGATGAAACAGAGGCCTAATGGAGATTGATGACCCACTTCTTGGACTGGAACCCATCCCTCTTTCTCCACTTGCATCTAACTAGGCAGAAGGCTGATCAAGCAGACCTTCTACACTCAGGAGGTGAGTTCTGAGGCTCAGCAAGGGCCTCAAGAGCTGAGAGCCTGTCACCAAAACAGCCTTTGTGGAGAGGTAAAACTGGGTGGCAGAATCTCAAAAGCCATTTTCAGGTGGAATCGCTGAGAGAATGCGGCTCCGGAGCTGGCTGCGGGTGCATGCGAAGCGACACTCAGGTGGCAGTTCTGAAGGCGCTATTCTGGCACCTGAAAGGTCCGCAGCGGGGAGAGGTGCCGCGGAGCAAATGCCGGCTCCTGTCGACTGTGGTCGTAGTCCCGCCCCGCTTTCAGGTGCCTAGAGGGAGTGCTCGGAAGCGGAGAATACACCTAGCCGAGGAGGGTTGGGTAAGTACTCCTTGGATCAGGGTTCTCCGCTTTTAGGTGGTCTCCCAACAACCGCACTCGGGGATTTTAGGCGGCTTTACATTGAGGTATTCTGGCCACCTGAAAGCGGCTGAAGGCAGAATGCTTAACTACAGTTTAGGGACACATTTCTTCTTTCTTTCTTTCTTTGGCTTGGCTTCGCGGACGAAGATTTATGGAGGGGGTGAAAAGTCCACGTCAGCTGCAGGCTCGTTTGTGGCTGACCAGTCCGATGCGGGACAGGCAGACACGATTGCAGCAGTTGCAAGGGAAAATTGGTTGGTTGGAGTTGGGTGTTGGGTTTTTCCTCCTTTGCCTTTTGTCAGTGAGGTGGGCATATAACATATAACACATATAACACAGATAAGTAGATCAATGCATGAAAATGCTGGAGGAACTTGGCAAGTCACACTTTGCCCATAAGAAGTAGTATTCTTGATGAAGGGATTAGGCCTAAAACATTGGTTGTCTTTTACTTCTGCAGAATCAGGAATTTATTGTCATGAACAATTACAACGGCATGGGTGACATAGTGGTTAGCACAACGCCTTTATAGCGCCAGGCACTGGGACCAGGGCTCGAATCTTGCGCTATCTGTAAGGAGTTTGTATGCTCTCCCCATGACTGCGTGGGTTTTCCCTGAGGGCTCTGGTTTCCTTCCACTGTTTGAAATGTACCAGACGTTAAGTGTAAATTGGGCAGCACGGACTCATGGACCGAAATGGCCTGCTACCATGCTGTATGTCTAAATTTAAATTTAAAAATTAACAAGTCACAAAATTTGTTGTTTTACATGAGCATCACAGTGTAAATATATTAACCATCTTACAAAAATAAATAAAAACAGTACATAAAACTCAAAGTAAGGCAGTGTCTTTGTTTCATGGATCATTCAGGAATCTGATGGCAACGTGGAAGAAGCTGTCCATGTGCAGCTGAGTGCTTGTCTTAAGGCTCCTGTATCTTTTTCCCGATGGTGGCAGAGTGAAGAGGGTCCTTGAGGATAGAGGCTGCTTTCTTAAGACACTGCCTCTTGTAGATATCTGGTGCCTGTGATGTTGCAGGCCGAGTGAACAATCCTCGAGAGACTTTTTCTTGTCCTGAGCATTGGTTCCTCCATACCAGACAGTGATGCAACCAGCCAGAATGCTCTCCACAGTACACCTGTAGAAGTTTACAAGAGTCTTCAGTGACGTACCAAATTTCCTAAAACAGCACACAAAGCATAGCTGCTAGTGGGCCTTCTTCATGATTGCATTGACATGGAGGCTTCAGGAGATGTTGACACCCAGGAATTTGAAGTTCCTGACTCGCTCCACTACTGAGCCCTCGATGAAGACTGGGTTGTGTTCTCCTGACTTCCTACTGAAATCCACAATCATCTCCCTGTTTTTCCAATGTTAAGTGCAAGGTGGTTGGTGTGACACCACTCAACGAGTTGATCTACTTCCCTCCTGTTGGCTTCTTCCTTGCCGTTTGTGATTCTGCCGTCAACCAACCAAGGTGTCATCGGCAAATTTGTAGACAGCATTGGAATTGTGCCTGGCCACAAAGTCATGGGAGTATAGTGAGTGGAGCAGTCTATGGATGCTGTGTGACCTGCTGAGTTTCTCAAGCAATTTTGTGGATTGCACTTGATCTGCAGATTTTTTTTTGTTAACTAAATAATCAGTGTTTTCAACTAATCTTCATACATCAGCCAGACCAGAACCAATGGGCTTTTCTCTGCCTTTGCTGCTTTGTATTTTGATAGTATCACATGGTGCTACTTTTTTCAGTGTTGGCGAACTGTTTTTGGGAGTGAGAGACAACACTATTTGCTTGTCTGAGTTTGGGTGCTGAATTTTGTTGATTATTACTATTGTATTGGCATTGCTGTTTGTTGCCTGTTGCTGGTCACTGATTTTGTGATGAGAGATTGGTTACTGTTGCTGTGACTGAGATTAAACCACACTTAGTTAGATGGCCAGCATCGGCCAGCTGGCAAAGCTTTCTGGATAATAATTCCTTCCTATGCACAGCCACTCACTGCACTTGCAGCTGTTTGGTTGTGGTCGTTATCCCTGAAAGATGATTTTTAAAAATTGATTACGTTTGCTTTTTGTTCACCAAAGTAAAATCTTCAATATAACAAATGAAAAGAAAGCTTTCAAATTAAGTTTTGAGGGGGGAAAAAAATCACTTTGTAGTCTGAGTCAAAAAAATGGGGCTATTTTAGTAAATGTTCTGCAATTTCTACTTTCTTGTGAAATATATCTACCCTTAGTCACTTATCAATTAAACATCATTCGATTTCATCAACTAAATCATGGGAGTATCAAGGAATAGTGATATCTGACCATGCTCCTATTATTTTGTCTTTGTATTCTCCTGACTTTCCTTCTATAAAGAGGCACTGGTATTTTAATTCCATTTTACTTTCAGAGAATGATTTTTTTTTTCCAAATTACAGAAGACCAAATAAAGTTTTTCTTCAATAGTCTGGGACACTATTAAAGTATATCTTAGAGGGAAAATTATTTTTAATGCAGCTAATATAAGGAAGAGGACTAGAATAGATTTGATCAATAAGATTAAATAAATTGACTTCTACACACAAAAAAACCCAAATTATATAAAAATAGAGTTGAAATGAAGACTAAATTTATCTTCTTTCCACTTATCTCACTGAACCAAAACTTCTGAGGAGTAAAAGTCAATTTTATATTTATGGTGAAAAATCCAGTAAGCTTTTGGCCAACCAAAATGGTTGTTAAGAGACAAATAACTAAGATTTGAATAGATGACTATGGATACTAGAGATCATTCAAAAATAAATTATATCTTTAGAGAATTTTACTCCAAATTGTATACTTCTGAATCTAATAATGATATTAACTTAAAGATGGACTTTTTGGACTACCTAAATTTTCCTACACTCTCTCAGAATAAACATACACATCTAGAGGCACCTATTTACCAAGAGGAAGTACATTTGCGATTTCTTCTTTACACACTGGTAAATCTCCTGGACCTGATGGGTACCCTGTGGAATTTTAAAAAGTTATTTTCTAAATTCCTCGTGCCCCAACTAAGCTCTATTATTAATGATACACTTAAACAAGGGAATCTTCCATCATCTTTTAATGAAGCTTGTATTTCTCTTATTGTCAGAAAGGAGAAGAATTCACTTGAATGTGCTTCTTATAGGCCTATTTCTTTACTGAATGGTGATATGAAGATTTTTGCCAAGAATTAGCCCATGGATTGGAGAATATTTTACCAGCAATCCTTTCTGAAGATCAACTATCTTTATTAAAAATTGATATTCTTATTTTAATATACATTATTTATAGAATATTTTATATTTATCCTCCACTCCTGTCCCTGAATATGTTCTTTCTTTAGATGCAGACAAAGCTTTTGATTGGGTGGAGACCCTGGAAAATTTTAATTTTGGATCATGTTTTATTAAATGGATTAAATTATTATATTTATGTCGTGCTTTAATTCTTACCAAACTTCATCAATCAAAACCTTTTTAATCTTCAATGGAGTACTCATCAAGGCTGTCCTTTAAGTCCTTTACTTTTTGATTTGGTATTAGAACCATTAGCAATTGTCCTTCATGAATGCAGAGATTTTACAGAGATTATATATAGGAAGGGCAATGAAATAAAGTTTCCTTATATGCAGATGATCTTTTCCTTTTTGTATCAAATCCAGATGGTTCTTTACCAAGCATATTATCTTTGCTATCTCAATTTAACCAATTTTCAGCGTGGATGAGCAGAATATCCATCTGTTTGCGTGGATGCATGTGCATGTGTGCAGGGGTGCGTGTCTCACCTTGACATAGCTTGTTATGCCAAAACATTTCTTCTGTCATTTCTCAATATCATGGCACTGTTGACGCAGAGTTAGTGCAACTCCTGTACAGCGCCAGCGATCGGGACTGGGACTCGAATCCCGCGCTGCCTGTAAGGAGTTTGTTCATTCTCCCCATGTCTGCGTGGATTTTCCCTGGGGAGGGTTAGGTTTCATCCCACCATTTGAAAGTACCAGGGGTATAGATTAATTGGGTGTAAATTAGACGGCACAGACACGTGGGCCAAAATGGCCATGCTGTATGTCTAAATTTTTTTTAAAATTGAAATTTAATTCAATGGTTCCTGCTAGCCACCTCTCCCTGCAAGACTCTTCTGTGCACTATCCCCAAATTCCAGAGCACAGAATCACACCCCCCTCCCTGATATTTACTCCAACAACAGCATCATGCTGTTTTTTATTGAACAGTTTTGTAATTTTTTTTGCAAAATCAATAAATTTGCAACCAAAACTCTTTTAGCACATAAATGAGATCCAATTCTCTTTCTTATTGTACATTTCTATGCTGGGAAGTAATGCTGCAAAGCTTATGTCACCTTCTCTCTTTTTCCTTTGCCATCTCCTAGCATCGTGAATCACAATCCTCCTTCCTGATTATCAGTGGAGAGAGAGTTGAACCATTGAGTGCTGAATCACTCACAACAGGGAAACCTCATGTCCAATGCCCAGTCTAAGCCAAGGTTAATAAATTTAGCCATGACTGATCTAGATATGAATGGTAATCTCCATGAATAGCCTCAGAAAAGGGTGGAAAAAGTGTGCCAAAGTTTACATCCCTTCTGATTAACAGCAATGAAAACCACCTGAAGAGGCATACATGCAAATAGAATTCAGTCTGCATGAATAGTCACTGATGTTCATTGGCAAGTTACTTAAAAGAAGCATGTGGAATTGTTCTAAAGCCAAGAATGCATTCCAAAGAGTTTTAAAATGCTGAGGAAAGTTCAAAAATTAAAATGAAAATATAAAGGAATATATAATTTCAAATACCATTCATGCATTCATTTACTTGTTTTTGTTTTAAAAAAAGATACATTTAATAATTCAATATAAATTTACTGCCAACTATGTAATAACATATTAATTGAAAGGTGTGTCAACTCCAAGGTGGAATTTTACAAATCAAGCCTTGCTCTTATGGAAAAAGTAAGTTGAATTATTTAAAATGTTTTGTTTCATTCAAATTAACAATGTATGAGATACTGTTAACACATCTCCTACAAAGCTTTCATGCAATGCAGTGTTACAGTTCTATCTTTGAGTTTTGTTTTCATTTAAAAACAAGTTTAGGATAATTTTGACAACAGATTTATTTCTGTGCTATTCCTAAATACAAAAGATGTGACTGCTAATTGAAGTTTCAAAATGTGTTCTGATGTCACCTGTTTTTTAGTGAGACCACTTTTTGGCAAGTCTGATCACCTGGCTGTGCTCCTTCAAGAGTACCAAATTCCTTGGCGTGCACCTGGCAGAGAATTTCTCTTGGTCCCCTCACACCAGATTCATTGCCAAGAAGGCCCAACAATGGGCCCAACAATGCCTTTACTTCCTGTGGAGATTTAGGGAAGTTCAGATTCCACCCTCCACTCTCACTACATTCTACAGGGGATGCATTGAGAGCATCCTATATAACTGCATCACTGCCTGGCTTTGGAACTGTGCCATCTCAGAACGCAAATCCCTGCAGCAGATAGTAAGAAGATCATTGGGGTCTCTCTCCCTGCCATGATGGACATTTATAATGATCATTGTTTGCAGAAAGCCATAAGCATCCCTCCTGCAATTTATTCTCCCTCCTGCCATCCAGGAAGAGGTACTGAAGCATTCGAGCCCTCACGACCAGATTGTGAAACAGCTTTCTCCCCCAAGCCATGAGGCTTCTGAACTCTGGGAACACAGGGCTAGCATATGTAATGTGATATTTATAAGTGATGTTATTTAGAAAAAAAGTTTATGATGTAATTTATCCATGTAAATAACCAATACAATGGTCTGCAGAAATGCTATCTCATTTTCACTGTGCACTTCGAGGTTTATGGTATGAACAACAAATAAATGTGTCTTGACTTGACTGAAGAAAGCATGTCAGCACCTCTACTTCCTTAGGAATTTGTGGAGGTTTGGTATGACACCAGAAACCCTGGCAAATTTATGCAGTGCTGTGGTGGAAAGCGTGCTGACTGACTGCATCAAGGTGTGGTGTGGGAACATCAACAATCCTGAGTGTAAAGCTCTGCAGAAGGTAGTGGACTCAGCCCAGCACATCATAGGCAAAACCCTCCCCACCATTAGGTACATCTACAGGGAATGCTGCCATTGGAGAGTAGCAGCAATCATGAAAGACCCATACAACCCAGCACATGCTCTGTTCTTGCTGCTTCCATCAGGAAAGAGGTATAGGTGCCACAAGACTTGTTGTTCCAGTTCAAGAAAAGCTGCTACCCATCCACCATTAGACTCCTCAACAAAAAACTCCATCACAGTCTTACTTAAGGACTTGTACTTGTGCACTTTATTGGTTTTCTTTTTGTTTTCCCTGTATTGCACAATTTGTTTACATTCATTATCTGCTTACAGTTTTTTGCTTGCTTAAATGTTTATGCTGTGTACAGTCTATTTTTTCCACTACCAATTAGTGGTAATTCTGCTACGCCCACAAGAAAAAGAATCCCATGGTTGTTTGTGATGTCATGTGTAAGAGCCAAAAGTTTGTTCCTTATCTGCAGTTTGGCTGTGGGCGTGGGCGGTGTCCCGCGGTCCATGGGCCTCTTGTCGTGGATGCGCATGTGCATTGGCTCAGACCCAGTGGCAGCGGCCTCAGCCAGAGCCGGCATGACCATCAGTGTGCATGTGCCATGGACTGGATTGATGCCTGTGCACTTGGCTCTGTGCCAGCAGCAAGCGGTCGGAGCCAGGACCACTGCGTTCAGCAATGAGCATGCGCAAGGGTTTGCGCATGTTGATAAGGAGGCTCACAGCATCAGCTGGGCAATCCGAGGAGGGTGAGTTAGGCATCGATGATTTCTGTTGACCTTTACATGGAATGTTACACAGACATTAGAACCTTTCACGTTACATGTTATCATGAATCGGTATTTCGCTTGAATGTTGCTTTCTTCTACAGTAGTTTTCTGTTATTGATATTGAACGTTACAGCAGACGTTAGCCTTTTTGTGTTTGTTAATAAAGACTGAGAAAACTTTTTGGGGCTTTGTTACCATTTTATTCAAGAAACACGTTGCAGACAAACGCCTCACTCAGCCTCCAAGCGACTATTTTATTGATCTAAATCACTACATCATGTATGTACTCTGACAATAAATCTGAATCAGAATCTGAGCCATCTGTGAATAAAACATACTCGAAAATGTATGTGTCAATGGTGCCCAACTTCATGTTCTTTTGTTTCAAATTGCTAGTATCTATAATGTTTATTTATTTGGCCTACACTTCAAAGAGGAGATTGTTTCATTATTCTAAAACATTTTGGCAGATAAAAGTCTTCCATATAAGAATGAAACAGTAATCTGTGTGAATACATTGCTCGCTGAATTTATGGAATGAAGCAAGGCATGGAGAAATGCTGTCATGTGTTTGATTCCAGTTAACAGAGCTTCTCCTTCTTGCTATGATGTGTTCTTTGAAGTTCCTAACATCTGGGGAGAGCAATCCATCAGTAATTGGTCTATTCCTCACCGATACTTCAGAACAGAGCAAAAAAAATGTGGAAGAGATGCATGATGAAACTAAACGTGCATCTGGAATTGGCTGATAGCATTGTTTCCAACTCACAATACAATTTGGCTAGATTTTAGCTCTGTGTTCTGGGATCAAGTAAAGCAATGCTCTAAGTGGTTACTGAATTTCACAATCTATTGCATCAGACAGCTCAAAGGAGATGGGAGATGTGATCTGGTCAATGTAACATGTCATTTAATATTATATTATTCAATATCAGCTGACTAATCTCATTCCAACTGAATTACCAAAATAGCCTGCGAAACAGAACGTTTCAAGAAGTTAATGTATAGTGCTTGATATCACAATACCGATATCACTGTGTACCCACTGCTCTGAGCTTACCCTCTCTACATCCATAAGTCTTACCCCGTGTGATGAGATGGCTGAGGAGTGGAGTGGGGAAGACTGACAGTGAGAGCAGGGCCTCCGCCAAAGTCGCTGGGTGCCACTGGCTGGCCTCAGCATGCTCCACTCATAAACTCCCCTGAAGATGTTTGAATCAAACTGAGGATATAGCTTTGTGAATGCAGGGCTTTGCCAGTGTGGCAGGTTTTCCAAAGTGCACATCCCAGTTAGCTGCACAGACATTGGTCCTCAGGTTTCCAGGTATTGGAAATGACTCTTCCTCAGTTAACGTTCACATGGCCAGAGGACTTTTCTCATGATGGTTGCTGAAAGCTCACTTGAGTTTTTCATTCTGAGGGATTGATTTGGCCAGACAACATAGTAGACAGACAGCACTGCCATGGGAATTGAACTTGGGTTACAAGGGAAAGCCCCTATTTCTAAGTCTTCTGACATCTACAGATGGTCCACCCATTCCTGCTGAATATTGTTGCATTGAGGGCCATGGTACAGCCAGGAACCTTGTGGATGACAGTGGATGACCTTTTCCAAGATGTAACTCATATCTCTAATTGTCCAAGGAAACACTGACCTCCAAACAAATCCAATACTTTTACATGATGTGCTCTTCAAGCAGGTCACCAGGAGACCTCAGCACATGCCCAAGGCAGGAGAGGAGGCTAAACTCTAGCGGGATGAGCAGGGGGAGGGTGACATTTGGCCAAGGAAGGAGGGGCAACCTCATGAGGATAAGACACAAAATTACAGGAAAATAGGAATGTCTTGATGTTGTGTCTTGCTGTAGAAGAGTGCTGCACTTGGGCTGTGCTCTCTGGAATAATTTAGTAGCCAGAGAGTTAACCCACTTCTGTTGCTTGTCTCAGTATGAACAAAATTCTTTTTTTTATATCAATTTGCCTTTAATAAATGCCAAAAATAATTCTATTTACTGGAGAAACATTCTTCTGCATACAAAGATGGAGATAAGAAAGTGCAATCAATGTGAAAGCCCATGGAATTGCTACTACACAAAATGCATCACTTTACTGTCACCTGTATGTCACCGATGTCATGAATTACTTATGGCTACATGGACCTTTCATGTTCGGTCTATTAACTTTGTACCCAGGATGCACATTGTGATGCCTTGGCTTAAATGGCTACTTCACAAGAACTATAAAAGACTCATAATAGTTAACCTGTAGCAATTATTATGATTGGCACTTAAATCTCAAACGAGTACGGTAATGCAATGAAAAATTCCTATCCCCTTCCATTAGTACACTTGATCAATCAGCTATGAACACACCCATGTGGAAGTTGACCATGTGCTTAAAAGCACTGTCTCATTGTAAGAGAAATCATTCAATTTCCTTAAATAGTCTGCTCTTATTGATGCTAATTTAACAACATAAAACACATCTTTTGATTTATTAGCAAACTAAGAGAAGCTGGAGAGAATCCAGTCTCCGTAAAAGGTTCTGACCTGAAAATTAGATTGACCATTTCTAGTCATGAATATCCCTGACTCGTGGAGTTCCTCCAGCTTCTCTTTGTTGACTCATGATGTGCCAGCACGTGAAGTCCTTGAGTTTACCTATTGACTTATGCTTCCCTCCAAGTTCAGCAATTATTACATTCTTCTCTTAGCTGATCAAGGAATGCTGGGAGATGGATTCACACTAGACTTTGCTCTTAGATTGACTTAATCAACACAGAGTAAGACACAGAGCTGCAGAATTCCATCTAGATCACTGCAATAATTGAATAAAAATAATGATAAAGGGCAGCAAGATGAGCGTAGCATTTAACGCAATGCTACTACAGCGTCAGCAACTCGATCTCAACTTTGGCACTGTCTGCTTGTATATTCTCCCCATGTCTGTATGCGATTCCTCCGGCTGCCTCGGTTTCGGCCCACTTTTCAAAGCATGGGTGTTGTCGGATAATTGGGGTATTCAGGTGGCATGGACTGGAAGGGCTTTTTATCCTACTGTCAGCTAATTTTAAAAAAAACATGCATAAATTTAAATGTAAAGATGATAAATATTGCTCTTTCAGTGGATTAAGTCTGGAATAATACATTAGTGAATTGCAAAAGAATGGCATTTATTCTTCAAATTTTGCTTCACAGGAATGCTAAAATTTAAGGTAACTTGAGCATTTAAAGTCAAGGAAGAATGAACCTTTTCATGATTATTCAGCATATAGTTGTATCAAATATGATCAAACTTTTAATATAAGAAATGCAGAAAACAAGTTCTATGGAAAGACAGGCTCATTCACTTCTACAAGGCAAGAATGAAGGAGAAAACAATGAATCATATCTATCACCCCATCACATAATGGTGTTGAGAATTAGACTTTGCTCACTACTTCTGAAGCCTACAACATTTGCCAATAAGTTTCCATAGCAAAGAAAAGAAAAAAATGTACTCCAAGTGGTTTTTGAGTCATTTGGTGTCATGTTTCTGCCATAATTTTAGTTATTTTGGAGCTGTGATGGAGTGATTGCACAGTGAGGAGCTGCATCACCAAACCCTGGTGTGGAGAGTGGGAGAGTGGCTACTTTGTGGGTCAGATCATTGATTGGGCAGAGGGGTTGTACATATGAAAGGGAAGCTGAGAGGTAGAGGCAGCCGGAGTGGAGAGAAGGCTCTTGGCTTGAACACCCAGCAAATTTAAGAACTGTAGTTCTTAAAGTAAAATTAACACTCAACTCCAGGACAGTAGATCAGGTAAATTAGGAGCCCATTAACTAAAGCTAAGGTAAAGCTTAACTACCCAGTTAAATCTTTCATGTAAGTGGCTTGCACAGTTTATATGTCTTGAATCCACAAGTGACATCAAAATGTGTCATGTAATTAAAGGAATTAGGACCAATTTCTGTAAGTCTGTTGTACACCTGATCAGGATTTTACATATAGTCCATATAATAAATGCAAATATTTTGGATGACTCAAAAGAACTTCCACCCCAAAATGTTTTTTTTTTCTCTGCCTAGATTTAAATGTATCCCTTTAGGGGAAAGCATTCATTGTCTTTTATCCTTCGGATTACACAGGGAAATTATTTTTCCCCAAATAAGTTTGCTTTCTGAAAAAAAAATTGGCATTATGATAGACAATTTCAAGCTGAACGCAAACATAATTTCAGATTTGCTGAATTACGGAGGAAGTTGGAGAACATTAAATTAACTTTCATTGAATTTAGCATCTTTAATCACATAATGATGCTTAACACATTGCATTAGTTCAACTGACCTAAAATTATTTTGCCATTGATTTTCATTTGTACTCAGCTTCTCGTGTCAGTGTGCAATAATAGCCGGCCAGCACTGATGGATTCTAGTTGCACTGATACCACTTTTCCATGGTAGCAATGTCCTGGTGAAACCTTTCACCATGTTCATCGCTGATTGCACCAAGATTAGCGGGGAAGAAGTCCAAGTGTGAATATAGAAAATTAATTTTAAGTGACATGGGGCACTTCATGGTTTTGCATTCTAAAAATAGACTTGAAATATAACCATAAATCACAAAAATAGGTTATATTTTAAAAAAAGCATTTCATGGTAGGAAATATTTAAGGTGATTTTCATGATCAACAACCCTAAATCCATAAATTACATCCAAAAGTGTTCAGGAAGAAAAATCTTCATTGTCCAATGTTACCTTAAATTTAAAAAAAATGTTGATTTCAAATATCTGAGTGTTTACAGCAAGGTTTTCTGATAGGTATTCTGATAAAATTTGGTGCTGCAAATCAGAAGCATCCAAGCTGCTCTATTTTAAATAAATAAATGAAAACCAAATGTAAAGGCTTTGCTATTGTTTAACTTCTTGTGTGACTGTTTAATAGGATGGATTTAGAATTTGGTTAAAGCTATGAAGTGTATTTTTGGTGCAGAATGGAAAAAAAAAGCACGTGGCATGACAGTTGAGTAAAACTCTTTAAATTTGCTGTTAGAAGTAATGTGATGTTCAAGGTTAATATGAGCAGAGATCTTAAAAAGTTATCTAATGAAGTCCTTATCAATGCTAAAAGACTTGTGAAGATAGAATCAGAAACGAATGTTAAGTACTGACATTGCTTAGGGAGGACCACAGGAATCGTCACATGTGAATCTCAGAAGCTGTAGTCTCTGTTGGATGTCATCTAGTAGAAAAGTCACGCCGGGGAGAATGGGACATTGGATGTATATTTATTCACAATTTATTTACAAATCTGGAACAGGTCTACCATGATGGACAACAGTGGTTGATGAATCTCAGGATTTGCTTGAAACAAATGTGAGACCTTGGATAATCATGATCCTAATAACAAACCCATAACCTTCTGTGATGCATTTAGTGTTGGTCATTTGCTCAGGTTATCATGCAAATCTCATTGTCATATCATAGATCTCAGTGATCTGTCATTTTCAAAGCTAAACTGAAATGCACAGATAAGGCCATAGGCCTTACATCATTTGGCAAGGAAGTGCTGACAGTACAGGACTTTAAATTTCCTTCGACTCCTGATCAGTGAGGTTCAGAATATGGCAGGGCTTCAGATTAGTTTTGAATCTCTTCCTCAGACCTCAAATAGAACATTGATCTAGCTGTAAGATTTATTTTTCCAATTTCGGCCCACGGCCCCGTGCCACCCCAATGCACCCAATTGACCTACAACCCTGTATGAAAGGGGGGAAGAAAGCAGAGCAGCCTGGGAAAACTGACATAACACGAGCAGAATGTACAAACTCCTTACGGACAGTGTAGGATTCAAACCCCGGTCCTCGTCGCTGGTACTGTAACAGCATTGTGCTAACCGCTATGCTAACTGTGCTGCCCCAAGTTGACCATAAGCTGGATTCTGTAAAATGCACAAACCTTGGTTACAGTCAGCACGTCCAGTTCCACAGGGTAGTGTTTCAATACTCTAAATACCATATCTCCAGGAATAGCAGTGCTTGGAAAGATGTTTTGTAATGGTACATGTGGTATTTCTCATAAACAAACTGCTGTTCTTCCAAAATGTGGCAGCAATAGTTTGCCAATATCCAATCTACATATCTAATAGGGCGGCACGGTGGGCAGAGTGGTTAGTGCAATGTCTTTACAGTGCCAGTGATCGTGACCATGGTTCAAATCCTGCGCTATCTGTAAGGAGTTTGTACGCACTCCCCATGTCTGCATGGGCCCCCTCCAGGGGCTCCTGTTTCCTCCCACTGTTCAATTGGGTGTAAATTGGGAGGCACAGACTGGTGGGCTGAAATGGCCTGTTACTGTGTTGTATGTCTACATTTAAAATTAAAACTTAAACTTAATTTAAATTTAACTTACCATTGCCTGGCTTGACTTTCAGATGTACACCAGGCTCACTCCACAGATTCTTGCTCAAACACCTGAAAATGTGACTAACTTTGGAGAAGTGAACATTAACATTCTTATTATGGACAACATTTCAATGAAGGGAACATCCAAAAGAACTCAAATTATTGAAAATTTTGTACTTTCATATTCATTGTCTGGCATCGCTTGTGCCAAATTCCTGTTAACCACACGAAACTCCTGTGGACATGCTCTCTTTGAAAGTCACATTGTCGAAATCTAAATTAAATTTCTGGTTGACATCTTCGAATCTCTCTCTTAGTTGGCCTCCATGCATTCTCCAAGAAAATGGAAACTCATGGAAACCTAATAATATAACATTCCCAGTCTAAGAATGAATGAATAGTAATGCACAATTCTATAATGCTTTCCTGGACTCTACCATTCTCCATGTAAGTTATGGCCTGCTCTAACCTATCAAAGGGCCACACCTTGCACTTGTCCAGATTTAATTCTGTCTGCCATTCCTTGGTCCACTTGCTCAGTTCATCCAGGTCCTGTTGTGACCATAAATAACTTTCTTCACTGTCCACTACATCACCAATTTTGGTCATTTCTGCAAACTGATGAACCATGCAGACTACTTTGAAATCCAAGTCATTAATGTAGATGCCAGACAACAGTGTTACCCAATACCAAGCCCTACAGCACACCAGCAGTCACAAACAAGCCTCCCATCTGAGTAATGACCATCCGTTACCAACTTCTGTCTCCTACCATCAAGCCAAACCTGCATTGAATTGACAGCTCACACTGGATCCCATCTGATCTGATATTTGAGACTAGCCTGCCATGTGGGATCTTGTAAATGGCTTTGTCCTTATTAGGCTTTTTGGTCACCTCTTCAAAATACTCAGTTATATTCATGAGACATGATTTCCCAGGGGCAAGGCTATTCAGATTATTCCTAAACAGTTCTTGCCTTTCCAAATCTCTGAATCCCCTCTAGTAACTTACCCATGAATGACATTAATCTTACTGGCCATGGGTCCTTGCTTTGCCCTTGCAGTCTTTCTAAAATAATGATACAAGATTAGCCACCTTCCCATCTTCTGTCACCTCCCCCATGCTTAATGATGATACAAATTAGCCCCATTCACAGTAGCACTTTAACCCAGTAATTAACCGTCAATCTACTGATTATTGTGCCAGTGTGAACACTAGTGAACCGGATGCAAGCGTCTAATCGCCCCAGGGAAGATGCACCTAGGGAGGGTGTATCATCGCCGATTCATTTTGAATCAGTGTACCGGTTAACCCAGTGTAAAAGGGACAGGGGGTAAGCAGGATGTCACTGCTGCAGGATAGGTGCCCCTTTGCTCTGGGTTGCCGGGTGGTGAGTGTGAAAGGGCGCAAGAGAACCAGTTAACATTGAACCAGTGTGAACAGCAAAAATGCTATTTTGAACCAGTTCATTGAATTTACCAGTTAGCCCAGTCATTCTCAACCTTTTCCTTTCCACTCACATGCCAATTCGAGTAGTCTCTATGCCATCAGTGCATAAGGGATTGCTTAAGGTGATATGTGAGTGTGAAGGAAAGGTTGAGAATCACTGCTCTAGACCCAATTATTTCTGAAATATTTTGCTTGAGACAAATTGTCATTGGCCCATTTCCTTTGGAGTTATGAAACCGTACACATAACAAGTCAATTGGGTACGATTAAAACAGTGGGCTTCAAACTTTTTCTTTTCACCCACATATCAATCAATCCCTTACTCCACAGAGTATTGATGGCATAGGGATTACTTAAAATGGCATGTGAGTGGAAAGAAAAATTTTGAGAACCAATGGGTTAGTCAATATGAAAAATCTGCCCGGGGTTGGGGATTGTGTGTGTGTGTGTGCACTGGAGACTGTAGGGATTATCACCTTCACCTTCTCTTCTTGTCAGATTCCAACACTGGCAACCTTCATCTTCATTCAAATCCTCTTGAAATGAACAGTTACCTTGTCCTCAAAATCCAAGGAACAGAAGCATCACATACTTTCCTCTTCTTGTTATTTACAATTAGTTAGTTCCTTTCCATTGTCGTGGGTAAATTCTGGTTGCACAAATCTTGCACAAATCTCATTGGTCACAAAATGACCAATGAGAATGATCAAAATCAATTCTGGAAGTAAATTTCCTGAGTGTAGAATGTGTTCAGTTGATGAGAAATAAAATGGTACGTTGTCTCAAGAGAAAGTGAAACTTAAAGCCCAGACACACTTGTTTATGAACATTTGTCCATTTTCAAAGTAATCACTTATCTTTAAAGACCATCTGTAACTGTACTTCTAGATTGTCAAAAGTAAATATAAGTTTAGTAACTTTAAACAGCCTTAATTATACTAAGATAACACCATTACCCATCATATACTTACCAGGCAGTATATCATTTGAAATAGCAATTTATTTGAAGACGTTCCCTCTTAGAGAAAAATAAATCACCTTGCTGATAAAAGTAAGTTTTATCCCATTATACATTTTCATTTATTTTTCTCTTTCTTTGCATCTCTGCTTTTCTATCCATTTATTTAACTCACAGTAATGTTTCCTCGGAGACACCTATGTTTTAAGTAACTTGGTGCAAGTGATTGCTTTACAAAAGCAAGCTGTGATGGTGATAATGTCAAGATATTTCAGCGGTGATGATTTCAGGGCCTCAATATTTTACATTGGGCTGTTGGCCTCAGGCTCACCATTCACAAGAAGAAAAAATAAATAATGTAGTTAGGTCTGATAAATTTCAGTCTTTGATCTTGTTCTCTTTTCTGTGCTGATTTATACAGCAGCAAATGTTGAGCCCCCTGTCCTATCACTGATGAATTGGCAATTCGTGTCCTCCAGAATCTGGGGTTTGTCTCCAAAGAAGCCACTTTCTTGTGGTTGTGAGTAGTTTGTGGAGTCAGAGGGATGAAGTATGAAGGAACAATCTCCTTACATGTTTTCGAACTGTATGAATAAATATTAGCAGATTCTAAGACAGAATCAGTCTGTAGTTTTTACTGGCTGCCATGAATGAATACAAACGTTATTCTGGAAGAGACAAGGTTTGCATTTTTCCCTCTAAATTTACTTTGGAGTGATAACCTTTTGCCTTCATTTATACACTGTTTGTTTGAAATGCTGACCTCATTTTGGGTTTAAAAGATTCTGCTATGTTTAACATATATGAACTCACCAGAAAATCTGGAGCTGGCTCTGCCTTGACAACTCCATTAATTAACACATTTGAAGGTGATGTTCAGTCCCTATCAATACCTGTTCACATAATGGTCACTGCAGTTGAAAAATGCTGGTGCCGAGAGAAGACGTTGTCAGCAAGGAACTTACAAAACCCAGCACCTGCCATTTTGTTGGAGTTCTATGGGAGGTTTAATGTCAATGAAATTCGCATAACAGCTGTCCACAAAAATTAATCATTTTCATCATTTTTCTTTAGGACCCATGTTCAAAGTGCTCTGCGTATTTCCACAGTGCCGGAAAACATTACAAATCATGTCTGTCGTTGATGGGATAACTAGTTCTCTTGAAAGGCATGCCCATTATCATGGTACATATGTTGTCGTCACATGACATCATGTTCACATCTCCCTATTTAAATACTGTTTAATTGCGCCATCTAGTTGTTGCTATGGATCAGCTTCATTCTGTTCAGAGCCTTAACAATGGCTGGAATTATTTTTTAAAAATCTTGAGATTTCCACCATTGGGGCTGTCCAAAGAGTTTCTTTTTTTATTCATTCACAAATATGGGTTTCATGGCCTGAGCCAGCATTTAATTGGAATTGCCCTTGTAGAGGTGGTAATGAGTTGCCTTCTTAGTCTGCTGCAGTCGTTGAGGTATGGGTAAATGCACAATGTTGGTTTTAAGCATCTTTCCTCAGAGACTTTGCTCTCGTTGTCTCCTCCCCTCTCCTAATTCGCAGGGAATTCTGTGCAGCTGGAGGTCACTCAGCCAATGCAGAGTCTCATTAGTCGTCCAAAATGGATGTCGCAAACCCTCAGATGCTGACAAGAGAGAATAAAAGCAGAAGAGGTTGGAAACCCTCATGGGATGACGAAGAGTCCTGAAACTTTAAAGATGAAACAACTGAGTGTTTCCAGCATTTTCTGTTTTGTTAAACTATGGACCCAGCCTTTACCTGCTCTCCTTTTGCATATGTTTAAAATGTTATGAAAAATAATATTTATCCAACATCTTTTTAAAACCTATCAGAGGATTTGACATTCTTCTGCTTGTGTTAGAGTCATACAGCATGGAATTGCACCCTTTGGCACACCATGAAACCCAGGCACAACAATCCCATTCTTCTTCTCATATTGCCATCAACTTCAGCTCCACCCCACCAATTCTCTTGCCACTCACCTACACTAGAGATAATTTATAGCAGCTGACTAATCTACTAACCGGCATTTATTTGGCATGTGGTAGGAAACCAGAGCACTGGGCAGAAATCCAATGCAAGCCACACCAAGGACATGCAAACTACACACAGGCAGATTCAGTTGCAGATTTATTGCCACAATACCTGCATGGCATCACATGCAACCCTGAGATTCTTTTCCCTGTGGGTGAAGCAGATTTTCCACTTATTGGAAGTAGAGTAAACTGTACTCAAGAAGATTTGTAAATAAAGAAAAAAATGTAAACAAACTGAAATACAAAAAGAAAAGAAATCAATAAAATGCAAAAGTAAGAGTCCTTAAATGAGTTTCTGATTGAGTTTGTTGTTGAGGAGTTTGATGTTGGAGGGGTAGCAGTTGTTCCTGAACCTGGTGATGTGGGCCTTGTGGCATCTATATCTCTTTCCTGATCGTAGCAGCAAGAACAGAGCACGTGGTGAGTGGTGTGGATCCTTGACAATTGCTGCTTTCCGATGTCAGTTTTCACTGTAGTTGCATCCACTATCTTTTGAGGGCTTTCCACTCGGAGTGTTAGTGTCATCATTCCAAGCCAAGATGCAGCCAATCAGAACTTTTTTCACCACACCTATAGTGAAGTTTCTGATGTCGCACCAAACCTCCACAAATCCTGAGGAAGCAAAGGCGCCGACTTGCTTTCTTCACAAGGCAACATCCAAGGTCAGGAATGAACCTCGGTCTCTGGAGTGAGAGACAACAGAATGCATTGCACCTTATTTTGATCACATCTGCATAAAATTTTCTATGAACATTTTTTTCCCTCCCTTCATAGTTTAAGCTTTTTGTCTTTGGCATAATAATGTCATTCGCATGTGTTCCCCATAAGGTGTTCTGGTTAGGGTGTTAGCATTTCATTCAGGAATGTGGGGTGATTTTTAGATCTTTTGTCATTGGGTGCGCTTCCTTGGCTGCCCAGTGGAGGTGGTCCTTAAGGAGGTCCATTTACAAACTGCAAGAAAAGGAAAATGAGGAAACAAATGGTAAAACTAAACAAAAATGGGAACAAGATTTAAATATAAAGATAAAAAAGGAAACATGGGAGAAGTTATGCTCTGGAACGATGAGAAATACAATAAATACGAGGCTGCGTATGATACAATATAATTGGTTACACAGACTATACATTACACCGCAAAAGTTAAATAAATGGGACCCAACAGTATCTGATAGATGTTTTCGATGTAAAAAAGAAAGGGGAACAACAATTCATGCAATCTGGACATGTGAGAGAGTAGAAAAATTTTGGGATGATCTCAATCAGATATTAAATAAAATAACAGAAAACAATATACCAAAGAATCCAGAGATCTTTCTCCTAAGTAACATAAAAAATAAAGAATTTGGAATTGACTTGGAGGATGCACAAAAAAGATTTGTTAAGATAGCCCTAGCTGTAGCAAAAAAATGTATTATGTCAACCTGGAAATTGGAAGATAATTTGAAAATACAACAATGGTATATAGAAATGAATAAATGTATTCCATTAGAAAAAATAACATATAGTTTAAGAAATAATATTGAAATATTCGAACAAGTATGGGAGCCTTACATTAAATACAATAGCGAAAACCTACCGGGAACAAACATTACCTAAGTTGATGGAAGGAGAAGAGAAGAAAAGAATGGACTCAGTAGAATTTCTGGTGTATTTTTGTTGAATGACAACATTGTCTAACTGAATTAATGCAACCTAGATTGTATAACTAAAATGGATGAGAGGGGGGGGGATGGGGGGGTGGCTTGGGAGGAGGGAGGGGGGAGGGAGAAAAAGTCACTGTAAATGTGTGGAAAAGAAAAAGTGTATATCATGGCTATTGTGATTTATGGTGTGAAAAATAAAAAATTTAAAAAAAAAAAAAAAAAAAAAAAAAAAAAAAAAAAAAAAAAAGGAGGTCCATTTACCTGGAGATTATCCGGTGGGACATTGTGGATTAGTATGGCAAGCCAATTGTCAGTGATCCAAGCATGATTCTCACAGCTCCCTATCAATTTTTGTGGCTATCAACATTGTCTCCTGAACAAAGCTGAGGAGAAGTAGTCTATTGTTGAACAGACCAGAGCAATGGAATCAATGTGTACCTTGTTAGCAATGCTGTGTATGGTGTTTACCCCAGAAAAGATTCATTCTTGTCTGATCTTAGTTCAGGAACAAATCCTTCAGATCACAATACATGTACTGAACACAGTGCCACGTTAAACTTAATCGCTGCTCCCTGCACATCATGCATAACACTTTGCTTGCACATTTACTCGTAATGGTTCCATTATTGTCATGTAATACTACATTTAGAATGTAACAGACATGAAATTCTTTAACTTTTGTCTACTGTAAGGCAGACAGAGAGTCGCCATTTTGTTCAGCGCCCCTCACAGAAACCTACAGCACTTGGTGTTCCTGGCCGGTCTCCCCTCCAAGTACGGACCAGTCCTGAGCCTACTTAGCTTCTGAGATCAGACAATCTTAGGTGTATTCAGGCTTGTCTAGCTAGAAGTCTCTCAAATGCTGCTATCATATCTACATCTACCACTACCCTCAGCAGCCCATTCCAGATATCCATCAAATCTCTGTATATTAAAAAAATTGACCTTTTAAACCACCCTCACCCCATTTTACTTTTTTATCCAAATTTTATTCAACTATGACTTCACAAACACTAAACACACATAGAGCTACAACTAAAAACAAAAAACACCATAAGGTGGCAATAAAACTGTGAGAAGCAGTAATTACGACTCCTCTCTATTACACAGTATCACACATCAAACTAAAACACAATTTTTGTCATCAACTACACACGCGGTCACCTGGGAGGCGGGCCACCACCACCTCAGGTATCACTTTTCCCACTCCACGGGCTCGATTAATGGCCATATTATTTGATATTTTTTTAACTTAGGGATGAAGATTCTGGCTGTTTGCCTTATCTATGCCTCTTAAGGTTTTAGAAATTTCTATCAGGATTCCCCTCACCTTCCAATGCTCCAGAGAAAACAACTCAACTTTGTTCATGCTGTCCTTTCAACTCATTCCTTCTAACCCAGATAGGATCCTGTTAAATCTCTTCTGCACCCTTTCCAAAATATTACGTGCAGCCTAACCAAAGTTTTACGTAACTAAAATGTGACTTCCTTATGTACCCAATGCTCCAAATGAAGGCAAATGTTCCATATGTCTGCTTTACCACCCAATGTATTTTGGGGATGATTTTCTTTAATTTATTATAATTACTTACTCAATAACCAATGGTGATCCTTTATATGGACTTACATTTTTCAAACCTTACTTGTTGCTGAATACCTACACATGAAATTCCCTCTCAACTGTTAGAAAACAAAATTCTCTCACTTCATCATTTCAGCTTCTTGCCTTTGGTATGATACTGTTTATTAATTTGTTTTTCTCTCTGAAGATAAATAAATCTGAGCCACCTTTATATTGTTACTGTAGATGAATTTGAACTCATTCATTGCGATAATGTATTGTGCTGCAACCTTGACCTTGAACTGCCAATCACGGTCATCTTTAGGAGTGGTGTGGGGGGTGCAGACTGCACCGGGAGACACCATCAGAGGGGGTGACACCAAAATCACCGTCTATAAAAAATGTCTCAGCAGAAATGTATTATATTTTATAAACATATTCCTCTAGTTAGTTACAACAACAAAAGCATTTTTCGTAAGCCCAGCTTACATGTATCAATATACCTACTGTGGTGGGACGTAGGTACTACAGGCATGACTGGGCATGTCCTCACTGTGCTGGGCTGGCTGGCCCACCTTCTGTACCTATAACCCTTCCCCATAAGATCCCAAGTAAAGGTTGAGAGCCCTAGTCTCCTCCCTCATACCTGCCTTGGATGTGAGCCAGGAACATGTAGAGGTATGCCTGGGTTTTCTGATTAATAAAGTCTTTGACTGCTTGCTTCATGTCTGCAGGTGGTCATTGATCATGCTACACCTACAAGGCTAAAACTCTATGCTAATTTACTTTTGGAACCTTCTATTGCACTCTAGTCAGAGCTGTCACTATTACCCAATTACAATGATGCTTTGAATCACGTGGTTGGGGGGCGGCGGAGGGTGACACCAATGAGTTACTGCATTGGTGACACCAACCCAGGAGCACCACTGCAGTCAATTTTCTTCAATCCTTGCTGTGGAAAGTGAACAAAGACAAAATTGGAGAAACAAAAGCTGCAGATGCTGGAACCTTGAGCAAACCAATAATTACAAATCAAACAGCATCTGTGGATAGAAATGGTCAATGTGTGAAGTCTGAACCATTTATCAAGATCAAGGACAAAATTAGGTTTAGTTCCATATGGTAAGATTCTGTCAACAATCAACATCACAGGTTGTTAAAAGAGATTTATTTCAGAAATATATAAATTATTACAAAAGAAGGATTGAAAAGGAGTTCATAAATCAAGACATAAATGGAAGGTAGATTTAAATAAGGTAATACATGAATGTAGATGGATTCAAATATGTAGAGAGAATATGAAAAGTACAATAAATGTGAAATATCAGTTAATTCAATATAATGTTATTCATCAGTTATATTTAACACCACAAAATTTTCATAATATGAACTATATTTATTTAGATTTATGTTTTAGATGTGGACAAGAAGTTATTGCATTTTTTGCATTCGACTTGGCAGTGTTCTGCAATTAAACCTTTTTGGTTTGATTTGGGTAATTTATTAGAACGAATAAACGGAGTTAGATTCCCACAGGATCCAATGTTATTTTTACTGGGAGATGTCAAACCTAAATTAAAATTGAATATGTATCAAGTAAAATTTGTTCAAATTGCTTTGACAATAGCTAGAAAATATATTGCCATAACTTGGAAGCCAGATATTGATTTAGGATTAGACAGATGGTGTGCAGATGTTCGGAGTTGTATTCCACTTCAGAAAATTACCTACAATTTCAGAGATAAATATTGTATATTTTATCAAATATGGAGCCCTTATTTACAAACTGTTGGTATTAAATTTTAGATGAATCTAAAACATTCCCTTTCTCGTATCAGTCTCTATGAATATATATATTTAAGTTTAAAAGTATTGGAAAGTGAAGTGCTCCTTTTGTGGTTCTCTTGTCCCTTTTCTTCTCCTTTTTCTTTTCTCTTTTTTTAGTTTGTAGAGGGTTAGGGGAGGGGGTATTTTGAGGTAGTTTTTCTTTCTTTTTTTAATATATAAAATACTATATATATTTGGATTAAATTTGAAATATTGAGATATATTTGTTTAGTAGCTTTATATTAAATAAAATGATAAACAAGGGTGGTCATTGATCCACCAATTCTACCATTAAAAACAATCACATGTTATAAATAGTGGCTCTTTTGCTTAGGTTTGAAGAATGATGATCACCTTTTAATCAAAGAAGAAAACTGGAAAATGGGAATTAAAAAATGGTCCATTTAGTTTTCTTTCTGTTGCCTTATAATCCCAACACTCGGAATTATAAAAGAGACCTGGACATGGAATAGAGAAACCTCTGCTTCTCCCCAACATATAATCATGTGACCTTTACTCTGAGCAAAGAGCCAAGAACATCATGAGAGGTGATAAAATTAGCAGGAATATCAGGAGTATTTGCTTCTTATCTTTATATAATAGCCTGAATGTCCCTGGGATTGTCTGATCTCAGAAGCTAAGCAGGCTCAGGCCTGGTCAGTACTTGGAGGGGAGAACAGCCGGGAACACCAGGTGCTGTAGGTTTCTGTGAGGGGCACTGGACAAAATGGAGACTCTCTGTCTGCCTTACAGTGAACAAAAGTTAAAGAATTTCATGTCTGTTACATGCTAAATGTAGTGTTACATGAATAATTGAACCTTTACTTTTACCTATCACAAATTATGAGAAAATACTTCTATTGATATAGACCGAATATGCTCAGTAGTTAGCTCATTCTGAATAGGATGCCAAAGCTTTATCCTACTTCATACAGATCAAAGCAAAATATCTTTATCATCATCCATCATTGTTTTCTTTATTAATAGTTCCAGAAACACATCCTAAACAATTAACTCAAAAGGCAAAATAAAACAAACTACTGTAGTGGCAGCTATGAGGAAAGAGAATCTCCACCACCACATTGGGAGTATCAACGTCAGTTTAATTCAAAACACGCACGTGCCCTTTTAAGGGCAGTGTGAGCTCCGCCACATTGCAGGCGGTGATATCATCATGCTGTCTGGAGCACGTGCTCTGTTCAAACAATGAGGCAAGGAGGCCCCTGATGACGCCATATTCTCACAGCTGCCCCGCCAGCCCGGCGGTACAAGCAGGGCCAGTTTGCTATGAGTATGTGCGCCACTACACAACCCCCCCAGAACCGGCTCACATGTCTCGCCGCTTGGGCAGCCAGCCTCGGCGCTTAGGTTGGGCCATCTGAAGGTCCAGGTGTGCCACCTTGAGGTGGTCGATCGTGAATAGTTCTCCTTTTCCCTCGATGTCTTTCAGCGGAATGGCTTCCAGCTGCCTTGTCACTCAGTCGACCACCGTCAATAAGTAGTGGGCATCCCTGGACACTGGCAGCGGGCCCACGATGTCCACGTGTATATGCTGGAATCTTTTGGCCACAGAATCGAACCGTTGTATTGGGGCTTTTGTGTAACAGTGGACTTTGGAGGATGGCACTGCGTGCAGCTCCTCACCATCTGGGCTACTTGTTTTTTGAGCCCATGCCACACAAAATGCTCTGCCATCATCTGAACTGATGCCTTTACTGAGGGGTGGGCCAAATCATGGTCCATGCTTAAAGCCCACGACCTCCACTGCGGCGGGATGACAGGGTGCGGTGAGCTGGTGGAAACATCACAGAGCAGTTTATCTGAGCTGCCCGGCAACCGGAGGTCCCAAAGTTGGAGTCCTGTAATGGTGGTGCGGAGGGCCAATGTTTCCACATCCTCCCTCTGCGTCTGAGCTAGCTGGGCATAGTTCAGGCCAGGGGTGAGACTGTGGATGGCGTGCTGTGAAAGTGCATCTGCCACAACATTGTCTTTACCTGCCCGGTGCCGGATGTCGGTGGTGAATTCCGTCACAGAGGATAGGTGCCGCTGCTGGCGAGCCGACCAGGGGACTTTTGCCATCGCGAGGGCTTGTGTGAGTGGCTTGTGGTCGGTGAACACAGTGAATGGTCTGCCCTCCAGGAAGTATCGGAAATGCCTGAATGGCCAGGTACAGGGCCAGGACCTCCCTGTCGAAGATGCTGTACTTTATTTCCGGAGTACGGAGGTGCCTGCTGAAAAAGACTAGCGGGCGCCACTGGCCATTGACCCATTGCTCCAGAACACCTTCAATGGCTGTGGCCAATGCGTTCACTGAGAGCATGGTTGAGATCCGGCCGTAGGTGGTCCAACACAGGAGTGCTTGCCAGAGCGTCTTCCGTTGCAGCAAAAGAGCCCTCCTCCTCTTCCGACCATACTGGGACTTTGTTATTTGCGGCGATCAGTGTGAATAACGGCCGCATGATGCGGGCCGCCTCGGGGATGAACCAGTGGTAGAAGTTCACCATATCGACGAATTCCTCCAGGCCCTTGTGGGTGGTAGGCTACGGGAACAGGTGCATGGCTGCAACTTTCTCCAGTGCTGGGCGGCTCCGGCCGTCAAGATGGTATGGCCCAGGAACTGCAGGGACTGCCTGCCAAACTGGCACTTGGCTATGTTGGCCATGAGGCCGAACTCTGCCAGTCGGGCAAACAGTGAGCTTTGGACCTTCTGCTCATTTTGATGTCCACTGGCGATGAGGATGTCATCGAGATAGATGAACACAAAGTCCAAGTTTCTGCCCACCGTGTTCATAAGACGCTGGAAAGTATGGGCCACATTCTTTAACCTGAAGGGCATCCGGAAGAATTTGAAAAGACTGAACGGGGTGATGATTGTGGTCTTTCTGATGTCATCAGGGTGGACCGGGATTTGATGGGAACCTCATATCAGATCAACCTTTGAGAATACTTGGGCGTTGTGCAAGCTCGCTGAGAAGTCCTGAATATGCAGGATGTGATATCGGTCTGGCGCAGTCACGTCGTTAAGGTGACGGTAGTCCCTGCAAGGTCGCCAACCCCCTGAAGTCTTGGGGACCATGTGGAAGGGGGAGGCCCAGGGGCTGTTGGATCTATGGACGATTCCCAGTTCCTGCAGTTGGGAGAATTCTTCTTTGGCCAGTTGCAGCCTTTTCGGGGGGTAATCACCTGGCCTTGGCGTGAAGGGGGGGGGCCCTGGGTTGCGATGTGATGGTAGACTCCATGTTGAGGCATGGTGGCGGTGAACTGCGGCTTCAGGATGGAGGGGAACTCATCGAGAATACTCATGTATTCGTCCTTGGGGGCTATCTCCAGGTTACACATGTTTGTGGCATCCAGGTGGATGGATTGAAAGGTGCTGGTGTTAACTAACCACTGGCCCTTGATATCCACTAACAGGCTGTACACCCGGAGGAAGTCGGCCCCCAACAACGCCATGCCGACTGAGGCCAGCACGAACTTCCACCGGAACCTGTCCTTTCCGAATTAGATCTGCACTCTGCGAGTTCCGAAGGTCCTGATTGCAGATCCATTGGCTGCCTGCAAGGTAGGTGAAGTGCCAGTTGATGAAGTAGACAAAGACAATGTGGTCAAACAATAATCATGGCTTTTATTAGCAGAAACTCATGGTACAATAATGAAAGATAATAAATGCATATACAGTTATACCCAAGGGGAGTGTCCTTAACAGTAGAGATAATGCACAGCCAATGTTAGTACAGCAAGGTTCGCCATAGGAGAGACAGGCAGCTTGGCAGACATTCAGCACAGTAGGGCCCCGTGCTCAGGTGTGGGTCTCGAGGACTGCTGGGGGGAGCACACTCAGCTCTGCTCCGGTAGCAACTAAGAACCGTCGGCCAGTGGACTTGTCAGTTACATGCAGGAGGCTTTTCGTGTGGCCAGCTGCCGCAGCCATTAATGGTGGCTGGTTGAGTTGTTTCCATGAAATGTACAGGGCTGCCTGCACTTGCGGGCTTGAGCACCCCAGCTTTGATGATAGAAACACCAGGTGGGGTGGTGCTCTTCTGGCTTGTGCTTGGGGGGTGCCTGTGGCCAGCTGAGCCCTGGGCATGTGACCTGGCTGAGGGCAACCTTGTTCTCCTGCTTGGTCTGCCAGAGGATGTCCGCGCGGGCCGTAACTCGCCTTGGGTTGGAGAAGTCTTCGTCTGTCTGCAGGAGCTATATGTCCTCGGGCATCTGCTTGAGGAAGATTTGCCAAAACAGAAAACACGGTTTGTGGTCCTCTGCTAATGCCAGCATCTCTCCCATCAGGGTAGACAGGGTTCTGTCTCCCAACCCATCCAGGTGAAGGAGCTTGGAGGAATGCCGTTGCTGGGAGAGGCTGAAGGTCCTGAGGAGGAGGTTCTTGAGGGTAGGATATTTACTGACCTCCAGTCGGTTGTGGATGAGGTCATCCACTCTGGCCGTATTCTCTTCGTCGAGTATGCTCACAAAGTGATAAAACATCATGATGTCTGATGAAATGTTTCTGAGGTGAAACTGCACTTCTGCCTGCCTGAAGCACACACGTGGGCGATGTGTCCAGAAGGGGGGCAATTTCACCGTGACTGCATTGATCTCCGAGGGATCCATAGTGAGAAGCCAGAAAAACGTCTGGACTCATCGAGGTCACCAATGTAGCGGCAGCTACAAGGAAAGAGACTCTCCACCACCACATTGGGAGTTTCAACGGCAGTTTAATTCAAAACCCGCGCGTGCCCCTTTAAGGGCAGCGTGAGCACCTCCCCCGTGTGGGCGGTGACATCATCATGCTGCTTGGGGTATGTGCTCGGTTCAAACAATGAGGCAAGGAGTTTCCCCGACGGTACCAAGTACTCGCAACTGCCCCGCCGGCGTGGCGGAAGAAGCGGGGCTGTTTTACTATGAGTATGTGCGCTGCCACACTACAATTCATTTGAAACCAAATGATAAGTCTTCTCTTAATATTACTTGCTTGCATTTCCAACATTAGATGACTTACCACACAGAATGTGGCCTTTCAGACGATTGTTTCTGTGCTAATTGAGAAGAAGTATTGCGCTGCAGGGTGATGCTGAGTCGACAAGATTCTTCTAATTGGGTTAGAAGAGTGATTTGGTGTGGCAGTGGTGAATATATTAAGCAGTTTAATTAAAGCTTTAGACTGGGATTGTGTGTGGTGGCAAGGCCCACAGACAGTGAAGGGGCACGAATATTTAATGTTGCCAAGAAGGTATGTGAAAACACTGTTTTGTTTGAAAGTAAAAACACAACGCTGGAGAAACGCAGCAGGTCAAACAGTGTACTTTATATAGTAAAGAGAAAGATACATAAACAATTTTTTGGGCATGGGAAGCTGGTCAGTGCATGCAAAAGTTGTGAAAAGACAGGGTGAAATGAGTTGATGGAAAGTACAGTAATTGTAAATAAGTATAAATATTTACATATTATTTTATTGGTTGGGAGGCACTGGTCCAGAGATTGTATGGAAGATAAGGCTGTAGAGTTTCACAGGATGTGAACAGTAAAGATTTGGAATGAACAGAGATGGGTATTGTTACAAGCCAAGAGGATCCCAAAACCCAGCAGCAATAGATATTTACCAAGACAAGTAGTTACTTAAACAAAAGTTGCTTTTAATTATCTTTAAACATGAAAATAGAATAAAGCTTTAACTTATCACTATTGACTTACTTAACCTAACTTAACCCCTTCTAGTTCTAAGCGCGTGTATGTAATGTGTGTGTAAGTTCAGAAAAGTTCTTTGGTTCACAGTCCAATCTCACTTTTCATTCCTCCAAGTTCACTGGTTGCAGGCAATTCTTATACTGTGGACAGAATTTAACATTTATAAAGTTCACCAGGCTTTGGTGCTTGAAAGGTAAATTGTTACCATTCAGGAAGGTTCTTGTCAGTTTTCAGAGAGAGATTTGTTGTTCCAAGACATCCACAACTGATGTACTTCCATCGGTCACTTCAGTGTCTTGCTGACAAAATTTTCCCCATTCAAGGTTCTCCAGATGATAACCTCTTCCTTTCAGGTCAACACAGAGCTCCTTCTTGTTTCTTTTATTCCAAGTGAAACATTAAACAGCCAGTCCTCTCCTAAGTCTTCAGGGTGTCTTCTAAATAGGGGACTTTTCATAAGCTTGCCAGCTTGTCCTGTTCCAGTCCCAGCTACTTCTGCTGGCTGTAATACTGTACAAGTGTGATCAAGTGTGATCGTTTTCTCTCTCTCTCTAGCCAATATGTTTAGCATGGGGCAGACCTCTAGTATTTTAAATCAGATTTTAAAAAATGTTTGTATGTGACCTACTCTAACAAATCTTTCCCAATTTTTCTCTCAAAAACTTATTTATATATTTATTTATATACTCTGTCACAGTATAGAAACTAAGAAAGGTGTGAATAAGGCTTCAGATGAATAAAATATAAATGAGGAAGAAGTTAAAATAGCCTCTAACTGTAATCAGAAAATACTTGCCTCCACCACCAGCATTTTGCAATTTAAAAATATCTTCAGGAGTGAAAGATTATTACAGCCACCTCCAGATGCAGAGTTGTACTGCACCCATAGAGCTCTGGGAACCCGGGCTAAACTTACCTGCAGAGTTTATATATTCTCCGTGTGACAGCACTGGTTTCCCCCAAGTGCTCGTTTTACAGTTCAGAGATATGCTGTGAGGTTAATTGCCAACTCAAGGCTAGTCTTGGTGTAGGTGAGTGGCAGGAGGATTGGAATAAGTTGATGAGCAAGTGAAAGAGTATTAATTATATTGAAAATAAGTGAGGAGGTGAAGTTGGGATGGATGAGAATGCTTTGAGAGCCAGTATGGACTTGATGAGCAAAATGGTCTCATTCTACATCACAGAAAGTTTTGTTTCTCTTTGGAGTTCCAATTAAGCCACAAGTTACTTCTGCATCCCAGATGGAATTTCAGCTCTGGATATGCACATGATGACGTTATTCTCTTTGTGGTACTTTATTGGAGTATTGTATAGAAAATTAGACAGTACTTCCACGGTTCAGCATCCAGTGGTCCCAATATTGGTAGATGACTCCATTGATTACCTTTTATTTCTGCAGGAGTCCTTGCCTCAATTTCACAGCCATGCCATCAAACCCAGGTCCTACCGCTGACCTCTGACTTTGCATGCCTTATGAATGGCATGGCATCCAACCTCTTTGCACATCATCATCACCACCCTCAGCCAGAATCATGGCTCCTTTCCTCCCTGAACCAGGCTCTTCTTTCCCCTACCCTCCAGTCCATCAGTTTTGCATGACAAAAGTCGCTGTGCATTGTTTATGGCCTTCTTCAGAGTTTATTGTCAAAAACACAAGTGCAATACACAGGTGCTCCAAAATAATTACTTGCTTCAGCAAAATGAGTACATGAGATGCACTAACTATATTATATACATTACATTATCACAATATGTCAAGATAGAAAAAGAGATAATAAATATAAAGGGATGGATAAATAATTGGGGGAGGCACCCTCGTGTCCCCCAGCCCTATCACACCAGCCCTGAGGCACATCCACACATATTTAATGTGAACCATGCCATTTTTATTTAGTCTGATACCTTTCCTGTGAAGCACATCTATGATAGCAGTTAATTTTAATCTTCTGTAACCATTGCACGAGTGTATTGGCCAAGCTCAGGATCAGTAGAGTTGAATAATCTGGTTTTGTTATTAATGTGTGTCACATAGTTTGTTACATTTTGGATATATCTATTGTTTATTCTTTTATTCTTTTATTTGTTTATTCTTTTTTTGTTTTGTTTCTCTTTGATTTTTATTTGATGCCCTTTTTTTCTGCCTGCTAATATCATTTGCATGACACTTCTGAGCTGTATTTGTCACAGAATTTGAAAAAAGACATTCAAAAATTAACTGAAAGAAACATTTTATGTGTTATTGTTCATTTTTATCACAATGGATAGCCCTTGTGTTTAAGAGTGAAAATCAAGAGAGAATATGACAGCAAGGGACACAGGAGGCCATTTGGCATTTTTGGAATTGATCAGAATTTAGAATTTAGACATATAGCACGGTAACAGGCCCTTTTGACCCATGAGCCCGTGTCGCCCAATCACACCCAATTAACCTACAACCTCTGGGATACTTCTGGAGGGTGGGAGGAAACCAGAGCCCCTGGGTACGACCCACACAGACATGGGGAGAATCTACAAGCACCTTACAAACAGTTTGGATTTGAACACTGGCTGGCGCTGTAACAGCATTGCACTAACTGCTACATTAACGATGTCACAAAGTTAAGTTTTTAATTGTTACATTTATTAGAACATAAAACACACTACAACACAGTACAGGCCCTTCAGCCCTTGATGTTGTACTGACCCATATATTCTTTATAAAATACTAAATTCTCCCTACCCCTCTATTTTTCTTTCATCCATGTGCCTGTCTAGGAGTTTCTTAAATGCCCCTAATGCTTCAACCTTCGCCACCATCCCTGGGAAGGCATTCCATGTACCCCCAACTTTCTATATGATCTCGACTCTTGAGCTTAGTACCCCTATTAATGAAGCCCAGCATCCCATAGGCTTTCTTAAATATTCTATCAACCTGTGCGGCGATCTTAAGGGATGCATGGATTTGGATCCCAAGGTCCCTCTGTCCATCCACACTCTTAAGTATGTACTCTGTACTCAGCCTTCTGGTTTGTCCTTCAAAAGTGCATCACCTCACATTTATCCGGTTTGAACTCCATCTTCCACATTTCCGCCCAACTCTGCATCCTGTCTATACTCTTTTGTAACCTTCGGCAACCTTCAGCTCTATCCACAACTTCTCGAACCTTCATATCATCCGCAAACTTACTGACCCGTCATTCTGCCTTTTCATCTAGGTCATTTATAAAAATCAAAAAGAGCAGGGGTTCCAGAACAGATGTTTGTGGTACTCTATTGGTCACTGAACTCCAAGCAGAATACTTTCCTTCCACTACTACTCTCTGTTTTCTACCTACAAGCAATTTTTTAAAAATCCACATAGCTCAGGTTCCATGCCACAAGGCTTTCTGAAAGAGTCTCTCATGGGATACCTTGTCAAATGCCTTGCTAAAATCCATATAGACCACATCTACCACCCTACCCTCACCAATTTCTTTTGTTACCTTCTCAAAAAATTCAATTAGGCTGGTGAGGCACTGCCTTCCCTTCACAAAGCCATGCTCACTATTCTTGAGGAGACTGTACTTCTCCAAATGCTCATAGATCCTATTCTTAACAATCCTCTCCAATAGTTTGCACTGATGTAAGACTCACTAGTCTATCATTCTCAGGATTCTCTCTATTACTTTTCTTAAACAAGGGGGCTACATTTGCCATTCTCCAATCCTCTGGCACCTCCCCTGCAGCCAAAGAAGGCTCAAAGATCAGAGATAGCTACTGCCCCAGTTATCTTTTCCCTCACTTCCCTCAGCAACCTGGGATATATTGCAACTGGCCCGGGGACTTATCAATCTTATTGTTTTTAAGAAGATCCAACACAACCTCTTCTTTAATCTCAATGCTGTCCAGTATCCAAGCCTGTTCTATTCTGACTTCACCTTGATTAAGGCCTTTTTCTCTTGTGATTACGGAAGCAAAGTATTCATTTAGGATCTCGCCGACCTCCTCTGCCTCCAGGCACATGTTGCCTCCTTTATCCTTTATCCTTTATTCTCATCATCCTTCTGTTCTTCACATATCCATAGAACACCTTGGTGTTCTCCTTAATCCTAAATGCCTTCTCATGCCCCCTTTGAGATCTCCTAAGTACTTTCTTAAGCTCCTTCCTGGCTACCATATACTTCCCATGAGCCCTTCTTGTTTCCTATATCTAATGTATGCTTCCTTCTTCCTCTTGACCAGCTGCCTCACCTGCTTCAACAACCATGATTTCCTTTTCCTACCATTTTTTCTCTGTCCCATTGGGACAAACCTATCAAACACTCCACATTAATTCTGTGCTTTCTCCCTTGAATATCTGTTTCCAATTTACTTTTGCTAGTTCCATCATAGTGATCCCTTCCCCCATTAAGCAATCTCCCATTTTGCCTACTTTTATCCTATTCCATGGCTACACTAAAGCTCAGGGAGTTGTGGTCACCAAAATGTTCCCCCACCGAGAGGTCTGCCAGCTGACCAGGTTCATTACCCAGGATTAGATCCCGTATGGCCTCTCCTCACGTCGGCTGGTCTACGTACTGTGTCAAGAATCCTTCTTGGACAAACCTGACAAATTCAGCCCCACCTAGCCCTCTTGCAGTAAGGAGTTTCCAGTCAATATTAGGGAAGTTGAAATCACCCGTAACAAACCTGTATTTCCTGTGCCAATCCAAAATCTGCCTACTATTTGGGGCCTATAGACAACTCCCAGCACAATGATTATTCCATACACCTAAACCCCTGTACCTTCATCAGCCAACCTGCCCTTCCTCCAGCCAAGTCTCTGTAACTGCCATACTTCAATGTACTGATCCATGCTCTGTTCCTCCCCTTTATTCCTAATAGTCCTAGCATTGAAATAGACACATTTCAAACCCTCTAAATGGCTACATTTATGTTTTGTCCCCTGGCTGTCCTTCCTCAAACTCAGAACACATGTTTTTGACCTTCTGCCCTATTTTCTGCACTCACATTTTGGTTCCCACTCTCTTGCCAAACTAGTTTAAACCCTCTCCAAAAGCTCTAGCAGACCTGGCCACCAGGATATAGGTCCCTTTCCACTTCAGGTACAGCCCGTCCTTTTTGTACAGGTCAGAATTCCCAGAAGAGATCCTAATGATCCACGAATCTGAGCCTCTGCCCCCTGTTCCAATTCTTCAGCCACACATTCATCTGCCACAACTTCCTATTCCTACTCTTTCTGTTCTTGTGGGGTTTTAGATGCTTTAGTTTTTATTACTTGTGAATGTTATTTTTCTGGAAAGTTTTGATTATTTCTGAATATCTGAGGATTGGCAGCCAGATGTATGCTGCAGCCTATATCAAAATGTATTCATCTGTTTCCAGTACAGGGCTTATTCTGGTCTTTGCATTATAGCATTGAATGGTATAGGACCCTGTCACTATTCAAGGCCTCAATGTTTCGCATTTGAGTTGTACCAGCAAGTTGACACCAAATACGGAAGAGTACATTGACACTCCCACAAAAAAAAACAATGTTTTCTGACTTGGTCAGTATCTAATTGTTTTGAGAATTTACAATAAGCAATTATTTCGAGCTCCTATTTCATTTTGTGTGAGTATCACTTTAAGGGCTAGTACCAGCTGCAGCATTCACAGATGTGGAGAGGCTGGGGGCAACAACTAGTGCAGACTATACCAAAGTTGATGCTCTGGAGGAAGAGAAAGACATTTATTGCTTTATCCAGGGACACAGGTGGTGAGAGAGTCACGTGAGTGGGACACTGAAGAAAACATCATTTATTATTGACCACCAGCCATCTCATGGAACACTGAGGTGGAGTGACTCTGCGTGAAATGAACAATTCAGCTGATTCTCCCTCTCAGGGGAATTATCGAACCACACCATGACCAAAGGAAAGGTCACTTCGACTGACCCATGCATGGGTTATAGAGTAATTGTGGAAGTCACACGTTCCGTTTTCCCTATGCAAGGAAAAGGGGAGTTGTGACAACTATTTGCTCGAAAGGATATTTCTCAGCAAGTAATCGTGTATTTTCAGCAGTCCGATCACTCAGTCTCTCCCACTTCCTTCATGATTACTTTTGAGCACCAGTTTAAGAGTCTGCGTTTCCAAGACTGAATTTTGGAATTACTTTCCCGAATCGTGCCTAAGCTGTAATGGTTTGGGGATCTCTCACGCGCACGCACAAACACACACACACACACACACATATATATTTGCACATAGTTGGGATTAATTTAACTCGTGTTATATTATTAGTAGTTATTAATAAATATATTGTTCAAAAGAAAAATAATAACACTATCTTGATGAATTTCTATTGCTGCTGGTCTGTGATGTAATACAATTAATCTCCAACTTGTCAGAAAGATGAAGTAGTTACATCATTTTGTAGCTTTTAAAAAAGACATTTATTTGTTCAAGCTGCAGAATAATGAATCACATATTACATGAATTAATACTCCTGACCTAAAACAATATAGAAGAGATCAGCTGCTTTCCATAATCTGGTTTGTAACTTATAGGATCCATTGCATCTTGTGGATAGAAGCATGTTGCACTGACTTTTAACAAATGTACTAATTAATGAAAACATCTCTGAAGTGGTTCTTGGTTTTAAAAACCATAGCAGAAGATGATTTTCATTTTACTGTGAGGCATTCCTCTGTTCTAACCTTGAGGGTTTGATTTTTAATGTTTATAGTAAACTAAATTTAATGAGAAAATAGTTGGTTTCAATTTAAAACACTACCAGCTGAGAAAATCAACTGCTCAAATGTTCTTCTACGAAGGCAGAAAGAACAGGAAGGAAAGACCAGGAAAACATTTTAAAGAGGAAAAATGTAATGATTAGACATCTTCTAATTTTAGTCAGGAGAAATGCTGGAGTCAAGATCAGGAAGTCACCACAAACATTTCTAAAGGCATGATGGTGGGTAGTGTTCATGCTATTAAAGTGTAGGTAATCAAGTACGTAAATTTCTTTTCAATTTTGTGCTGGAATTTCCTACTGACTGCGGTTACCTTTAGAAGAAGTTATTTTATAATATGTCTAGTGTATTTTATGATTAAAGCTGAAGAAGATTGTATGAATGATAAAACATGAATAGTGAGACTAAAATATGGCCAAGAAAACTTTTGCCAGGCTAACAGAGATCTTTATTTTAACATTAGTGCCATTATCTAGAATAAATGTACTGATTGTGACAAAAGAGAGATAAGTATGTGATTGAATACAAAGAGAATGCATGCTACTTAACAGCATGTTCCCCTCGCTGTACAGGCATAAGCAAATTAGGATTAATAAAGGCTCCTCACCTGAAACGTTGACTGACCATTTTTCTCCGTGGATGTAGCCTGACCCACTGACCCCTCCATCTTCTCATTGTTTGTGCAAATGATTCAATGAAACGATTTTATCAAGAAAATACAACAGTTCTTTATATATAAAGAATAGATCAGGATGTTCATTTTCTGATGATGGGCTCTAAATGTTTCTTTATCCATTTTAAAAAACTATCTCACTTCAATTGCTAAATATAATTTTTTATTATTCCAATGTTATCCTGATACATCTTAAATGATGATTTTGGAAAATGTATTTGCAAGCATTTACTTTTCAGTAGTTGGTGTAAATTATTCTGGTTCTCTTTGTACTCAAAACCTTTTGGCCTGTCATTAATGAAAAAGAAAAATCTCTCAGGAACTCAGATATACCAGAACTCTCACTTTACACGTTATTTATTTCTGGATTTTTTTAATGCATTGTACAGTCAGTTTGTTTACATTTCTTTCCTTGTTTAGATTTCTCTCTTTTGTTGATGTGCTTTTTTCTGAGTAGAGTTTTAGCAGTACCATTAGTAGAAATTCTCTCTGGCATGCAGGAAAAAGAATCTTAGGGTTGTATGTGATGCTATGTATGTTCGTACTCTGACAATAAATCTGAACTTTGAACTTTGAATATTTGCATACAAGCTGCATATTGCCTAAAGCAGTATAATGCACTAACAATGGTTAAAGGTTAAACGTGGTATCAAAGTACTTGTTTGAGTCCAGCTGGCAGACTTGTCCTCACTCTCAAATTAAAAAAAAAAACGACTTCCAGATCCCTGAACTCTATCACCTCACATTTACCATGGACATCCAATCCCTATACACCTCCATTCCCATAATGAAGCCCTTCATTTCTTTCTGGACAATAGGCTGGTAGAATTTGTCCTCACCCTCAAATTTAAAAAAAAATCAATATCTACTTTGGTGCTGCTTCATGTACCCATGGTGAGCTCATTGACTTCATCCCCTTTGCTGACAACTTCCAGCCTGACCTCAAATTCACTTGGTCCATCTCCAGCAACCCTCTCCCTTCCCTCGATCTCTCTGTCTCCATCTCAGGAGACAAACTCTCAGCAGACATCTTCTACAAACCCACCAACTTCCACAGCCACCTCAACTCCACCTCTTCCCACCCTGTCCCCTGTAAGGATTCCATTCCCCTCTCTCAATTCCTCTGTCTCAGTCACATCTGCTCCCAGGATCATCAGAGATGTTCTTCTTCTTCAAACAACGTGGCTTTCCCTCTACCACTAGCAACTCAGCACTCACCTGGATATCCTCCATTACCCACACATCTGCCCTAGCCCCTTCCACCCCCACGTATAACAAGGGCAGGGTTCTCACATACCATCCCACCAGCATCTCTATCCAACACATCCTCCTCCACCATTTCTGCCACATTATATGATCCCACCTGTAGAACATATTCCCCTCTCCTCCCTTCTGCAGCATTCGCATCCTCTGTGACTCCCTTGTCCACTCCTCCCTCCCCACCAATTGTCCCCTTGAGACCTACCCCTGTGATCAGTGGAGATGTTCTATTTGCCCCAACGCCTCCTCCCTCAGCACTATTTGGGACCCCAAACAGTGCTTCCAAGTGAAACGACATTTCACTTGTGAATCTGCAAGGATCATCTACTATATTGGGTGCTCCTGTTGTGGTCTCCTCTAAATTGCAGAGACTGAACTTGGACTGGGAGATCGTTTTGTTAAGCACCTCAGCTCTGTCCACCACAATAGTGTGGATCTTCCAGTGGCCACCCATTTCAATTCCCCATCCCATTCACTTGCTGACATGTCTGTCCATGGTCTCATGTACTGCCAGACTGAGATCACCCATAAATTGAAGGAACAGCGCCTCATCTTCCAACCGGGCACCACCACCCCCCACCCCTTGCTTCCTCTATCATCCCTCCATTCCCTGTCGCCTTTCACACGGACATGATAAATTCTACCTAGTCTCTTAGCACATCCAATTAGCACCTTTTGTTGGTCTGGATTCCTCCCCATTGTTTGAATTCTAAAACTTTCTGATATATCCTGCTTCTGTCTTTTCTAATTTTCCTTGAAGAAGGACTCTGGCCTGTAACGCCATCAATATGTCTCAGATAGATGCTGAAAAGTGGGCATGAGTTCCTCCAGCATTTTGGCGTTTTTACTTGTTCAATCATGTCCAGATATTGTCTGATCAGCATTTTAAAAACTATTAGTTTTAAAAAGGAGTGGTTTCTGAAGCAATTACATTTATTTCCCCTCCCTCTTTGTCGAAATACATTCAATTCCAACATTTATTCTAAAGTAAAACCCAACAGCCAGGCTATCTGAGATGAATCATGAAGCTGAAATGTTTTTCTCTCTCCGCAAATGCTCTCTGCTCTGCTTCCAATTTTTTTCTGCTTTTGTTCATTACAATTGGGACAAATCTGTAAGCTATCTGATTTATTTGAAAGGCATATCTAATATTTTAATTTCTTCTTCATTTGCTGAGTTTTATACAACTCCTCCTTTCAGATAGTGTAACATCATGCTTTGTAATGTTGGATGAAAAATAGATATCATGCCATTTTTGCCTCACAAAATCAACCACATTGTTTGTGAAAGATTTAATTAAAATGAAGTTATGATTTTACTCAAAGCAGAACATTAACAGCTTAATCAGGAAGGGTGCAATGGGCATAGGGGGAGATGATGCCTTGGAGCACTGGCAGTTTATTCCAGTAATTAACTGCCAATCTACTGTTTAACATGGAAGTATGAATGCTCTCAAATTGGCATACAGGTGTCAGATACCCCAGAGATGGACCGCCAAGGGAGGGTGCATCATCGCTGGGGCAATCTGATGCCTGCGTGTCAGTTAGCTCAGTGTGAAAGGGACATGGGGTATCCTGGGACAAATTAGTAATGCATTGACAACATCACCGGTGGAGGATGGCGCCTCTCTCCCTTGGGATGCCTGGTGGTGGGTGTGAAAGGATGCAGAGAACCAGTTAACAGTGGTCCAGTGTGAACGCCAAACAATGGCTTCTTGAGCCGGTTCATTGAACGGCCAATTTACTGGTTAGTCGATATGAAAAGGGGAGGGCAAGAGAATAACGGAGGTGAGGAGACAGTTGTATCTCCTACATTGCTTGAGGGTACTTTACAGTGGTTCTTTGAAGGAACAGTTTTGTAATGTGCTGGTCTCCATTTCATGGATAAAGAGGGCAATATAATTGCAGAAAGAATGGAGGAAGTGATTAAAAATATAATTTGTAATATAATTTATTATACTCCTCAAATGAAACCTTTTATTCATAAAATGGGTTTAATCCTGAATTCTTAATGATCAAAAGCCTTCATCTGATTACTTAAAGCCACATATGTTATTTAAGATATGGTATATTTGTCAGCACTTCCTCTCAACACTGCATCCAATTAATGGAACACAGTTGTGCACTTTGCATGGAATGAACATTTGGGTGATGCTGAGAAAAGTTTTGACTTGAAGTATCAGGCTTGCAATCTGAGAGTAAATTTTTCATCAAATTTTACTTCACAGGTCACACTTAACAGGAAAAACCTCTTTTGATGCAAAGAATTTCTTCCTATCTCCCTGGGCAATACAACCTTTGCAAACTGTTTGCAATCAGAAAGAGAGCCAGGCATACACCGCTTATCGTGCTTGTATGGTGATTCATCCATTTGGGGAATGCACCTAAATGTAATGAAACTAAAATCCATCAGTGCATTGTCAACTTTCTGTAGTACAGACTCCAAAGAATTCAAACCCCATCTGCTGGCATTCCTTAAAAAAGAAAAATTAATGAATGTTTCATTCCACCTCATGAATAGTGTAGAGCGTGATTTATTGTCATTCTTAAGGAGAGAGACGTTCTGGATGAGTTTCCAATCGCATGTAAATTAAATTCTTTGCTCACCTCCACTTTATCTTCTTTTGTTCTCTCCCTCCAAAATTGTTCCAGACAGATGATACTTTCCAGATATCACTAAGTCCAATAATGCATGATAATGAGTGAATGTAACATTTTAATTTCAGATTTCCACCTTGATTTCGTAATTAAATTTCAACTAACTTGGGACTTTTAGTACTTTGTATTCCCACTATCTTTTTAACATTTCATTTCTCCTAGCCTTGATGTCATTCCAGGTAGGCTCTTCCTTTCTTCTCAGTAAACTGAGGTTCCCAACTTACACAATTCTGCCTTCCTAGCAAGGGGTGTGGTTTAGGATATAATGAAGGAGTCCTGAGGCATGGTTCCCCTTCAATTAACAAAAACAGGAGCAGATCACTGGAGTCTCCTCGCCCCCATCGACATGATCTACCAGGATTATTATCTAAAGAGGGCATGCAAATTCATTGAGGACCCCTTCCACCCTGCACACAGCATCTTTTAGCTGCCCCTGTCGGGAAAGAGATATAGGCATATCAGAGCTAGTACCACCAGGGTGAGGAAAAGCATCTTCTCATGGGCAGTGAGAATACTGAATGACCAAAGGAACTGCTTACACTTAGCATCCGAGACTCTCATATTTACAAAACAATATTTATTTATTTATGCATATGAATCCTTCTCTTGCATACTCTATGCATTGTGTGTGTGTGTGTGTGTGTGTGTGTGTGTGTGTGTGTGTGTGTGTGTGTGTGTGTGTGTGTGTGTGTGTGTATGTATGTGTGTGTGTGTGTTATGTCTAGTTGTCTATCTGCGTGTTTTACACTGAGGACCAGAGAATGCTGTTTCATCAGATTGTACTTGTGCAATCAGATGACAATAAACTTGGCTTGACTTGAGATAATGGATCTACCGGCAATACCAAGTGTACTATCATTAATGAGACTATGTGTGATCTCCACTGAGGGGAGGTGTAGAAGGCATAGTGGCACCAGTATCCGCTAATGTTGATATTATTTTAACCCCAATTTGAATCCATATAAGGGGATTTTGCTGGACAATCTTCGCCTGTACCACTAATTGTGGCACTCTTGTGCTATTGGATTGGAATTGTTAAAGGACATTTGGCTGAGATAAGGCTGACCAACAATCTTGTGTAAAATGCCCTTTATGACCATAGAATGGGCCACACTTGGAACATCATGTACAGTTCTGCTCACCAGCTATAGAAAGGATGTCATTAAGCTGTAAATTGTGCAGAAAACATTCAGAAGTATGTCACTTGGAATGGAAAGCTTGAGTGATAGAGAAAGGCTGAATAGGCTGTGACTTTATTTTCTTGGAGATAATTTCTTTGCCATGGTAGGGGAGTCTAAAGTTAATGGACATAGGTTGAAGGTGAGAAGAGAAAGATTTAAAAAGGGCATATTTTTCACACATGGGTTGTGGGTACATGATCATGAGTTTATCATTTTTCATATTGTATAATGTACATATGCCCAAAAATGTTTCTTGTTGCAGATAAACAAGTATTTGTAAAGAAAAACGACAGTAGTAATATTAATTGAATTAAATTGAGAGACAATAAATATATAAGATAGATAATAAATATTCATAGTAGTCCTAATGCAAAAAAGTGACTTGCAATAGTCCACAGTCCATGATTAGAGTACTATGGGAAGGCTCAAGATTCTGATAGCTATTAGAAAGAAACTAGAGGTGGTGTTTATCGGGCGTTCGTACCTTCTGCTCAAAGGTAACGGTGAGAAACCTTACGACCAAGGTGATGGAATGTTGGGTGCTTTCTTCAGGCAGTGCTTCACATAGATGTCTACAATGAATATGATAGACCTGGCTGTGTTCGCTACATTTTGAAGCCTGTGATGCGAACTGTTGGTATACTTTCCACAGTATACTTTGCATCCGAAGAACATTGTCAGAGTACCTGAAGGTATGTCAAATTTCCTCCACTACCTTGATGCACCAAGGTACTGATGTGCCTTCTTCATTGTTAACTCAATGTGCTGGCTCCAGGAAAGGTTCTCCAAGGAACAGTGAAGTTCTGACTCTGCCCACCTCTTACCCATCAATGCAGACACAAGCGTGACCACTTGGCCTCTCCCCTCCCAAAATCAAAAATAAGCAAGATTATTGTTCTTATACCACCCAACCAGCTTTTATTTTTGTCTCCATCCTGTATTCTGACTTATCATTTCCCATTATTTGGCCACCAACACTGGTATTGACAGTGAATTTGTAGAATGAGTTGGAGCTGAATTTGGCTATGCTGTTATTGCTGTAGAGGGAATAGAATAGGGAACTAAGCATGCAGCATTGGGATGCCCCTGTGTTGATGGTCAGTGTGTTGAGGAGGTGATGTTGTCGATCCGCACTGATTGGGGTATGTCGAGGATCCAGTTGCAGTGAGTGGAAGAGTCCCAGGTCCTTTTAGCTTGATCATGAGTTTTTTCTGGTATGTTGGTGTTGAACACCTAGTCTGTAAATAAAGAAATATCTCACTTTTTCTCATTTTTGCACAATTTTGTTTTTAATATTCTCTTTATGGAATTGTAATTTATTGTAATTTTGCCCCTTGTTCTGCACAATTCGACTGCAAAAAAAATCACGTTTCATGACACATGTTTATGACAATAAACCTTATTCTGATTCTGATGAATAAAAAGCCTGTCTGAGTCTCCAGCTTGGTCTGAAATTGTCTCTACATGGATGATAGCTTTCCAGAGGTTGTACCTGGACTTTGTGCGCGTTGCTGAATCTCCAGTCCTAAATACTTTCCATCTGGTTTTCAGTAGTTTGCAGATCTCTTGGTTCATCCATGGATTCTTATTTAGAAACACTTGGATAGTCTAGGTTGGAACACACTCATCCACTTAGTTCCTGATACAGTCAGTGACCATTGTGCCAGATTCGTTCAGATCTGTTGCCAATTCTGTGAATGTGGCCTAAATCACTGGCTCCAGACCATCCCAAAGCCACTTCTCTGCCTCTCCAGAGCATCCCTGCACAGTCTTCAAAGCTGGTTTTGTGCTCTTTGGTGTCTCTCCATACGCAGGAAGGAGGAGCACAGCCAGGTTGTCCAACTTTCAAGAGCACAGGCATGCCGTGGTGTGGTAGGTATCCTTGATGGTTGTTTGGCAGTGGTCAGGATTGTTGGATCCCCTGGTGTTGCAGTAGACGGTCTGGTAATTGGGAACAAGCTGCCAGAGGATGTTGTGAAGCTGAGTACAATTTCGACATTTAAAAATCATTTAGACTAGTACATAGATACGAAGGGTTCAGAGGGATAATGTCCACATAAGACTAGATTGGGTAGATAAGGTGGTTGGCAGGATGAGTTGGGTTGGAGGACTAGTTTCCATGACTCTAAGGCTTCTGAATGAAGATGATCACTGATCCCTTCCTCCCACTCAGATTAATTCAAAATATGTTGGAAATGGAGCATGCACCCAATTTGTTAAATTGAACACATTTGAGTTGAAAGCTCAAATCCTGCACCAAAACAGGATCTGTGCTGTTTATACTGGGAGTTGAATGAAAAATTTGCAACTGCTGTGGTGTTGCACTCTGAACTGTCAGAGCTTTCAGTGCTTTCCTTGGGACAGCTGCAGTACTATTGTAAGAAGTGAGAGAGAAGGGTGGAGAGTGGGGAAATGTGACTGCATCACCTGAACACCACACAATGATCTGCCCAGTCAAATCCCACGCCTTGTTTTGAGACATGGGCTGATCAAGTATAGTAGGTTGTGACTTTGAACAAATGGTGGGGACCGACGGTGATTATTGACGGCGGAGACTGGCAGATGCTGTTGGCAAGTCACCTGTGCCACACTGTTGATTCCTAGTTGAAGTAAGTACTCAATAAAAGTCTTGGGTTGCACCCAAATACTCCACTTTATGCATAAATGGAAAACGTGAGACATGGCAGACAATGGGCAAATGCAGGGCCCACTCATGTGAATGGGGGACAAGGTGCTAGGATCTCCCCTAATATATGCCACTACACAAAGAATGTTTACTGAAAATATGAAGCCAAATATCATTTCTGTACTTGATCTAAGTCAGGAAATGGTTGTTAATTGATCCTATTTTTCAGGAAATTAGAGCTTTGGGGGTCACTTAGTTCTGCTGCATGTACACTGTGGGACTGAGGCTTAGAAATTGGTTGGAATTGGTGCTCTGGCCATTGCAGAAATCTTGCTTGAGCAATAGTTCACTCTGGGCCCCCTACATGTGCAAAGGGAGGTACCTGGGAGTGGGCAATGGAGGGGATGGGGAGGAGGGACTTCCTCCTCCTTCTTGATTTTTAAGCTGACGAATCCTGGGAAGAATAGGCCCAATCTAGCAATGCTATTTTCTGAAGGCTGGTCAATAAATTATCTGTCACTGATTTATGTGTCAAAGACATACAATGCTGAAGAGGCTATAAGTCAAGAGGGTATAAGTGAATTGCAGAATGAACAATTACTTGGTCTAAACTCTTCTGAAAGGGTCTTTGGTTCTCTTCTGCCTCATGGATTTTGATTTTGATTTGAACCCTGCCCCATTCATGATCATGTATCCCCAGATATAGGAAAAACCATTTTAAAAAATTCATTCTTTTAAAAACAGCTGTCTCATGGAGGGAACTCAGACAATTCCAGTGGCACGGTGTGGGAAAACAGTGCAAAACAAAATCCCTTCTAATATAACCTGCCATATATTCTGGGTCCAATCAGCTCAACACATAGATTTGAGGACTCTTGAGAGACACTTGACTGCTTTACATTCTCCTGACATTTCCTGGTGATTTGTTAAAAGGGGGATATCCTTTGACAAATATATAAATATTGCCTGGATAATCTCTCTCAAAAGCTACACTTAAAAATATATCCCCAGCTCTCACCAAAACATCAAATCTACCAATCATTGCTTTTTCTTAATCATAGAGGCTTTAATTAGAGGGTTAGGGAAAGTTGCAGATATTTGTGACAGATCTCCACTGACCTCCTTCATATATCAAAATAGGTCTCTGCAGAATATTTGTGATGTCAGGCTAGTCTAAAACAGCTGGAGCAAGGTGTATACGAACAACATCACTTGTCTCAATCATTAGTCACTGCTTCCTCAAGGCAAGAGCCTCACCTGAGTTCATCTCCCAGCTGAGTCAGCATATTTTCCAAACCATTCATCTTGTATCATTTTCAGCCCTGCATCTCAATTATTTTGACAATGTAAAAACAAAATAAAATTTCCATTAGTGGTTGTAAAGTTTGAATATTTTTTAATAACTTACAAATTGTCCATATATGTGGATATACGGACAATTAATTGAAGAACATGTGGAAAAGTGGTATCTAACATAACTTCCAATTTTTCTCTCTGATAATATTGCCAATCTATAGTCATAAGATTGAAATTTGTCCTCTGCTAATTGATGGTAAAAACACAATATTAGCTGTTACCTTTTCCACACTCCAATGACTTCACAGACCTGACATTAAGTTTGGTAGAAATTTTATTTGGACCCATTTGACATGTGCTCTCCTGATACAAAATGTGTGAATGATACCGTAGGCTTGCTGTAATGATCAGGGTGACATTCTCAGCAGAAGTGAGTCTGCGCAGGTTGACGTTGTCCATGAATCCAGCAGCTCAACGCTGCCAGAAAATCAACTCACAGAGCATCATGTTACTGCTTCACCTATCAGAAAAGTATCTCTTCTCAGTGGAAGAGCATTCTGTGTCCATTTGCACTTCTCTTTTTTTCCTAACAATCCAGGGGCACCCAGTGGGTGAATTCACTTTAGCTGGGTGGAGTATGACTTTCATTTACAGTACCTAAACATCAATGGCAATGCTTGAATGTATTCCCTTCTCAAATTGCCCGTGAGTTGAGAAGGAATGAGTTCACTGCAATAACGGGTCTGAAATTGCCTGTGGACTAGAGTGGATAAGGATGGTAGATTTTCATCCATAAAGAACTTGAATGAACCATGTGTGTTCCCGGTGGGTATGGTATTTTTGTGGTTAAGTTCCTGAGACTTTGCTCTAAATTCCAAATTATTTTTATTTAATTAATGGAATTTTTATTCTACTGCTACTGAGAGTGAGTTAAACTTGTGCCTTTAAAGTCCAGAAACCTAGCTGCTCGTCCAGTATCTTAACCACCTCATAATCATTGTAATGTACTGGCTTATCATGCTGTTGTTACTTGTATGTTCTTGTTTAAAAGTAGGCTGGTAGTTTTGTGATTGAACAGAATGACCATGAATGACCAGACGTATATCCAATGGCACAATGAGCCATCCTCAATCTCTGCCCCAACCAGAAAAAAATACTCCTAGATTTTTGGGTGCTTATGCCAGAAGATCCTTTCTGAAACTCTTTAAACTTCGGGAGAACTTTACTGATTCAATGTATCACTTTGGTATCATTCAGGTTTGTGTTGTTGTCCTCAGTCCTTATAATTACAAGAATGCTTAATGATAACTTACAAAAGTGAACTGGAAAAATAATGGAAAGTGATTGGGTTTTGGGGAAAAATCACGATTGGAGGATGAATTGGAAAACTTATTCCAACAAAATAGGAAATGAAATGTCACTGACGTGAAATATCCACTGCTTCTCTCTATGAATGCTGAGTATTGCCATAATTTTCTGTTTATAATTTCACATTTTTTTTCAATTTGATAGATTTATTTGTCTTTTTTTTTAAGTGTTCTGTGCTTTGGATCTCTCTGAATTAATCTGGTAAGCTCAAATTTTAAGGGACTTTACTAACCATTCAATGAAATGTGTCACCTGTTTAGGTTAACCATTGAAATTAAAGGAAAAATTATTACAATTACCTTCTTGCTAAACATAACATAACATAACATAACAATTACAGCATGGAAACAGGCCATTAGGCTCTTCTAGTCCGCACCGAACCAAACACCCCTTTCTAGTACAAGATGTTTGTATAAGTGATAATAGTGGCAGAAATGGAAATTGAACCTAGTTGCCTTAATCCCACTTTCTGAGGAGAGATTAAACCATTAAGCAAGAAGGGGAGGTAACAGGGAGACACTCGATTGTCCAGATGTTGGAATATGGAGCAAAAACCAAAGTGCTGCAGCAAGTCAAAGAGTAAAGGCAGATTCTGTGGAGGGAAGGGAATTGTTAAGGAAATGCAGGCAAACAAATGATTTCTACTTCATTTTTAACATGCAACAGTAATTCTTGAAATTCTGTAAAACTTCACCATATTTCAGCATCAACGACTCATTTAAAAATAAAACTGTGAAATAAAATCATTGCAGAATTTCCCCAGTAGGTAAGAAGTTAAGAAAGGTAAGGCAGGTGATGATGTCTTGAGTTTGTAGACCAAAGACGGGCATCAATCTTAATCTTTTAGTTAATGTCGACAATCAGGATGCACTTTTTACAGCTGCTGACTGGTTTGCTATGTATTACTGTCATTGTGTGTCACTTTTTCACATCTTTATCTCTGTTCACCATTTCATTTTCATCTCACTATATGCCCCTTCCAGGTTTAGCTGCATGTTCCTCACTCTCTGTACCTTATTTCCAGCATCTTAAGATGATTACACCTGAGAGTGAAGTGGTCAAGGGGTTAGTTGGCCACATTGACAGAAGACCTGACCTTGTATTTAGTATGGTTCATTCTGGCCACTAAAGGCAATTCAAACATTGCAGATATTCTCATAACAGTGAACCCAAACAGAAGGTGCCATGTTGTCTATATCAAGCAAATACTTTCTCAGCAGAATATTACATTTCTCAACATACAGCTATTTCCACCCCCCCTCACCCCCATCGATTTGATCCACTGGGATCGTTGTCTGTAAAGGGCATGCAAAATCATTGAGGACAGCATCTTTTAGCTGCCCCTGTCGGGAAAGAGATATAGGCATATCAGAGCTAGTACCACCAGGGTGAGGAAAAGCATCTTCTCATGGGCAGTGAGAATGCTGAATGACCAAAGGAGCTGCTCACACTAACCATACGAGACTCTCATATTTACTAAATAAAATTAATTTACTTATTTTTTATGTATGTATTGTTTGTCTGTATGTATGTGTGTTATGTCTGGTTGAGTATCTGAACGTTTTGCACTGAGGACCGGAGAATATTGTTTTGTCAAGTTGTTTTTTGGCAACCGCAAGATAATAAATTGAACTTGAACTTGATTCCGGTGTTTTCTGCTTTAAAAACCTGCACCTCCAGTGCAAAAACTTACAAGAACTACACAAGGAATGAAAAACACAGTGCAATACAATTTTCTAGTATAGTATAAGTACTTGAAATTGAGAATGTATGGAGTTGTCCAAATGGCCATTGAACATACTCCTGGACCAATGAAACAACCAAATGATGTTTCTCTAATATGCCACAAGGAGCTCTTGTTTAGTCAATTAACAGCAAGCAAAAAGCACACCAGAGATATCAATCATTCCTCTTGAAAATGAAACAATAATAGCAGAAGGTGAAAACCTGAAATAAAAACAGAAAATGCTGGCAGAGTCTATAGGAAGAGATATGGTTAATAGTTTAGATCTGGGACCCTTCATCAGAACAGACCTGGTGAAAGTTTCCCAGAATTTTCTACAATCATTCTTTTCACAGCCTGTTTGTAAAATACTGTCAATCAGATGGTTAATCGACTAATTAATATATTTTAAGATGTAGCTCATTCTGGATAATACTTCAATTTTTCAATTCTATCTCCTTCATGCGTTCCCTGACATGCAAGAAGAAGACCTTTCTTCTGTCCTTGCTGACCTGATGACCTTTTTTGAAAACAAAAAACAAGGCAAAAAATCTTTGTCCTCAGGTTATTCTTGACCTGAGAGTTGGCACCTGGTGTGGAGGCACCAACTCTCAGGTCGAGGATAAACTCCAGAGGGTTGTCAACTCGGCCTGCGACATCACGGGCACCAGACTTCACTCCATTGAGGAGATCTACATAAGACGGTGTCTTAAAAAACCAGCCTCTATCCTCAAAGACCCCCCACCACCTAGGCCATGCCCTCTTCACTCTACTACCATCGGGAAAAAGGTACAGAAGCCTAAAGACGAGCACTCAAGACATGTGGACTGCTTCTTCGGCATCAGATTCTTGAATAATCAATGAACCAAAGATACTGCCTAACTTTATGTGCACTATTATTTTAATTTTTTATAGTAACGTCATAAGAAGGTTATAATATGAATGTTTGCTCGGTGACGCTGCTGCAAGGCACTGAATTTCATGACTTGTTCATGACGATAAATTCTGATTCTGATTCTGATCTCAAAGCTCCTGGAACAGCAACCCCTAATCCTCTTTCCCTCTTCCATTGCATGATCATAGTTGTCTGAAATTCTTCTAAAAGTGCATTCAGATGTATCTGAACAGAGGAGGGAAATGATAACTTGAGTGCAAATCAAATATACCCAATATATCCCCTTTTATTTGTATGTGGCTTTGATATTCTTACTTGGTGTTGCAAAGGATGGATCTGGCTGTGGAGCATTCCATTCAGTCAGGCCATGCTGTGCAATCTGTCCCTTATGGGCTACCTCATCAACCAGGACATGGTCTGCAGCAAATGTCTTTGAGGAAAAGGAGAAGCTTATTTCCAGAAGACTGCAAAATTCATTTGATAGAATGGGTTGTAATAAACTTTTTAAACAAGTGACAAGCCCTCGTTTAGCTGCTTTTGAGAAGGGTCCTGACTAAAGCCAGAGTCTCAATCTTATCACTCATTGCTTCAAGATGATTGCAATATAAATGAGATCATAATCCATGTCTTTCTGGAGTGCATATTCCCCCGTATCTGCAAAAAAAAAAATCTCATAGTCTTTGGCTGAGCTCATCCCAAACTGCTGAGTGCAAGTGGATGTGGTGCTCTATGCGAAGAGGAGACACAGTGCTGTTCTTCAAAGTCCTACTGCCTGGTCTGAATGTCATCTTTTCCATACAGGCTTTAAACTGTCTGTTAAAGGAGCCAATTTTTAAAAATCCTGCAACTATGGTTGTGTGCCTGTGCTGGGCAAAATGCCACAAGGGGCTGCAGACTCTGGGGGTGGGGGGTGGCAGGGGGAGGGGGGAGGGAATCAGTGAACTGGAGTGGGTAACCAGAAACAGCGAGAACACTTCCCCCCTCTACACATTAAGAAGAGGCAGAGGAGACAGCCTACAGGAAGGTGACCACCGAGGCAGTCCCACGAGGGGTTCAGCAGCTTCAAGGACCCACACAGAATGAGGGGTGCTGATTGCCTGCAGTTATAGGACTCCCACAGGCTACAGGCTGCTGGTGACTGTCTCATGGAACCAGATATCAGAATCAAGATTCTAGAGTGTGCTAAGGGCAAGAAGGGCACCTGAAGGACCTTGAGCATTGAAGCTTTCCTATTTGTATCAGGTGTTTGGATCTGGAGCTTGTTTTGCTGATGGCTATGCGGCTGCACATGCTGCAGAAGTACCGGAGGGTGAATCCACGGACACTCAGTGCCTTTCAGGTTCTTTTTCTCCTATTATCGGGCCACTGGACAATGTTCATGGCAACTCTTTGCTTGTCACACGGCGGGCAAAAATTGAAGTATATCATGTATATGAAATAAATATTTGGGATGAACAGCAACTACAGCTGAAAGATCAACTTGGTGAAAGGTACAGATAAAAATGCCCAAAGGTTGTTGATCTTCCAGTGCCATGAACTGTCCATGGATCAATGTCCAGACTGGCACATTCCAACATCAATGACCACCCAGTGAGGGCCCTTAAAGCCTGATGGAACCACTCCAAATGTTAAATGAAGGAATTAATCAGGAATCATAATCCCACAGATGAATTATTCAAAGATCTCAGCGTAGTTCAGGTGCAACAAGTGCCGATAGGATGATGGTTTCCATTGTACCTTTGAACATGTTGTAAAAGGAGTTTATTATGGTCCATTCCTCTTCCAACTCAAGGCCAAAGTTTTCCTCCTCTGTCCAGGTTATTCAACAATGCATGAGGTGATTCAGAGCGAGTTCAGAAATTAGATACTTGAAGTGTCTGATGGTTGGGGGAAAAAATCTGTTTAAAATCACTTAAAGCTGTTAACAATGTCATAGTTTCATAAAATCTTTGTTTTACTGACAATATCTGCCATAATGAAGAAATATAATCTCCAACTAATTTCAAATGAAACATTCACTTAACTGACATCATTCAATGGAAAACGTTTGAATTACCCAATTCCCTTTTATGCTAGTCATTAATAAGCGCATTTCTGTTTGCTTATTACCTCCAGTTATTTCCTTTCTGAAATGTTCTTTCAAGAAAAAAAAAGTTTGCTTAACCTTTCAAGCTTCAAAATAATGGAAGTTACCTTTGTGCAAGCATCTTGCCCTCTTGCCTGTGAATTCACTTGGATAAAGAGATAGAAACCAGAACTCAATGAAAAAGTAATTGGTTCCATTTCCTTATAATGAAAAGTTCGAGGGGGATGGGAGAATGTGAAGATCTTGATTACTAAATCTGTTTCCCTCATTCTTGCCGATCTCGGACTTTGTTTTAACTGTGATTGATGATATGTTTGAGGCACGGCCGTCATTGAGATCAGTGTGTGAATCAGAAACTTTTTATGCAAAATAATCCTTTTTTTTTGGTAATAGGATATCACAGCATCATAAACTGCAGAATTAATTTAAATTGAATTCTACAATTTTGGAATGAACTATGCACTGAGGAACTAGGGTAAGTTACACATGTAACACCTGTGTCAGGCAAACTTTGGTAGAAAATGTAAGTAATCACAAGTTTTGAAATATTATTGAGACCAACAGTTGTTGGTTCAATAATGTTCAAGCAAACAGAATCCAGAGTATTTTATAGCAAATCCTCAACATTGGCTGATAGCCCATAGTGCTTACATGTTGAGGCCAGTTCAGTACCCAACATACTAATTGCATTGTGAAGAAAGCACGTCAGTACCTTTACTTCCTCAGGAGTTTGTGGAGGTTTTATATGACATCGGAAACCCTGGCAAGTTTGTGACTGCATCACGGTCTGGTATAAGGCCACAAGTATAAAGCCCTGCAAAAGGCAATGGATCCAGCCCAGGATATCACAGACAAAAGCTTCCCTATCATCGAGAACATCTACAGGGAACATTGATGTCAGAGAGCAGCTGCAATCATCAAGGATCCACAGCTCCCAGCACATCCTCCTTTCTCGCTGCCACCATCAGGAAAGAGGTATAGATGCCACAAGACTCGCACCACCAGGTTCAGGGACAGCTGCTACCCTTCCACTATCAGACTCCTCAACAACAAACTCAGTTAGGGACTAATTTAAGGACTCTTACTCGTGGACCTTATCGATTTTATTTCTCTATATTACACAACCAGTTTGTTTACATTTCAGTATTTGGTTTCATGTGTACATTGAGTACAGTTTTTTTTTTGCATGCCAGAAAGTGGTAATTCTGCCTCACTCACAGGAAAAAGAATCTCAGGGTTGTATGTGATGCCTTGCATGTACTCTGACAATAATCTAAAATCTGAATCTGAGTACTGTATCTTAGAGTTATTGTTGGAATCTCTCAAGATAGTTATTAATTGGGCAGTTCAAAGGACTGATTCAGAAGGCAACCAAGCTGAACCTTTGACCAAACGTTGGTCACACGATAGCACTCACTTAGTGACTTATTTTCCCTGTCAAACACCTTGCAATGTTTTATAAAATTACAGGTATTCTCCAAACGGAGCTATTGTTGTTCAAAGTCTTTAGCTTGCGCTAATAACTTGAAAAGATCTGAAGGGGGTTGTAGTGTGATCAATGACCACTCACAGACACGAAATAAGGGCCAAAGGCTTTATTGATCCAAAGATCCAAGTGTGCCTCAGCATCCTGCAGGCTCAAGTCCAAGGGCAGGTCCGAGGGAGAAGACTAGGGCTCTCAGCCTTTATTAGGGGTCTTAAGGGGAGGGGCTACTGGTTCAGCAGGCAGGAATGTGCCCACAATACCATGTTCCACCACAATCACCTCTCCGGCAGGGTGATGTAGGGCACTGTCTTTATAGTTCGATTTGCACAGCAATGTTCACAGGTTTAGTCTCTCCAGTGGTTTTACCTGTCGTTGGGACCTCAACAGTCCCATTGGTTGTGTTTCTTGCTCCGGCAGCCCGATGGCTCGGTCACTGGGCTGGCTATTAGGGGGCTGAATGTGTCACTGTCTCCCAGGTCCATGTGAGTGGGGGGGGGGCTTAGTTAGTAAACGAGGAGGGGAACCCTCCGGTGGGGGGAAACATTTGGGGAGCTGTGCTGGGGGTGGGATCTCTAAGTCCTCAACCCGGGTGGTCCCCGGGGCCATCTGGTCCCCGGGGCCATCTGGTCACTGACCAAGCATATCGGATGCGCCTCCCATTCTGGGATTCCCTTTCGAGCCAGGTCCAGGATGCACACTGTGCTGTCTGTCTGTTTGGGTACTTTACCAGTGCATACTGGAGGTTCGCATGCAGGAGGTGCATTTCCCCCACCAGTGAATCTGCCTTGTGGATCCTAACGTGCTTCCAGAGGAGCACCGGCCCAGGGGCCATCAGCCAGACTGGCAGCATGGTTCCTGATGCCAACCTCCTAGGGAAGGAGAACAATCTTTTCTGGGCATTGCATTTGTAGCAGTACAGAGTAGGGACCTGGTGGCATGCAGCGCTTCTGGGAGTACCTCTAAAAATGGTGCTGTTGTAGCTGGTGGTTCTACTCATCGTTATGCCCCTGGAGAGAAAGTAATGTTACAGCTCCTCACTCATGAACGCTGAACCCTGGTCGCTATCACATAAGTGGGGTACCTGAACAGAGTCAATATGGTGTGGAGTGCTTTAATGACCATGGCTGTGGTCATGTCTGGGCAGGGAATGGCAAATGGGAAGCATTAATATTCATCCACATTGTTCAGGAAATAGCTGCTCTGATTCATGGACGGGATGGGCCCCGTGAAGTCTATGCTGAGACATTCAAAGAGGGGGGTGGCTTTAATGAGGTGGACTCTTTCTGGACTATAAAACTGCGGCTTGGGTTCAGCACAGACCAGGCAATTGTGTGTCAGATCTCTGACTTCCTCCACCAAGAAGGGAAGGTTATAGGCCCTCACAAAGTGGTAGAGTCTTGTGACCCTGGGATGACAGAGGCTATCGTAGAGGGTGTACAGACAATCTACTGGCACCCTGGTGCAGGTTTCCCTGGACAGCGCATCGGGGGGCTTGTTGAGCTTACCTGGCTGGTACAAGATCTCGTAATTAAAGGTGGACAGCTCAATTCTCCACTGCATGAACTTGTCATTCTTAATTTTGCCCTGCTGTTTGTTATTAAACGTAAAGGTGACAGCTCTCTGGTCTGTCAGCAGGGTGAATGTCCTGCCAGCCAAGTAATGCCTCCAGTAGCTTGCGGCCTCCACTATAGCCTGTGCCTCCTTCTTTACGGTGGAGCATCTACATTCGGGGCCTTGCAGGATGCACGAACAATTGCCAGTGGCCTGCCTGCCTGGTTCAGCGTGGTGGCCAGGGTGAAATCGGAAGCATCACTCTCCACTTGGAATGGGACATACTCGTCAATGGCATGCATTCCTGCCTTGATGATCTCATCCCTTATGCTCTTGAAAAGCTTACGGGCCTCCACTGATGGGGGAAAGGTCATGGTCTTCACCAGAGAATGGCCTTGTCAACATAGTTGGGGACCCATTGTGCATAATGCGAAAAGACCTCCAGGCGCCTTGGGGTTCTGTGGTAGAGGTAATTCCAGGAGGGGCGCATGCGCTCAGGGAAGGAGCCAGTCACACTAGGCTCCACCATGTACCCAAGGATCGCCAGCTGCTCCGTGCTGAACACGCATTTCTTCTGGTTGTATGTTAGGTTGAAGGCTCTTTCAGTGGCCAGGAACCTCTGGAGGTTGATGTTGTGTTCTTTCTGGTCATGGCCACATCTGGTGGCATTATCCACCATGGAGTCCATTTCCTTTTGGAACACCGACACCCCGTTTGTGAGGCTGAAATGGACCTATAGAAATTGATACAGTCAACTGTTGGCCTCAAATGCTATGTAGAGCTGGTCCTTTGGGAAGATAGAGATCTGATGGTATGCTGACTTGAGATCTATGGTTGAGAAGACCCTGTATTTTGCGATCTCATTCACCATGTCATCATTTCAGGGTGGGGGTAGGCGTCCAAACTGGTTGATGGTTTGACTGTAGTCAATCACCATCCAGTTATTCTCTGCCCCCTTTACCACCAGGACTTGTGCCCTCCATGGACTATTACTGTGCTCCATTATGACCTCCCTCTGCAACCATTTCATCTCTGACTTAATGAATCCCCTGTCCTCTGGGCTGTACTGTCTACACCGGCCTACAGTCTGAGGTGAGGTTTTTGCATCAGTGAGGGGCAGAGGGACCCGTAGGGTAGCCAGGCGCAGGTTGGTAGTGCTACCTGGCCTTCAGGTGCGTGATTGTGCCTCTCCAAGAAAGAGGGCGGGACCTCAGTATTCCTGACTGAGAATGGGGGATGGGGGCCATCAAAATGCATCCGCACCCCTTTTAGCTGGCACTGGAAATCCAATCTCAAAATGATGGGGGCACAGAGATGGGGCATTAGCAGCAGTCTGAAATACTTGTATTTCATATCCCCCCACCCCCCCCAACAGTTAGGTTCACAGAGCACTTCCTGCAGATTTCTGTCGAGAGGGACTCAGAGGCTAATGTTATCCGGCACTTCGCAGGGGACATGGTCAGGGAGAAGTGTTCGGCGGTGCCCGGGTGCATGAAGCTCTCGGTGCTTGCTGTGTCAAACAGGCAACCTATGGTGTGACTGTTTCCCTCTATGTCCATCATGGACCATCCCAGTTGCTGTGGTTGACTCTGGTCCAAGATGATCGAGGCTAACATCGGTTCGTTGTCTAACCCACTGCTGCTGTGTCAGTGAGTCAGTAGCTACCAAGATGACACATGGGAGATTTTTAAGATGGACGCCCCCCCCATGGATCACACGGGGTGGAGTCCGGAAGTAAAGCCGGCAGTGACGTTTCTCTTTGTCATGACGTGGGCCCAGAAGTTCGGTTCTCTGCAACCAGAAGTGATGACTGGAGCTGCTCGGTCCAAAATGACAATGGGGATCAGCGCTGCTCGCGGGAGGTTTAGATCGACATACCCTTGTGTAGTTCCCTTTCTGCTGGCAGTTTGAGCAGGTCATACTACATGCAGGGCAGTACTTTCGCAGATGCTTCCTCTGCCCATAGTAGTTGAACCTCGAGTGCTCGACATTTGTGGCAGCAGTCACAGACAGGGGCCCCAAATCCCAAGATGGCACCACCTGTTCTGCGTATCTGGGGGTCACATGACCTACTGCATAGGCCTCCACATTCTTTTGGGCCGTCTCCAGGCCCTAGGCCATCTGCACAACCTCTTTTAGGGACCGATCGCCCTTCTCCAGGAGTTGTTCATGGATGTGTTGGGAGTGGAATCCAGTGACCGGGCTATTGCAGATGAGCTCCTCCTGGTATTCTGCCGCCGTCACATTCCAGCACGTCAGTCTTGTCCCAGCTCCTGCATGGCCTGCACGAACTCGTTGACAAACTCATCCAGGCCTTGACATCAGGAGCCAAGCTGAAAGCGCGCATACATGGCGTTTCTCGATGCTCCGTACTATTGCCGGAGCAGGGCCATCACCTCTTCATACCCCGTGCAATCGCGGATCAGTTGGTATGCACGATGGCCTACTGCTGGGAATAGTAGATCATACTGATCGCTGTCTGCTGTGATTTCGTGATTCCTCATGTAGGCCTTCAAGCAGTGTAGCCGCATGACGAATTTCGTGGAGGCCTCTGGGTCTTTCGGGTCGATCTCCAGCTTCTCCAACTGAATTGCCTTATCTATGGCACTTAAAAATTTAGATCAATAAATTGTAGTGTGATCAATGACCACTCACAGACATGAAGTAAGGGCCAAAGGCTTTATTGATCTAAAGATCCAAGTATGAGGGAGAAGACTAGGGCTCTTGGCCTTTATTGGGGGTCTTAACGGGAGGGGCTACCGGTTCAGCAGGCAGGCCAGCCTGCCTAGCTCAGTGGGGGAACGTGCCCGCAATTGTTCTGTGGTAAACATTGTTCCTTTTGAGTCAGAACATTGAGGATTTTGGATGCATTCCAGCAACCTGTGCCATAATCCAGACAGATCCTCGGCTGAAGTACTGAGTGAGTGCAACACAATCAGAAGTATTAGCTTTGATGCAGCGCAGCACCCTCTGCCGTATCATGTGACTTTTCAATGAACTCATGGCACAACTTGAAGAGCAAGGAAATTCTTACCACATCATGTATAATATTTATTCTTTGGCTTACATTGTGAAAACAAAGGATCTGTTAATTGTCTCATTGCAGCCTGCAGTCACTTGGTGATTGAAAATTGGTGGCTGCTCTTCCTATCTTAGAATTGTAACGACATTCTCAAAAACTTCTACAGGAGAACATTCTGGCTGGTTGCATTGCTGTCTGATATGGAGGCACCAAATATCACTACTAGCTCGAGAAGGTTGTCAACTCGCTCTGCAACATCACAGGCACCAGTCTTCACTCCATTGAGGGCATCTACATGAGGTGGTGTCTTAAGAAAGCAGCCTCTATCCTCAAGGACCCCCACCCACCCAGGCCATTCCCTTTTCACTCTGCTACCATCGGGGAAAAAGGTACAGGAGCCTGAAGACAAGCACTCAGCGCCACAAGGACAGCGCCTTCCCTTCCGCCGTCAGAGACCTGAATGAACAATGAACCATAGACACTGCCTCACTTTGACTTTTTCCTTTTCTTGCTCTATTTTTTTTTATTTTGTAAGGTGGTTTATGCAAATGTTTGCACTGTGATGGGGCTGCAACAAATTTTGCGATATGTTCATGACAATAAATTCTGGTTCTGATTCACAAATTTCCTCATTACCTTCAAGCCACCTGTAACTATGTGAAAGGAGTTCTAAAAATATGTCAACTCATTTTTTTTATATCATGGTGCTTTGGGGACATTACTTGAGGGGGTTTTATTTTGTCCACCTGATCCATGTCTGAGCAAGGAACTAATGGGAACATGTGCAAATTTGTGGAAGTGCATATGAAAACAATTGCTGTCCTGTTTCCTTTTTCTTATCTCTGGACATGGGCCCAGTGCCATTGTAATCTTAAATACCCTTGTGTCCTGCTGCAAAAACCACGTGGAAACTTAACCGATTGTGTGATCTGACACTAGGCTAGGTTATATAGTACCCCCTTTCTCAGAGAAATTCCATTTGATGTGTAACCTGAGCAAGATGTAATATTTTCTTTCCTAACTACTGCTGAAAAACTGAAACTTCATTATGGGGCCCAAAGATCTCGGCTGTTTTTAGAGCTGAAAAATTGTTAGGTGTAACACACCTATTGGGAATACCTCATAAGTAACACAACACACCATAAAATAAATATGTCACTATTGTTTTGACCCCAGCTTGGCAGAAAGCTTTCAATGTATGTAGCAGGAGCAATGGCCTGTCAACCAACAGGAGGAGCTTTATTTCTTTGGTGACCTGGAGAGAATATCTAGTCACTTTCACTTTCCTGATTACAGGATCCCACTGTGCATTACTTAGTTGACACATTTTTGATCCAACACGAGTGACTCCACATAGAAGAACCATTATCTATTTTAAAATATTTTATGATATCTTCATGTTATGAAAGTGTCTACATAATTGCAAGAGTGTTCCCTTGGCTGCAAAAGTAACAGAAGTATCAGAGCCAGAACCACCAGGCTGAGAAGCAGCTTCTTCCCACAGGTGGTGTGTAGACCCATCTGGGACCGGGTGGGGGGGGGGGGGGGGGGAGGGAATGTTGATTGAGGATGGGCATGGGAATTCTCAGCCTGGAACCTAGTCGGAAGTCACCTCACCTGCCTTGCCCACAGGACAACACACACCTGATCATGGGCCCCCTTGATTGCCTCACCAATACCTGGGCCGAACACTCCAGCTGATGGCACTATAAAACCCACCACGTATGAGCCATCTGCCTCTTATCTTCTGAGATGAATCCTAGCTCTACTTCAGGTTGAGAAACATGAACAGTGCTGGAGAGTCATTGGTAAGGTATGCGCAGACAAATGATTGGGAGGCTGTAGTATTGTGTGTCTAGAAATGACTGTCCCTAGTTTAGTTTAGATAAAAACCATGCCTGCTAGAAATATCAAAGGGTGGCGGGTATCGTATGTTGTAACTTGATTGTATAGCTTTTTACCCACGAGTGTATAATTTATTCCAGTGAGTTTGTGCATGTGTGTGTCTTTTACCCCTGTTGCAACTCCCCTACACATGTAAATTTAAAAAAAGACTGTTCAGCCAGTGTGTTCTTATTTGTCCCCCTTGATACCCATTGAATGGGTTTCACACACACAATATGGTGAGACAGCTGAATGACTGCTAAAATAACTCTCCATGACTCTACTATTTATTAATAATACTTACTTTAAAATGTGCATATCAGTACTACATATATGTATTGTTGGTCTGTCTGCATTTGTAGTCTGTATGGGTGTTTTGCCCTGTTCTACACCATGGATCAGAGAATGCTTTTTCAACAGGTTGTACTGGTACAATCGGATGACAAGTAATTTTGAACTTGAAAAGAAATCTGCTAATAGATGGACTAACTTAACATGCAGTGGTAAATTAAATATTCTGTTATGGTTTAGAGAGTAGTTGAATGCATTAAATGCAAAATGCACAGAACTGCTATGCCTGCAGTTCAGTTCACTGTCCTCGGCTATCAAATCTGAAACGATCCAAATATCAAACAGAATTTTTTAGAATTGCATTGGCAGTGGCCAGGAAATGTATAGCAGTTACTTGGAAGTCAGATTCACATCTAAGTATGGCCCGTTGGAATGCGGAGATCCATAATTGTGTTCCCCTTGAGAAGACTTTAATTTAAGAAATAAGGATGACATCTTTTTACATGTTTGGCACCCATATTTACAAATTTCAAATGTCAATCTTTAGTGGTGTTCTTCCTAGCCCTCGAGACCACACCAAAGAAAAATTAAGTAGAATACAAAATTATGATCCATGGAGTGTGCAGCACTTTACAGCAGTGCCTTCTGCTTTTTCTTCTTTTCTATTTATTTATTTTTTTCTTTTTACTTTTTCTTTATCTACATCTTTTTCTTTGGGTCTTCTTGAGTAGGTGGGGGTTGAGGGGAGTGGGCTATAGCCATCATAGAGTAAATACTGGGTTAACATTTGTACTCTTTAACTTTGTACTTAACTGCATGTGTGGTCAAAAAATTTCAAACAAAATATATTAAAGAAAAAGGTAAGTGCCAAGAAAAATCAACATTGCGTTCTCTTTCTGCTTGTCAACAAAGCACAAATGCAGGTTAACAATTACACATATAAAGCACCAGTCTAAGCTTGAAGTTCAGAAACCCTCTTCTACATTCGAGAGAAGGCCATTTATGTGGCCTATGAAGGAAATCCAGATGTGGCTGTGAGGTGGATATGGTTAAAAAGGAAATCAATGATATCCAAAGGCTTTGATAAACATTGATAATATTAAACATCGTGGCAAGATCAATATCTACAGAAAATACTCTGTAATCCTTTAGATGATAAAATTAATGATAACTATCAGGAAATGTTTCAACTCATTTGTACAGTACATCCTTTGCTTGTGCAAACACTTATCTGTTGTAATGCTCAGGAAATTCGAAGTTTATTTGACAAGTTTTATGCTCTTTGCTATGAGCAAGCTGCTGACTTTGAATGAGCTGATATGCCATCACTGTAGTGTAGGCGGGGAAATTAGGTCAGCGTTTTTGACCACATGTCACATTACCCTAAATTGTTAATCCAAGTAGGATTAAGTGCCCATGAAAATCATAAATTCTGGTAACAGTAAGTAAATGATAGACAATCATTTAAAATGGTTTAAGTTGTTCTTGCAGCATTGTAAGTAACAGCTGCAGTCAATAAAGTGTGAATGTAAAATTAATTGTTTGGTGAACTCATAATTTGCTATTTACTGTAAAAAATGAACTCTTTCACAAATTTGACAAGTGGTGGGCTCCAGAAAATTTATAGTTCCAGATGTATACTCCAGTTTTTTTTTTGCATTTCTATTTCTTACACTGACGCTCCTCTCCAAATCTTCCCACTTCATTTAAGCATTACAGAATATGATAAACACAAGCAGGAACATTTACACTGAACAACAGAAAGACTGATTGCCTCAGTGCATTGTATTATAAAACTAGAATTGAAAATTGATCATAGATTCAAAATCATTAAAAGGTCATTACACAGAGAATGGACTGATGAAAGGTTTAATTAGGCATTAAATTTCAGCAGAAAGTATGGGCTGGAAACTGTAGAATTTATCTTCCCATACACTTTTAATTATATTCTTTTATTTGTATTTTCATATACATATTTTATGGAGTGGTTATATGTTGTTTCTTGCCAGAAGAGGGCATTGAGATGTTCATATTTCTTGCTACAATTATACAGAGAAGCACTGTGGTCAAAGGATAACAGCAAGATGTTCCAGCTGAACTTCTAGGAATTATTTAGTTCCCAAAGTAGCAGAGATGAGTAGAACATTTACAAACCTATCCATCTCTTTCTGTTCCTCAAGAGCATCAGTTTGCAATCAAAAAATGAAACAATGCTGGTCCAACTATTGACATCCAATTTTTCCAGGGAAGAATTCTCAATCTTAGGAAATTCTGAGGGATTAAGAAATGCTTCCTAACATCCCAGTTATATTGGTTCAGAGATGGCCTGAGGAAGCTAATGTGGGATTTGTAAACTCTGACATAGGACATAGGGGCACATGCGGGTGGCTGGTTTGGGAGGTAGTGTGCTCTGTCAGCCCATTATTTTAGTTTACATGAGGTTCAGTGTATTTCCAGATGGTCGTTCTTTGCAGTGATCAGTCATGAGCAAGGAATTCCCATAGGCTGGTGGGGATGTTCCACTTTGACAAGAACGTGCTCAAATTATTTCCTCCATCTTCCTAGTAATTGTTGCCTTGATAGAGGGAGAGCATGCTTTGGGTTTCCATTACAGTCATAGGAATGATATGGCCATCTTTTAGAGTGGCTGAGTATAATTGGCATATTGGTATTGGGGATGTTGGCTTTGGGGGACATGCTGATGTGGTTTTCTTGCACTTCCAGTAAATGTTATTCACAGTGGAGAAGGTTATCTAAGATTACAATAGGATCTAGATGAACTGGGAAAGTGGGTCAAGAAATGGTGCATGTGCTTTAAATCTGACAAGTGGAAGGTGTTGAACTTTGATGGTTAAATCAAGGCAGGATTTGAATGGTGAATGGTTGGCCGAAGGGAGTGTTGTAAACAATGATTTGGAAGTATAGTATAAAGTTCCTTGATATTAGTAATGTAGGTGGATAAGGTGATGAACAAGGCATTTAATATGCTTGTCTTTTATTAGTTAGGGCAGTAAATACAGGAGCAGGCACATCTTTTTTTTTGAATATTTTATTTTGAGAATTTTCAATCAACACACAGTCAAAATGAAGAAAGCAAAAAGAAAAATATTAACAAATTAATACAGATATCGATCTGCATGTCATATGAAAGTAAGAAAACAGAAATGAGACAATTCAATTATTATAAAGAAAGAAAAATTACAATAATACTACAAAAATGCAAATTCAATATCCACATTGAACCAAAGGGAGAAAAAGATAATAGAGAGAAAGAAGTACAAAATAAAAGGAATCCTCTGCCCCCCGCCCAAGAAACAAGAAAATAAGAAGAAAGAAGAAAAGAAGAAAAAGTAAAAAAAAGAAAAAGTATAAGAAAAAGAAATGATTGGCGTCACCTAGGATAAATCCCACTCCCATCCCATCCAAGGGTCCTTGGTGCTTCGAGCTCTGGAGGGAAGAGATAGGAGGGGGGAATCATTAAAGATTTACTCCAATGTACCTTGGGTATGAATTCCAGATTCTTGAAAATACATTATACTGTTTCTGAGGTTATAGATGATCTTCTCCAGAGCAACATAATGATGCATTTCTACCTTCCAGCAGTCTAAACCTAGTTGGGAATCTGATTTCCAAGTAACTGGTATGTATTTCCTGGCCCCTGCTAAAGTGAGCTTAATGAATTTTAATTGATATTTCAACAACCTAATTTTCTCAGACCTAAATTCCCAAATAAAAATAATTCAAGTGCCTGAGGATATCAAATTCCAGTAATTTTTTTTCCCCAAAGGGATTACCCAAGTCTTCCCAGAAAGGCCTCACTTTAGGTTGAAAGTACCTATTTCTTGACCACATCAAAAACATTGGACTGATTTGAATTTATGTGACTTTTGTGGAGTAAGGTATACTGACACAAGAAGTTATATTGTACCAACCGATACCTTACATTAATCATGTTAATCTTACTGTCCTGACTTAAGTCGGACCAACAAAATGCCAATTTCTATACCCAAATCTGATTCCCACCTTTGTCTTGATTTATCAAGCCCTTGTTTAGGGGTTCCCACCTGAAGTAAGGAATAACAAATCTCAATACACTTGACCCTTCTCTGGGACCAAACATCCAGGATTTTATTATAAATCATTAACGAATTAACATATTTTGAGCCAGGGGTGTTTTAGGTGAAAGACCCCCCACCCTCCCCCCCCCCCCCACCATTCCCAATTTGACCATTCATTTTATTTCATTTGTAATTATATGCTTTAATAGGCGGCTTCTTTAGAGCCAAATAATAATTTAGAATTCCATTTATATTCAAGCTTTTCTGCTATCTTCTCACCAACCTTGTGCAACTCAAATTTTACCCATGAAGACTTGTCTTCTCCATCAAAGAGGGAAGTGACAAACTTCAATTGAAAAGGGTCATAATTTTACAACTATGCAGGACATGGATGGAACATCACTGGAAGTGTTGGGCACAGTTTTAGTCACCTAGCTGTAGGAATGATATTGTTGAGCATCAAAAGGTGCAGAAAAGATTGGAAAAGAATGTTTCCAGGAGTGGCAGACTTGAATTCTAAGGATAGAGCAGATTGGATGGTACTTTTCTCCCTGGAGCATGGAAGGGTAAGGGTTTATATAATCATGAAGAACACCAATAAAATAGTCATAGCTTCAGAGTGGATGAATCTCAAACTAAAAGGCAGAGAGTTAAGGAGAGAAAGGAAAGACATCAAAAGTATGTGTGGGATGGTTTCATTATACAGAGGGTGGTGGATATATGGAATGAGTTGCCATATATGGTGGCAGAACCAAGGACAATTGTAACCTTAAAAAAGCTTTTAGATTGCTACATGGATCGAACAGATTAAGAAAGACATGGACCACTTAGGTGGTATGGATAAGTTGGGTGAAAGGTCTATTTCTACTGTAGAATTTCATTATTTATTGATGTGGGGCTGTTGCTCAACCAGCACTAGTCTCTTTCCAACTCTTTGAAGTGCTTGCTGTCGGACGTCCTTGTCTTTGAAACGTACTCAAAGGCAACACGTCGTGAAATTTAGTAGATCATGAACATTGTGATAGATTTAAAATCTTTACCTTCAATCACTCTGGCCATTTGGCCAAAAGGCTGAACTGACATACAGGAGATGGTGGCGAAGGCCACCTTCAATACCCGTCATGCTTTCAAAAACATGGGAAAGTGGTCCATATTTCCCAGGGTATTGGTGGGGGTGTGGGGGAATTCAGTAAATTTGGGGAGAATTTTCATTTTGCAGGTCCCATGTGTATGACCCATTCTCCTGTATATTTCAGAGAATGAATCAACTGTGGCTTGGAGTTTGGCCTCCAAATGTGCACATATGCAAGACTTGTCTGTGTGCTGCAACTTGCTGATTAATGGTGGAGTGATCTTGCTTCTAGAATGCAGGTTGAACAGGTTTATGTGTTTCCTATAGTTCTATTCCAGCAAGAATCTCCTTGAAGGAAAGATTGTGAAAGACAACCTTCCTTAAGTCCACTTCACCATCACTGGGTCTGTGAATATGTTGGTTAGGATCAGAGCTTGCATTCCAGTTTATCACATGGAATAGACAACTTCCAAAATTCAGCTGAACTGGAGCAGTATTATTCCAAAGACTCTTGGGCAGAAAGAGTAAAATGCCTGTGATATCAAAGAGGCCCTTTGCAATGGTTTATACCACTACCTGCTCTTCTTCTGGAGTTGCCATTCAGTAAATATCCATCCTACTTTCTAATGGGTAGAAACTACACTGCAGTTCAAGGAGGAGGTGTTTTAGAAGGATCTTGACAATGATCTTTCCTGTGATAGACAGAGTCATCTGTAGTCACCGCAATAGATCTATTTCCTTTCTTGAAGATGTTCACTATGATAACATCTCTGGAATTCTGTCATATTTCCTGTGTTCATGATGCTATTGAAGAATTCCCTCATCTCTTCCCATTTTCAATGGCAGTGCATTGGCAGTCCATTTTCTACAATTCTTACCTTTTATAAGTTAGGAGAAATGTGAACAGCCGGCTCAATAATTTTATACTAGCATAGAAATAAAAATTAGCTTAAGCACCAATCTAGATTGAAAAGCTTCCCTTCCGGAGAAACATTAATGAGTGGCACTGAGCACTATTAGCTTGTTACCGACTCCTTACTCCTTCCCACCTCTCATTAGCTAATCTTGCTATTGAGCTTCTGTTCACACATGCACTCTTCATTCTTTATACCTAGCCCATATTTTAATGTCCTCCCGTCAGATCAGATTGGCATCAAGGGAAAAATAACCTGACTTATCTAGGGTACTTGGTGCTTCGAGCACTGGAGGGAAGAGATAGGAGGGGGGAATCGTTAAAGATTTACTCCAATGTACCTTAGGTATGAATTCCAGATTCTTGAAAATACATCATACAAAATATACTCTCCTCTCTTCCCTACCTACTTTTTAAAAAAATTAAAAGTTTTAAAAATCACAATTACAATTATTAAGAATGAATTTAAAAAAAATGATAGATATGTGGTTTCCCTCCCTCCCTCCCTCCCTGTCTCCCCACCTCCCCAACCACCTATAAACCCCTAAATAAAAAAAAGAAAAAGGAGAACATCAAAAATACAAATATATCCTCAATTATAGCTATGGAGCTGAAAATTACATTCAGGAATGAATTATTTTGAGCTCTCAAACTTTCAAACCAACATATTGTAATTATGAGCTCCATATTTTCAAAAAGAAGTAATATTTATTAAGTAAATTATGTTTTTTTTAAAAAAATGGAATGCAAGAACATAATTCAGCGTGCCACCTCTCCATTCCTAAATCTACATCCGATTTCCAAGTAATGGCAATGCATTTTCTGGAAATAGCTACTGCTAATCGTAAAAATTAATTTGATACGTAGTTAATCTTAATTTAACACTAATCATTTTAACATTACCCAACAAAAGTAAGATTAGATCAAGTGGGAGTTTTTCATTTAATATTTTTTCCAGAAATACTTTCACCTCTATCCAAAAAGGTTTTACCCTGGGGCACTGCCAAGTAGAATGAAAAAATGAGCCTACTTCTTGACCACATCTAAAACGTAAATCTGATAATGTTGAATTTTTAAAAAAATTTTTAGAAAGTTAAATATAATAGTATTGAACCAATTTATACCTTACATTAATAATTTTTGTCATACTATCTTTTCATAGATGAGATTATTCTCATCTATCTTTCTATCTAAATAAACCTCCCATGTTAATCTTGATTTATGAATGCCTAACTTAGGAGCTTTTCTTTCAAGTAATATATACATTTCTGAAAAAAAAATATTCATATCACCCTTAGGAATCAATAATTCTAATTCATTCTGTCTAGGTAATCTCAAATTTTGACCTAATTTATCAATCAAGAAGGCTTTAACTTGATAATAACAAAAAAAAGTAGTATTCCCAGCATTAAATGTTTTCTTCATTCATTGAAAAGTAATAAAATTACCAGCTTCAAAATATCTTCCATTTTTTAAATCCCCATTTGACTTCAAATCTTATCCAACCTACTTTAACCTCGTATTGAGCTGATGCTGAAGAAAACGAGTGTAGATGTTTGTATTTGCATGAAGCAATTGTTTTTAGTATGCTCTAGAAGAGTGGAGGGGGAGGACGTGGACCTGTCCTCGGGCCTGCGCAAAGGAGCTTTTAGGTGGAGTGCAGTGTGCGCAGTACTGGCCCCACCCTTTACACCCATGGTTCGTGTGCCGTGGCCAAGCGAGCTGGGACGTGGCAGCGAGGTCCTTGGGTCGTAGGTTTTATATCAGAGTGGCCTTCTCCTATGCAGGTTTCTTACCCGGGCTGGAGGGGTCTGCCTCCCCTCCTAGGTCGGACCATATTGCCCGGACTGGGGCCGAGGCCACCGCTGCTCTCCCTGTGCCCTGACTGGGGCCGCCGACTCCAACTCTCTGCCCAGACCGGGGCCTCCGCCTGCCTCACTCGACCGAGGCCGGGGCCGCCGCCTCCCCCTTGCTCCTGCCCGGATTGGGGCCGCCGCCGCCTACCCTCAGCCCGGACCGGGGCCGGGGCCGCCGCTGCTCTCCCTGTGCCCGGACTGGGGCCGCCGCCTCCAACTGGAGGATAGGAGACAGAGTAAGATCTCTCTGAATACGTTCAGACAATCAATGAATATTTAAATCTTTCGTAGCCCTGAAGGGGGCTACTCACAAGTCTGTTCACTTTTTGAAAGAAGTATTCAGTTATTTACATTCCCTTTAGTTCCACATAGCTTTTTATTCTTTAACCAATTCCAGTTTGAAAATTACAGCTTCTAATATATTTTCAACAGAGACATTACTGATCATAACAACCTGCAACATGGAACAAATTCTCATCAGTTTCCCTGGGGAACTGATCCCAGAAATCCACTCACAAACATTAATATATTTGACTTTTAAGCTTCTATAAAGAACATCATTAAATTATTCAAGTATTTGGTTATTTGGAAGTTTCCTGGAAGACAGATATTGATAATAACTTACTGGCCTTTCAACATCCTTCACAATTACTCCTATGAATACTACAAAGCAGAACTAGAAAGCAGATTAGCGCTGATCCTGACTTTTGATAAGTTTTTTCATGGTTTATACACAATATATCCTCATGAACTTTTTAACTTTGAAGGCAACACTTAATTTTTAAGATTTAAGACTTTCCTAATCTTAACTATTACATTCTGTATTTAAAAAGTACATTGATTTTTTAAAAAACTTTTTTTGTTTTAAAATGAACTCACAACTGTTATTTTTTTCTCATCATTTTTTAATACTATTAATGCATTATTTTATATTACGGCAGGCAAAATATTCATCCATTTTTAACTTTGCATACACTTTTTAAAAATGATTTGAGTAGAAAATGCATGGTTGCAATTAGTAAATGTGCTGAAATAGCAGTTCTATAGACCAAATAGACTAAAACTACCAGATAGCCCACAGGAAGATTTAATGTCTGGACACATACAATAGCACTTAACTTGCACTTCATGCTGACACAGCCATCTATTAAATTTAGCTCAAGAAATTTAACAGCAGTGAATGAGATCACCCCTTCATCCACCTTGCCTGGCCAAATTCAAATTCAGAATTTCATTTAGGACGGTCAGCACCTTAATTTTGTGGTTTCGCAGTGAGTCTTTTATATTCGGTCCAATATAATGAATGATTATATTTATTTGAAGGCAACTGTATTCCAGTCTACGACAAGGAAAAAATATTCACTTTAAACCAGACTTTATGCTATTCCAGAGGGATAAGGTATGTTTCTGACTATTCAGATTAGATCAGATTTCAGATTTATTACCAGAGTACATACATGACATCACACATCACCCTGAGATTCTTTTTCCTGCAGGCTAGGCAGTAAATGGGGCTAATTCACTGTCATCAGGGCACTTAACACTCACGCATGCACCAGCCAAACTCCAATACATTAACCCACAGTGCAAGCACCAATCAAAGACTCGCGCATGTGCATAGGAATCAAGATGGCTGCGCCCAGCCTATGGAACCAGGATGCCAACTAACAAGGTAACTATGCACATTTTGCCTCTTACGTGCCCTGTGTCCCTGCTATAATTTGTCAAATACAATATTTGATTAAAAAGCTTGCTTTAAGACTTCAGTACTCCACGTGCGAGTGCAAACTTCTGACTTGCGTCCATTTCGAGATACAACCAATGCTTCAGTCCCAATTACGATTGTAAGTCAGGGAGTACCTGTACACAGAGAAGAAAAAAAAATAAGTTTTAATCATTTGAACTAGCAAATATTTCTTCAATCTCATTCATTTCACCAGCACCTGTATATAGTCCACCCATTTCACTCCTGAGACCTGTGAAACTCTGCCAGACTTCATCCAACCAAAGAGTTGTTTAGGGTTTTTTTTTGCCTTTAAGGAATTAGTGGATTATTTGGATTTGAAACTGAAAATGCTGGAAATACTCAGTAGGTCAGGTAGCATCTGTGGAGACAGACAACAGTATTAATATCTCAGTTTGAGATCTTCCTGACAAATAGAGGCACCGACTCTATTTCCCTTTTCACAGATTCTATCTGACCTGCAGAATATTTCCAGCATTTTCTCTTTTTATTCCATGATTACAGTGAAATGACGAGACCGAAAGCCGCTGTGGTTGCATGCCAAGATCTCCTGGTGAGAGAGTTCAGATTCAGAATGACAATGATGTCCATTTCAAGAGGACTCCAGGCATTAGAATATGACCAAAAGTATTGCCTGGGAATGTCTTGCATCTCAATGTTGACAGCTTCAGAAAACATAAGCCTGCAAATGCATTGTTCAGCAGAGGGATCCAGATTGGATCAGGTGTCCCAAAAAACACAATGTGTGAACACCTTGTTAATGGACATGCCTTTGCATTCTGCCATAACTAACCAACCATGACTCCACCACTCTAAAAATTGAAGCAAACCTAGGAATGCCATGAATGAGGCCTCGTGGAACAAGTTTCCTCAGTGGGAAAATGCTGGAGAAAGCATTCTCTGTTAGTATAAATTCACTTTCTGGAACTTGGATAGTATTTGAGTAGCCTGTAGCCAGATTTCCCCTTGGCATTGATACCTCATTAAATAGGGAGAAAAGCAGCACATCACTCAATATATTCCTCATTCTACTGAGGCTTTGCCTCACTGGTTTGAGAGTAGCTTTCAGAGAAAATTCATGAGAATAAGGGTGTAAACTTGCTCTTTGCGAATAATAATGCCATCAGATGCACCATTGAAGCCAGGAAAATAGAGTCTAGCACTTTTTGTGCCTAAAAGCCAGGTGCTACTCTGAACCCAATAACCCACAGGTCTGAGATTTGGGCACAGGTCTCCACCATGGCCTCTGTGACCTATGGGACTGAGGCTCCGTTGCATACTCCCACCCTGACTCTGGTGTCCCACAGGCCCTTCGCTTCCACCCTCTGATTTCACTCTCTCTGTACCAATCCGAACCTCACAATCAAACCTGCAGACAAGGGTGGCGTTGGTGTGGTCTGGCGCACTGATCTCTATCTGGCCAAAGCTAGACGACAACTCTCAGACACCTCCTCTTACCTGCCCCTCCAACAAAACCCCACCCAAGTTCATCAAACCACTGTATGACACACCAGAACATCACTTCTTGTCATCTCCCTGGGACGGCCTCCAAGCTTTATTGCTTCCCAAAAATGTACTTCCCATTTCTACCTCCTACCTATGAACCACAAACCCAAGTGTCTCACCAGACCCATCATTTCCACATGCTCCTGCTCCATCAAATTGATATCTGCTTACCTTAAATCCAATGTTCCCTCCGGTCCAGTCCCTTTCCACCTACATCCAGCACACATCACATACCTTCCATAACTTCAACATCTTACAGTTTGCTAAATTCAATTGCCTCATGTTTACCATGGAAATCCAATCACTATGCACCCCCATTCCCTCATTCCGAAGGCCTCAAAGCTCCTTGTTTCTTTCTGGACAATAGATACAACCAATTCCCCTCCACCAAACCTTCCCCGAGATGACACACACAATAATTTCTTTTTTGATTCATTCCATTTTCTCCAGCTACATTTGCCTTTTTGTTGGCTACGAGTAGCAATCCATGCTACAAGCCTACACAGGCAAAGACCCTCAACTCTTCCTCCTCTACATTGACAACTATTTTGGTGTGGATGCATGCACCCATGATAGGCTCATTGACTTCAGCTACTTTGCTGCCAACTTTCAGCCTAACCTCAATTTCACTTGGTCCATCTCTAGCTACAGTCTCCCTTTCCTTGATCTCTCTATCTCCATCTCAGGAGAGCAACTCTTGACAGACATGTTCTACAAACCCACCAACTCCCACAACTACCTCGACTACACCTCTTCCCACTTGTCCCCTGTAAGGATTCCATTCCCTTCTCTCAATGTCTCTGTCACATCTGCTTCCATGATGAGGACTTCCATGCCAGAGCAGCAGAGATGTCCTCCTTCTTCAAACAACATGTCTTTCCCTCTTGCACCATCAACTCAGCCTCACCTGCATATCCTCCATTATCTGCACATCTGCCCTGGTCCTCTCCACCCCTACTACTCACAAAAATGACTGGATTCCCCTTGTCCTCACCTACCATCTCACCAACTTCCATGTTCAACATATCCTCCTCCACCATTTCTGCCACCTATTATATGATCCCACCACTAGACACATATTCCCATCTCCTCCCCTCTCCACCTTCTTCAGCGATAGCACCCTCTGTGACTCCCTTGTCCACTCTTCCCTCCCCACTAATTGTCCCATTGGGACCTACCTATGTAGCTGCAGATGTTCTGCTTGTGCCCAGTTCCTCCTCCCTCACCACCATTCGGGACCCCAAACAGTCCTTCCAAGTGAAAGAACATTTCACTTGTGAATCTATAGGGGTCATCTACTGCATCCGGTGCTCCTGCTGTGGACTCCTCTACATTGGAGAGACTGGACCCAGGCTGGAAGAGCACTTTGTTGAGCACCTTGGGTCTGTCCATCACAATAGTGTGGATCTCCCAGTGGCCACCCATTTCAATTCTCCATTCCATTCCCTTGCTGACATGTCTGTCCATGGTCTCATGCACTGCCAGACTGAGACCACACGTAAATTGGAGGAACAACACCTCATCTTTCGACTCGGCACCCTCCAACCAGGTAGAATTAACATCAACTTCTCCTGTTTCTGTTAAACCACCCTTTCACAGAAAGGGTGTCTTCTTTCACAGAACCAAAATTAATTCTCACCGCTCCTCTTACCCAATTAGTTTTCTGTTGGTCTGGACTCCTCCCCCAGCCAGCCTTCAGTGTCTTCATTCTTACACATTCTTGTTCTTTGGTTATTCCTTGAACTGGAGTCCCCTGGGAAAAATCCATGCAGACAGCGCAGGACTCAAACCCTAGTCCTGATTGCTGGCATTGTAAAGGCATTGCACAAACCTTGAAGCCAACTATGCCGCTCCATTTCTTTATTCAATTTTTAAATATAAATTCATGCAAGTGACTGAATATGTTTCATAGCCATGTCCTGTTATTTTGGTATTCCAATTTTTAAAAAAAAGAATACAGATAGAAAATGTCATTAAGAGATTCCTTCTCAATTATGTGGGAGGAACAAGCATTACAATGCATCAGCATGTGTGGGGGCAGGTCACATTGAGCGAGTTTGGTGACTTTATTATTAAATAGCAAACTTTATCACCCTAACCTATCAGGTATAGAAGTTCAATCCGATAATGTGGTCCAAATTTTCTAATCCATGTGGCTTCTCATCCAAATCAGTTAGCTTTGTAACCTGTGCTTTGGTGACATCTTGTGGTGAGAAATATAATGCTTTCCCTTCAAGAAATAGGTATGCCTCACAAACATCAATCATCTAACATAAAAAGAAACTGCCAATCATTTACTTGGTAGAGGAATTGGTGCATTTAGTTAAAAAATGCACAGAAAAATATATGTAGAACAACATCAGTTTAACACTTCAAGCACTGATTTGAACATCCTACAGTTGAAATGTTCTATAAATAGAACTCACAGACTTTAAAAAATGCAGAACAAGTGAGTTGCAAATGGAGAGATATTTTCTCTGTGAAAAATTGCAGATGTGCTAACAATGAAGCAGTGTGTATTTGGAACAAAGGTTGACAGAGCATTAATGGCCACAGTGTGAACTAACCATCTGCAGTTCCTCTTTCAAAAATGGCACAGCTTTTAGTGAAATCTTACAAGTATTATGCAAATGACGACAGCTCAGATTGTCTCTCTCTTAACACATCAATGCAATTAAATCATGAAATATTTTCAGTGGCAAAATTGCTGTTCTGCATCTATTATGCCCCCCCCCCCACCCCCCACCAGTGACAATGGGAGACTATAATTGTTTTAGCCAAAGCTAGAACTTGACAATAAAGCCTGATGATTTGCAAATGAACTGAAGATAGATATTGGTCCAGAAATTGTTAGATCTACATTGACACTGGAAATGGTCTCTATTTTATGTTTTGCAATTTTTTTGTAGTTTTCAGTATGGAGCTCAGCACGTGCATACTTTGCAGGCAACACTTAACGACATAGAATGGAGGTAAAGCTCTGTCAGCTACTGTGTAGTGTTGCTCCAACATGAAAAGATACACAGTGACAAAAGTACCTACACACACTGGTGAAGAACAGTATCTGTGCAGAGGGGATATAGAGTAACAGATATTCTTGAGGGTTACTGTCAGGTTATTCTGGCAAGATATTGCTAGAGAGGATTCTATAGTCATGAAGGCAGACAAATATCAACATCTATTTTGCCTGAACCTGTGGGCTGAATGAAAATTAGATGATGTTCCTTATAATGGACAATAGATTTTATGTGACATCCTAAATGTTGCAATGAGATGTGGCAGAGGTTAACAGCAGCTGTCTGGAATGGTCCTGATTCACGGAAGTTAAGAGCAACCTTTATGCTGATCGCTATGTGAAAACCAGCAAAGGCTCAGCTGAAGTTGATTTTGAGGTTGAAGTAGATCACAGGTCTCCGTAAGTGCAAAGAACACTGCTTGAATGTGACCTTTTAAATAGCACAATTTCAAGAAACATTGGCAAAACTTATTTTTCTTTGAAGAAATAAGAATAGTAAATTTTCAGACCAGTAAGGTTAGATGTCTTACTGTAGACAAACTTTGTCTACGTCATACAGAAAACCCCACCAAAATAAATAAGATGAAGTTGCTGAAGTAGAAGAGTGTATTTAAAAAAAAACAGTTCTCATCTGAATTATCCTGACTTTGATGAAACTATAACACATTTTTAACCTGAATTGAGGTTATCCCTTTTCTTGTCCTCGGTTAGAAACCATATAACTGCAATAATAAATACTTGGAATACTTCATGACTAAACTATCTGTTACATAGTTGTAAAATAAGAAAATGCCTGAGATAACATTGCAGTCATGATATCTCAGCATATTTTAAAGCCCTCTGTTTAGTGATAATATTACAGTATTAATCCTTCACAAAAATACAATTGTCACAGAGAGAATATTTGACATAATCCTTATTTATTTGATTTAAAATTATAACTCTTTCAGAAAGCAAATGAATAATTTAGATAATCTTTTAGCGTGACTCGATAGGTGACCTGGTCAGTGGAAAAAGCAACAAATACAATGACAAAAATATTTTCCACATGGGCCATTAGATTTTTTTTTTGCACATGCTTCCTGGTTTTAAAGTCTACATTCAAGACTATGGAACAAAGCTGAACATTTCTCTATTTTTAAAAGATATTTTTTATTGAAGTTTCCAATAGTACAAAAATTAAACAATAAAATTATATATTGAAATACAAATTACAAGAAAAACAAAAAAACATTATTTTAAAATCCTACCATTATACAATGATGGAAAAATAAACTAACATGTGGGTATCAAGTGATGACAACCTAAAAATAGACTGCACGGCATCGACCCTAACATTTTAGATTGTGGTGATGGTCCATAAAAGGGTCCCATGACTTTAGGAAATTAGCACTTGAATCTTTAATGGCATATCTAATTTTTTTCTAAACTTAAACATAATATCATTTAGCCATAGTGTATGGGTAGGTAGAGTATTATCATTTAATTGAAATTGGACGTCTGGCTATAAATGAAGTAAAAGATAAAATTTGGTTTTGAGTTGAAGCCAACAAAATGTCATCATCTTGAAATGATCCAAAAAGGGCAATTAAAAGGTAAGGATCCAATTTGAACTTAAGAATCATTGATAATGTTTGAAAAATATCTTTCCAAATATTTTCTAAACTAGGGCAAGTCCAAATTTTACATTTGTCACATAGAGGATCTATAGCAGAATAAAAATGAGATAATTTAACGCTAGATGTATGTACTCTATGGACCACTTTAAATTGCAATAAACAATGTTGTGCACAAAGGGAGGTCATATTAATCAATTAATAGAGACCCAAACCTCATCCGAGTATGAAAGATTCAAATCCTATTCCCAGTCTCTCTTGATCTTAACTAACAGGGCCATTTTTAAATCAACCAAATTGGTATAAATAAGATATATTGAACCTTTATGGGAAAGTTGTAAATCAAGAATATTTGCCTCAGATATTTGTGGAAAGTCAGAGATCTTAGATTGAATAAAATGTCTAATGCAAATATCTTTAAATGGTAAGTTAAACTTTACCACCAATCATTCAAAGGAAGCAAAATTGTTATGAATAATTTACAATTTAATACCCAATCTGTGCCAGTCATTAAAGACAGTATCTTGCAAAGAAGGTTGAAAAAGATGATTAGATGTAATAGGGCTAGCAAGAGAAAAATTCTAAAATCCTAAAAACCTTCTAAATTGTGCCCATATTCTCAAACTGTGTTTAAATATCGGATTATCAGTTTATATATATATGAAGAGGAAGATATGAAAGACCCTAAATTGCCAACAAAGAAGTATTCATTGTAAAATTTAATTCCATTTCTACCCATGAAAGATGGTCATCAAATTATCAAAATGTAACAAAGCAATTAACCTATTGACCGCCCAATGATATAATCTAAAATTGGGAAAAGCCAGTCATTCTTTTTAGCTTTTTGAAATTGAGCTTTATTTAAGCGAGGGTGTTTCCCTTGCCATATGTGTGAAGATATAAGCGAGTCGAGTGAATTTTTTAAAAAAGATTTCTTACAAGCTGAATAATGCTTCGCAGATGAAGTGTTGATCTTGCACTGAATAAGAAACAAGTGCTCTGACAGATAAAGATTTCTCGAGTGCTATAATTACATGCACTCAACAGAATACCGCCCTCTCATTTAATATGTATTGAATTTTGCGATCATTTCCAGGGGATCTTTCGATTTTGTTTGGACAATGCTGGATGGAACCATAATGTGGTAGAGCCCTTGGAATACTCAGTTATTCTTCTTACTGACAATGCTACTAGCAGAGTTCACCGGTGGAGTCTGAACAATGTATTTGTCAGAAAGTGGTCAAAACATTCAGTACAAAGGGTGAAATAGGTTATGTTTACCCAGAACTGCAATGGGCAGTCTAAAATCAGAAATGGTACATGGACTCTTGATGGGGAATCGCAAGAAAATCTAAACATTCAATAAAATAAAATCCAGTTCATCTATTGAAAAAATGGGAGTATTTTGTTCATGTTAAAAGCCTTATATACATTTGAATGCAGCAATTATGCTGCAATTGATACACAGGAATAATTTATTATGTCATTCTGTAAGCATCACTAGAATAGCATAAAATGAGGAATTTAAAAACACTAGGAAATGAATCTCAGTCTAAAACTGAAAACAGAGCACGATCAGAAACAGATAATGTTGCTTCACATGCAGTTTGATTCCACTATTTTATAAATATTAATTCCAAATTCGATTAAAGGCAACACAAAATCTAAATAAATTTTAGTAGCTTATGGATTTTCTTTTCTGTGGTGCTTTAGATTTTGAAGTGAAAACTGTAAAGACAGAATTCTTTACAGAAATTATTGCCATCCTAGATGTCTGCTTGCTGCAGTTTAACTGGAATCCATCAATGTGCAGGCCCAGATTAATGGGTTTACAACCTGAGGGATCACTTTCTATGCATCATTCAAAGCACATTCCATAGATGTTAAGCAATACAAGATTATTATTCTGATTTTCAGGATAAGTGGCTTTTTTTAAAATTCTTTTCAAATTGGAGTCCTTTTTAAGCAAATGAAAATTATATGGTTATGAGTGAAGGCCATCTTTTGTGTTTAAATCTGCTCATCAATGTTTTATTCTCCTTATCGATCGTTTGATTAACACCTTTTCTATCCTACCCTCTGGGAGTCTGGAGAGTTGATTGCTTTAGTCCTCGGTGTAAGAAACCAGCAGAGAATGCACTGTGGAGTTAAAATAGAATTAAAATAGCTAGCCATGGGGAGACCCCTGCCATTGTTGAGGACAGAGTGAAGGTGCTCAGCGAAACGATCTCCCAGTCTGTGTCCAGTCTCGCCAATGTAGATAAGACCATAATGGGGGGCACCAAATGGAGTAGATGACCACCCCCCCCTGCAGATTCGCAAGTGAAGTGCCAAACCAATACCACCCGTAAATTGGAGGAGCCACACCTAATATTCCACCGGGTCACCCCCCCAACCAGATGGGATTAGCATCGAGTTCTCGAGTTTCCATTAGGCCACTCTCCCGTCACTCTCTGCCTCCTTTCCTCCAGCTCTCCGTCCCTTTCCCTCTCCATTCAGAGAACTATGCTCTCCCCCTATTACTTTACAGCTTTTGTTTATCTCTTGCGCCCTCCAACCCATATTGGTCATATGCACCTATGACGTCTTTCCTGTGAACCTGTGGACCTCCCCCACCATTTTATTCAGACGCCTGCCTACGTTTTGCTCATACCTTGATGAAGGGCTTAGGCCCGAAATGTTGCTTATGTATCTTGAACTTTGCTACACAAAGAACACTGCACAACCTAATATTTCTCCAGCAGGATTGTGCAATCTACAATCACAGTGTCTGCAGATATTCTTGTTTAACAACTTTCTTTAAGAGACCCAAATGATGATCCAAAACCATACATTAAGTGTTTAGTATGAACTCTCCTAGAACTGAGCAGTAGACAGAAGAATGGGGGGGGGGTGGGGGGGGAGGTCAAAGGATCATTAACGAAGATCTGAGACAGTACATCTGACATCTTCAAAAACAAGAACCAGATGTTCTGATTTCTTCACAGTCAGATTGCAATAAGGCTTTGGAAAGAATCAGAAATATAAAAAAGAGTTATGTATCAGGTTTGTATCGTGTTTTGTTGGAAAGTGAAAGTAAAATAGATTGGGATAAAGATAAAATGAAATGGGAAAAAGATTTAAGTTTAACAATAACTGAAGAAGATTGGTCTGAAATCTGCTGTAATAGTGTTCGAAAATTGATTAATGCTAGATTGGCGATAATTAATTATAGTTTTATACATCAATTATATTTAACACCCGAAAAATTTAAAACAATTTGGTTTTAGTAAGTCAGATATTTGTTTTCGTTGTGATCAGGTTTCTGGTACTTTTTTACATGCTGTTTGGTTGTGTGATCGGAAAGGTATTCAATCTGTATTTAATAATCTACATAATCTTCATATTGTATTAGACCCTGATATATTTTTATTAGGGAATATGCAACCGCTGATTGATTTAGAATTAGAGAATTACCAGATCTATTTTATTTACTTAGCGCTGGCAGTGGCCAAGAAATGTACAGCGATTACTTGGAAGAATAGAAATGTATTGTCTTTAATTAGGTGGCCACCGTGACAGAGGTGCACCAAAGAAAAGCTACAAGGACTGCCTAAAGAAATCTCTTGGTGCCTGCCACATTGACCACCGCCAGTGGGCTGATATCGCCTCAAACCGTGCATCTTGGTGCCTCACAGTTTGGCGGGCAGCAACCTCCTTTGAAGAAGACCGCAGAGCCCACCTCACTGACAAAAGGCAAAGGAGGAAAAACCCAACACCCAACCCCAACCAACTAATTTTCCCCTGCAGCCGCTGCAACCGTGTCTGCCTGTCCCGCATCAGACTTGTCAGCCACAAACGAGCCTGCAGCTGACGTGGACATTTACCCCTTCCACAAATCTTCGTCTGCGAAGCCAAGCCAAAGAAAAAGAATTCAAAGATGAAGTTTTGTTTGGTTATGGAAAGAATATCTTTTTCTATACAAGATAAGATGTCTTTTTATGAGTTAAAGTTGACTCCATTTATTGATTAGATACAATTTAAATAAGTTTGAATTAATCATTTTTTTTTCTTTAAAAAAACTTTTTTTTATTATATATTTTTTCTTTTTTTTTAGTTGTTTTATTATTTGTTGTTTTTTTACATTTAAGTTCTTTTTGTTTTTGTTATTTCATATATATTCTTATATAATAAAAAATTTTTGGATGAATAATTAATACTTAATTAATATTTTTTTATATCTATATCGATCTTTTTTTAAGATATTTTTTTTTATTATACTAATAGTATTAATTCTTCACTCTTTATCGTGGGGGTGGGGAGGGGGGGTTTATGGGTTACAATAGGTTTTTTTAGTCTTAGTTTTTAGTTGTTAGGGGGAGATGCCGAGATTGGTATTGTATTAACTATGTTACTTTGTACTTGTATTACTTTATTGTGTATTATTTTCTGTACGTGAATTACTTACTTTCTTCATATGTTAAAATTAATAAATAAAGTTTCGAAAAAAAAAAAAGAAATATAACTAATGGCATCATTGGCAACTTGGGAATTCTCCTTCTTGAAGGAGATGGAGACTATTCATTAGGTTTTTGATTTGTCAGTGACGTACATCAGAGTAAAATTTGATAATCCCCTCCGTTCTTGTCAGAGTGATTACTTCATCAAATTCTTCAAGAAAAGATGCTCTATCAATGATCACGCAAAGCCACCTAATAGTTTTACTTTTAAAGATTTGCAACATGACTGTGCAGAATAATATATTTTACCATTAAATTATCAATCGCAAGTCTTGTAGAATTACCATCAAAGCCAAATCTCCTGTAGTCAAGCACTGATATTCTCTGGTTGGAATGACACACCCTGTCAAATTGCAACGTTACAGCTTTTGAAATGGGATATATATGCAATATCTTTCACTACTCATTTTAAAGAAACCAATCGGAGCTCTGCAGTCTGTTGCATACCTGAATGGTTTTAGAACATTTAAACTGTTACGGGACATGTTAGAACAGTTATGGGTAAAATTACAACAAAGTATTTCAGATACACATACATCGCCTTTTATCCAAAACCCTTGGGACCAAACACTTTTCGGAATTTGGAATTTTTTAGATAATAGAGTAATAGTAACGGCGGAACATTAAGTAATTGCACTGATTTCAGTTCGCGCAAAACAAAGATACGCTCCAACTAGAAAGGACTCTGGATGGGAGAGGTGGGCTGGACGGGGAGTCTTGAACAACTCTCCACAGCTTGGCCAATCTGCCCCGGCTTGAAACTGTGGCAAGACCCGAACTGGTGGCTCCTTTTGAGACATGTTTACCACAGCTCCACATGCTGAAACTGTTTAAATGGATAACAGTCACGTGAACGTCGATCGTTCTGAGTGGAGAGCACTTTCAAATCACGTTTGAGAATCAAGCAGGCACCATAGTGTCAAGCTGTCAGTGATGCCTTGTTTTGGCGGTGGGGCTTCTGCCGCTGCTTGGTCTTTCAGGTGTGCCGATCCTTCTGCCACCATGCCGTACTGGATGCAAATGGAAAATATCACTTCAGGTGGAAGCACAACAATGCAAGCATCATCTTCGAGACGGAAATGGAAATGAAGGGCTATGTTTGACTAGGAATCTCCCCAATGGGATCCATGGCTGAGTCCAACATTGCTATTAGAGGAGTTTTAAATAGACACCCTTATCTCAAGGTAAGGGCGGACAGGTGCAGACACGATCGCATGGCGGAAACGGTGCATTAGTTTAAAGACTTCTTCTAGTGTCACCTGTGGCAGACTGCCATTAATTGAATAAACTGCCATAATCTCATGCTCACTGATAAATGCACATTGTTCCATGCCATCACATGGCGTTGGACAGGGGTGGGTCACATTGTGTCATGCTTGGCGCCAAATGTTTAGTTTTCGGAGGTTTTGGTTTTCAGAATTTTGGGTAAGAGATTATGTACCTGTACTAAAGAAACCAATCGGAGCTCTGCAGTCTGTTGCATACCTGAATGGTTTTACAACATTTAAACTGTTACGGGACATGTTAGAACAGTTATGGGTAAAATATGTCTTTAAACAAGATAGAGTGTGTGGATTTAGTGTAGGTTACACTTCACAAACAGAGTAACACTTCACAAAATACATCTCATTTAAAATGCAAGGGGCTCTGGTTGACTTTGCAGAAGCAATGAAGAATGCTGATCTATTGTAAATGGGCAATAAGGTCCAGGCTCAGAGATACTGATAGGATCTTTCAAAGATTGGGTTTGGAGCCCTGTAAGAAATCATATGGTTTTTACAAGCAGAGGGAGGAAAAACAGAGAGAAGATTTTGTCTTTTGGAGAGACAGAAAGAAGTCATTTCTCCAGTGGCAGTTGAGGTTGCAAAATGGCAAGCTGGCAGCTTGTTGAAAACCCCCATTTTGAAGATGGGTTGTGAGTTGTGAGTTCAGCCTGTTCAAAGCCCTTGTAGTCCTTACACGAGGAAATGGCTGGCTAGAGTGTTTCTCCTGAAGTAAGGGTAACAAGAGGAACTCTGAGGTAACCTGGAAGAAGAGTTTATTATTTGGAAAACCCATGGTGGGGAAAGTTTCTTCAGTAAGACACTGAAGTGACCCCTCTGAAAACTTCTGAGGAAGTAGAGGCACCGACGTGATTTCTTCATGATGTCATTAGTGCATTGGGTCCAGGAAAGATCCTCTGAGATGTTGACTCCGAAAAATTTAATTTTGCTTATCCTCTCCATCTATGATTCCCCAATGATCACTGGATTGTACACCTCTGGCTTTCCTTTCCTGAAGTCAACAATCAGCTCCTTAGTTTTGGTGACATTGAGTACAAGGTTGTTGTTAGTACACCATTAAGCCAAGTTTTCAATCTCCATCCTGTATGCTGACTGATCCCTTTCCTTTATACAATCCACTACCGTGGTATCATCGGTAAATTTGTAGATGGTATTATTGTCGTACCAAGCTACACAGTCATAAGTGTAAAGTGAGTAGAGCAGGGGGCTTAGAAAACAGTCCACGAGAAGACAAGATTTGTTGAAACTATTCTGACGATTATTCTAAGACTGAGAGTATACGAATGGATAAGGCATTTGGTTTGTTTCAGCTTGAGGGTGAATGCTAACATACATTTTTACCGTATAGGGCTAATGTAAATATAGAAAATGCAAGTCTTGAGATAGAGGTAGATACAGGAGCTTCCCGGTTGACCCTATCTGACTTGGTCTACTATGTGAAATTGTGGGAGTTTCCATTAGAGCAGTGGTTCTCAACCTTTATCCTTCCTCCCACATACCACTTTAAGTAATCCCTACACCATCGGTGCTCTGTGATTAGTAAGGGGTTGCTTAAGGTGGTATGTGAGTAGGAATGGAAGGTTGAGAATCACTGCTCTAGACCCAATTGTTACTGAAATATTTTGCTTGAGAAAATTGGTCATTGGCCCATTGCCTTTGGAGTTATGAAACCATGCACAAGTGGGTACGATTAAGGCAGTGGTTTCCAAACTTTGTCTTTCCACCCACATACCACCTTAAACAATATCTTACTAATCACAGAGTACCTATGGCATAGGGAAAGAAAAAGGTTAAGAACCACTGTATTAGAGGAAACAAATATCATCCTTGGGAGCTACTGTGGGGAGGTAGTACCACTCCTTGGTAAAGATAACTGTCCCAGTGTGGTATGAACATTGTGAAACAATAATGCTGGAAAATTTGATTGTGAAAGGAAATTGTCCAGGTCTCTTTGATAGACTCTGGCTTACCAAAATCACATTGAATTGGGAGAACATTTTACTGGTTAGGAATTGGGGTAATGAGACCAAATCTTGGCCAAAGCCAACACCTAAATCACACCATAAACCAGTTGCCACATCTTCTGCCCAGTCAGAGTTAGACTCAGTTCTAAGGCAGCACAACAAATTGCTTGGGAATGAAGGATCAGACATTAAAGGGTTTACTGCTTAAATTAAAAGCAAGCCAGGTGCAAAACCAACATCTCAGAAAGTGCAACCCATGCCCTATTCACTGGTGGAAACTGTAAATAAGGAATAGGAGAAGCTCATAAATGATGACATACTCACCCCTGTCGCACATTGTGAATGGGCCTCACCCACTGCTCACATTCCCAAGTCCCAAGGGAATATTCGTGTGTGCGGGAACTACAAGGGCATGAATGAGGTCATTGAGGATGATGGCTACAAGCTGCCCGATGCGCAAGATTTGTTCACGAAATACGCACAAGATGGTACTATGCTAAAAGTGTATTTGGTCATTGACCTAGTTGGTGATTTTAAAGAGCTCTTTCTTGATGAGGACTCAGCTGAACTCCTTGAGCTCAACACTCACAAAGGCTTGCTTGCACCTAAACACTTGTGCTTTGGAATGTGCGACTCAGTCATGAGAAGTGCCAATTTCTGAAGCTGACTATAATGTACCTTGGACACTTTCTCTCTGCCGATGCCATTAAGCCATTGCAGGGCAAAGTAGAGGTGATCAAGAGTGCTTGAAGACCAGAGCATGGCTCTGCTCAAAGTCAAAGTCGATGTCAGCAATTTTTACTTGTAGTAGGCAGCCATTCAAAGTGGCTGGAAGCATTTCCATTGAGTAGCATCACATCAGCTGCTCCTATCACTGCACTGTAATCCCTATTTGCCTGCTTTATGTTGTCCTTACAGGTAGTAAGTGATAATGGTCCGAAGTTTACACCTGAGGAGATTACATCATTCCTCAAGTGTAATGGCATCAAGTACACCCTTTGCCCGCCATATCACCCAGCCAACAATGGTTTAGCCAAAAGGCACATTCAGACTTTCAAGTAGCTGCTTGAAAAATCTGACAAGAAGCTACCCATCCAACGTAAGGTACAAACGTGTTGTTTTATTGCAGGAATACACTGCATACAACCACCAGAAAAACTCCAGAGGAGTTATTGCTCAAACACACTTTGTGAACTCAACTTTCTTTAGTGAAGCCCAGTCTCAAATGGAAAGTAGAGGAGAAACATATTACAACTAAAGATCAAAGAGAGAGAGTGCATCCCAAAATGTGATCAACTGATCAGAAACATGGGGGGAAGGAAGGAAAGATGGCTACTGGGACTATAGTGTCGATAAAGGGGCCGCTCACATATTTGGTTAGAGTATTATTTCAAGCCCAGAGGACCCCAAAACCCAGCACCAATAGATATTCAACAAGACAAATGATTACTTAAACAAAAGTTGCTTTTAATTATCTTTAAACATGAAAACAGAATCACACTTTAACTTAACCTAACTAACCTAACTTAATCCCCTTTTAATTCTAAGCACACATGTATGTAATGTGTGTGTAAGTTCAAAAAAGTTATTTGGTTCACAGTCCAATCTCACTTCTCATTCCTCCGAGTTCACTGGTTGCAGGCAATTCTTATACTGTGCACAGAATTTAACATTTATAAAGTTCACCAGGCTTTGGTGCTTGAAAGGTAAATGGTTACCACTCAGGAAGGTTCTTGTTGGTTTTCAGAGAGAGATTTGCTGTTCCAGGACATCCACATCCATCAGTTACTCCTGTGCCTTATTGACGAAACTTGCCCCTTCAGGGTTCTCCAGAAGATAGCTTCTTTCTTTCAGGTCACCACAGAGTTCCTTTTTGTTTCCCTTATTCCAAGTGAAACATTAGACAGCCAGTCCTCTCCTCTTGCATGAACCACAAGGGCTTTGACTAAGCCATCTTCCAAATGGGACTTTCCACAAGCTGGCCATCTTGTTCTGTTCCAGTCCCAGCTGCTTCTGCTGGCTGTTACACTGTAGAAGTTCTGTGTGTGTGTGTGTGTGTGTGTGTGTGTGTGTGTGTGTGTGTGTGTGTGTGTGTGTGTGTGTGTGTGTGTGTGTGTGTGTGTGTGTGTGTGCATGTCTCTCTCTCTCTCTCTCTCTCTCTCTCTCACTCACTCACTGAGAGAAAACCTGTTTGACTCTCTCTGTTTGCAAAACCACATGACCCTTTTAGAACAACAAGTTCTCTTCCAGACAATCTGTGGCTCCACCAAGATCTTTCATCTGTTGCCTTTTGTAAACAATCCATTAGTGAAGTCTCTGGAGCACTCTTCAATTGATTTGGAATTGAAACAGCATAAACTAAATCTTTGATAGAGTTAAAAGGATAAGGTACGATATCTATTGTGTGCACTTGTACCAAGTTGAAAAATGTGATCACATGTTTCTTTAAAGATGCATGACTTAAGAGTTATAGACGTCATGATCTAGGAGGAAGGAATGTAGTATCCTACAAGTCAGCATCCATGCTGATATATTCTAAGTACCTCATGACTATGCAATTATGCTAAGTCATTAACCTCATTATTTTATGTCAATGATCTGTTGCATAATTAGTACCTGAGGAATGTTCACTATAATCAGTGGAAATGTAAGCTCTGAACAGCTATGACTGAACCGCCTTGGAATGTGACTTGACCATTGCTTGGTCCATGCGCTATGTGAATAAACCATCTGAGTTTTAGATCTCATTCCATCAAGTCATGGTTGCCTTGTCTCTGTTCTTTTGAATGTGTATGTTAACTACTGGAACTTCAAACTATATTCATAGTTTCTCCAGTGCACAAAAGTTCTGACCATAATCAGCATTACTTTGTATTTGAGGAGCTCAGCAGGAACAGAGTATATTTGTGCTCAGACCACAAAATGTTCATCAAAGATTTGAGAACTGAAACCTAGGATGACACACATGTGAATCTGGCACATTAAGCATTCACAGGCAAGTGCAAGAGATGCCAAGGCACCAGAGATATAGGAGAGCAGAGGTGATTGGAGATAAGAGAGAAGAAGGAGGAAGATTGAGGTATGGAGGAAGAGAAACAAGAGAACCTTCCTATGGTATCCAAACCAATACTTTTGCTTCAATCTTCATTGATGAAGCATTGATAAAGCAGATTACTCTGATCATCACTTTTCACAAATTATCTGCCGTCGTTCTGATAACTATATCCAGCATTATTAAAATAAAGTACTTCGCTGTCTGTCAAAACACAGTTGGACATACTGAAAGGGATGAGAAATGTCTGATGCACCATCAATCACTCAGGAGACTATTGTGGAGAAATTCACTTGAGAACACAGTATATCCTTATTGTTTGGCTGCCCTGCACTGACTGGCAGGAGGGTGTGGAACAGCCACCTTTATACAGGAGCCGGTGGGGAGGGGCCACACTGGAACAACCATCCAATAGGCCTGCTTGACCATAGAATTATTACTTTGCAGTGGTTTACCACAATGTCCGTTATAAATGTAAGCTTTTTATGAACCAAAAAAAATGAACAAAGCTAATTGGCTCGTTTATTTTGAACAGAAGCCCAAACTATTTAGCATAATTATCTGACTTCCAAAGCTTGTAGAAGTAAAACATAATAATCGCAGCACTATGTCAAAGAAGTTTGAAGGACAAATTGTAAATCCTATAGAGTGATAAGGTAATGCTACATACCCCTGGCTGGGTTACAAAGCCAAACAATGTAGTTGATTTTTTAAAGAAGTGACCCTCCAGCATTTCATTTTTGATGTTTTTTTTTGGTTCTTGAGTGATCTTGTGACATTCACATTGGCTCTTACTGAATTCTGTCAGGACATTAGTCAATGTGGAAGGGAATGTTGTAGCCAAGTCAAGCAGCCACACAAAATTTAGCTCCCTACTCACCCATCCCATTTACACTTTTGAGCTCCCCCTTTTCTCCCACCCCCAAGCCCTCTAACTCCCTCATTTTCACCCAAATCCCCTCTGAGCTCTCCATATCTTCCCACCCCCCCCCCAGCCTTCTGACCCCCTCATTGCCTCCCAATCTCCCCTCTGAGCTTTCCTTTTCCCACCCACTAGCTCTCAGACCCTCCCATCTCCCACAAATCCTGTCACTTCCTACATTCTACCTCACCCCTCTGACCTCCCCTACTGGACACCTCCACCCTCTGACCTCCCCTACACCCCATCTCCCCCTTTGTTTTCCCCAACCCTCCCATTTCCCCCACCACCCCAATCCTCCCACCCTTTCCATTCAGAGACCTACCCTTTCCCCCATCACTTCTCAGCTTTTTTCTCATGCCCTCTCACTCCTATCCAAATATGGTCTCTTGCCTGTGGCCTTGTGCTCCACTCCTGCCCCTCCCCTACCATTTTATTGAGGCTTCTAATGAATGGCTCAGGCCTGAAATGTCGGTTATGCTACATAAAGAATGCTGCATGACTTGTTGAATTTCTCCAGCAATTTTGTGATTTGCAGATCTTGTGTTCAGCATATTTAGCTGTTGGGCAAGTGGGAGAAACCATCCAAGTTCCTCAGTGTAGTTTAAAACAGTTCCCTAAATGCCCAGTTTATTTAGCCACCTGTGAATCTAATGGGAACTTCCACTGACACTGACACAAAACCTTGAATTTCAAAGGAATTTTAAAAAATTATAAATGTTTATCAAGTTGCGTGACAGAGAAATGCAAAGCATGCCTGGAATAGCAGTTCAGGCAGAAAGATGGTGTTAATTATAGACAGAAAAGAAAGAATCACTGGAACAAACTATGCCCTACATCAGACTTGGTTTAATCAAGGTGAGGGTGAATTTTCAAGCGACTGCAATGGCATTAAAGCAACATGGATTTAATGCACATTACAAAAATGTGTACATCAAAATGGAAATTAAATGGTATGCACACGTGCTTTCTTTACAGCAAAACTTATTCCTGGTTGGAAATAGAAATACTTTCTCGTCTTCTTCTCTGCATTCCAGTCATTATTGAGCAAGGTATTTTCTTGGCAAAAAAAAAGTTTTAAGATTTATGACATTTTATAAATGCATATAGAGAAAAAAATGTAAATCAAAGGACTTCATTGTTGTTTTCTGACGTATTAAGTGAACCAAAACTTTGCAGCTGAATTCGAACATTACATTCATGGGATTACTCAGTTTTAATCCAGTTGCAATGTTCAACCAGAACTAAAATCATACAAAGGCTCTGCATTATTTGAAGTAAGGCTGGGATGCACCACAGCACGCAAGAACTGTGGTTATCTCTGATGACAGATGAAGCTGGATCTTGCTTTGTCTGATGAGCTCATATTAGTGTCAACATTATTTATTTTATTTTCAAAAAGTTATGGCCATCTTGCAATACATTTAGTTATGTTTAACAGTCACAAATAATGTGCTGCATGTTGCACAGTTTATTTTTTCAAGTTCCTGATTTTTGTTATTATACAGTCAATTAGAACAATTTCTTTCTGTCTTTCAGGATATAAAATCTATTATTATTTCAAACATTGTGCTACATTTATCTTCATTGAAGTAAATCAATGACTTATTTCCAGTTGAATATTTTGAAGATGAAGCTTTTTAAAAATAATTTCTCCTTTTGAAGAATTGCAGTGGTTTTACTACTCAAAACCAATATTTCTGAATTGAGTTGAATTTTCCTTCTTGTTCTTAATGTACAGAATTTTATTGATAAAAACATATAAACTTCTTGAAGCTAATCAAGAATTTAAAGTTCATCTGATTTCTGTTTAAGCCACTGATATGATCATATTACATCAGGTTTTGGACGTTCTGAGTATATCCAATATTTTCTCTCTTTAAATTGGACTAAATGCAAAGAATTTACAAATGAAGAAAATTATATTGAACCATTTGATATCTAACATTTACTGAATTCATAACACTTTCATAACATAATTTTGAGTAAATCTCTTGAATTTGTATATTGAAATCTTTCTCCCATTGGATTTTTGATGTATATAAATCTATTTTTCTTTGCAGTCTCTGTAATTTTATATACATATTAGTAATACATTTCTTAACAGCAAATGTATTTGTTATTATATCTTCAAATCAACTTTGTTTAGGGAGTTTCAAATCTGCTCCCAGTCTTTTTTTCAAATACATATGCAAAATTTTTATTATTATGTATATTGTATTTATCCTTAAATTGATCAAAAGTTAAGAAAAAAGATCCTAAGAAACTATCTTGTATTCTCTATATAACCTTTACTAAACCAATTATCAAATAAAGAATTATTCTAAGTAAAAGGAAGAATTTGATTTTGTTTTAACAACATTTTTGGCAATTGATAATTTTTAATTCCTCTCTCAATATCAATTCTACTCTATATGTTTAAAATATTTTTCAATACAGAAAAATCTTTAGTTCCTTTAAACGACTCACTATTTCATTTATACAAAATTAACTCTGGAATAGTTTCACTCATTTTATTCATTTCTATTTGAATCCAAGCTAGTTTTTCATCCCGTTCATAGCAGGAGGACAAAAACATCAATTGAGCTGCTTTAAAATAATTCTTAAAATTTGGTCGTCTTAGTCCACCCGATCAAATTTCCACATTAATTTTTCAAAACCAATTCTTGACGTCTTAGAAATTTCCAAAGAGATTCACGTATTATTTTATTCAAGTTTTGAAAGAAAAAATCTGGTCCTTGAATGGGAAATGATTGAAATAAATATTGTGTTGTTCATCAATTGTATTATTACTCCATATTCCTAATTATTCAAATAAATGTTTTTGATGTGCGAAAGAAATAAGGACTTTTTTGCATTCAGTGTGGTCTTGTGAAAAAATGGAAGGGTTTTGGAATGAACTGAGTTTATTATTTGTGCAAATTATGAAGATAAAGATACTAAGGATCCAATAATATTTTTACTTGGAGATATTTATGAAAAGGATATAAAATTGAAATTGGACTAATACCAAGAAAAACTTTTTTAAGTTTTGCAACAGCAACTGCAAAGAAATGTATAGTGATATTATGGAAAGATGATGGAGAAGTGTTATTAAGTAGATGGTATAATGAGATGTGAAATTGTTAACCTTTGGAAAAAAATATAGTTTAAGGAATCGAGTTGAATATTTTACAGTATTTAGAAACCATATATGGATTTTATGGATAATTTTCCATCCACCTATCTTATCCACTGCTCTTAATTAGTGATTTTTAATAACAATTAATGATTGTTTATGCTAATATTATTGTATATTAAATGGTAGGTGTTTCTTTCCTTTTCTTACTTTTGGGTGGGAGGGGGGTTGGGGAGAAAAATATAAAAATATAAAAGGTTTTTTTTGTATCATTAGCTATGAATATTTGATTAATGTTTTATTCATTTTTTCCAGTAATAATGCAAACAATTAAATAAAATTTAAAAATAGAGTTTACAAATGAAAAATACTGAGGAAAATGGTAAAGTAAACAAAAGAAAGTAGCCCTGGTTATTTTAATTCTTCAGTACAAACTGCCTGGCTGAATCATTCTTGACTCAATTTACAATGGCAATTAACCTACCAATACTTTACTGGCATCATTCTTTGGTATATGGGAAGAAACCAGAGCACCTGGGAGAAACTCATGAGGACACGGAGAAAATGCAAAATTCCAACACACAATTTCTGAGCTCAGAATCAAACCGAGGTCACTGGAGGTGTACTAACTGATGCAATCCCTATTCAAATAAATTGAGTTGTGCTAGATGCAGCACACACCGCCATTGTATAGCTGAGGTATTGGTACCTGACTTCCAGTGAGTTACTAACTTCCGCACTCCAGTGTGCAAAGATGCAAGTCCAGAATGCATCAACACTTTGCAGCTAGCCCATAGAAAAAAAAAAATCGACAGCAATCAGGTCCCATTATTCATTTCTTTAGCAAAAAAGGCTCTCCTTAACAGTCCGTTCTCATGTATCAGTGCTGAACTATCACACAAAATGAATCATTAAACCAAAGTCCTGTCTTCTCTCTCAGAAAGGCACAAGTAATTGCAATAACCTCTTTAAATGCAATGATGTTTTCCTGATCAATCTTTATCCTTCGAGCAGCATTGCTAAAATAAATCATCCAGTTATTCTCTAATTGATTTGCTTGTTGGATCATGCTGTGCTGTAATTAGCTTCCTCCAAGACTGTCCTTTGAAAGTCGTTTCAGTGGCAGCAAAATGGTTTAAAAAAAATCATGACAGATTCTTTCTTTTAATGCATTGGGATCAATTAGATGCGGTCTCCAAAGAAGGAATCCATGATTCACAAGTCACGTTACCTTCAAATATCAAAGCAAGTATTGGATGAAAGGATTTTTCCAAACGTTTCATTTTAGGAAGAAAAGTCAAGATAAAATTTCAGTTGAAGGAATAATTAACTTCTTTCTTATCTGGTGATGTAAATATTTTATATTTACATTTAACCAACAGCTTGATATAATTGTAAAATCTAGAAAGAGGAATACCATTGACAATTATTTTTGAGCAGAGCCAATCTTCAGAACTGGTGCTAAAATGTTTAACTTATGGTGACTTCAGAACAAGGGGACATGATGCTCTATGCAATTAACTCTGCAATTTGCAGACAATTTGTACATCTGAGCATGCTCAAAGGCCAAGGTCCATGCCATCAACACCTTGGTTACAAGAGGATGCAAGAGGTTTGGACCTTAGAGTCAACATCTGCAAAGAATAAAAGATTCTTCAATAACCTGGTGCTGCTGTATCAGTAACATGGATTTATGCCTCTTACAACCTGTTTGGGATTGGAACCTTTGCTGCTGACTGCTGGTTGTGAACTACAGTCCGTGTTAGGGATGGGAGTGGACATATTTCTTTTGCATTTTTCAATGCAATTTCCATTAAATTTACAATTGCGCAAGCTAATTCAAACATAATACCCTGTGTATGTAACAACTTGAAGCAAATCCACTTTCCATTCAGGCCACACGTTGAATAGGTTAAGAATTTACCAAAGCTGTAGTACCTTAATATATCCTTTACTGGAAGAAGATGACTATTTCTCTAGTTACTTCATGAATTTTTTCATGCTTAACTTGTACTTGACTATTTCAAATAACTATTGATTGAAATAATCTTTCAATTTCTGCATACTTTCTGTAAGTGCAGCAGATGTTGTTTTGCATGAGGCCACCAGCTGCCTTAGAGTCAGCCTCCATTACCAAAATAACCTTTTTTACATTGTCTGAGGGCAGTGTTCAAAATTTACATTATTGTTTGCCATGAAACCATTTCCATCCTCTCCATGTGATGGTATGTTTCCTGGCTTATGAACTTCTGGGGTATCAATTAATCCCAATTGCCTTTAATTCTGCTTCCAGCTGAAGCTGTTGCTCTCAAGACTTTGCTGCATTGTGATTACTTGTTTGTTTATTACTCTGACTTCATGACTTTGCCCTAACACCTTGGAAAGCCTCTTAATTTCTCCCAATCCCATCACCCTTATCCCATTGATCAATTCTGAAGACCTACGTATTTGACTGAATCATAGGCCAAATATTCTAATAACCCATGGCTGGGTATGTGCATTTTTGCTTGCATTGGATACCCTGTCAGTATGTCATAGTTCAACTATGACCTCAGTAGACAGTTCCACTATGACCTCAGTAGACAGTGCTCGCGATTGAGTTTGGAACTTTGGTTGAACTGACGGCAAGATCACAAAATCATCTACTGGAATGTGTTGTGTGGTAGAGCTGGATCACAATATTGGAGTAGCTCAGTGGCATGGAGTTCTTTATTGCAAACAAACACCAGCTAATCACACTCCATGGTGTAATTGGATCGTTGATTATGGATCATGGATTTCCTCACCTCCAGACCCACAATCAGTGAAGATTGGTAAGAACATCTCCTCCACAATCTCCATCAGTACCGGAGCACCACAGGGCTGTGTTTTTAGCCTCCTGTTCGACTCACTTTATACCTATGACTGTGTAGCTCGGTAGGACAACAACACCATCTACAAACTTGCTGATGATACCACGGTCGTGGGTTGTATAAAGGAAGGGCATGAGTCAGCCTACAGGATGGAAAACTTGGCTGAATGGTGCACCAACAACAACCCTGCACTCAATGCCACCAAAGTTAAGGAGTTGACTGTTGACTTCAGGAAAGGAAAGCCAGAGGTGTACAATCCAGTGATCATTGAGGGATCAGAGGAGAGAGGGTTAGCATATTTAAGTTCTTGGAAGTCACTATCTTGCAGGATCTTTCCTGGGCCCAACACATCAATGGCACCATGAAGAAATCACATCAGTGTCTCTACTTCCTCAGGAGTTTGCAGAGGTTTGGTGTGACATCAGAAACCCTGGCAAATTTCTACAGAAGTGTGGTGGAAGTGCATCAAAGTCTGGAATGGGGACACCAATACCCCTGAGTGCAAAGACCTGAAAAAGGTAGTGGACACAGCCCAGGAATCACAGGCAAAACCCTCCCCACTATTGAGTACATCTACAAGGATTGCTACCATCGGAGAGTAGCAGCAATTATCAAATACCCACACCATCCAGCACATGCTCTGTTCTCACTGCTACCATCAGGAAAGAGGTAGAGACACCACAAGACTCACAACACTAGATTCAGAAACAGCTGCTACCCCTCCACCATCAGGCTCCTCAACAACAAACTAAATCAGAGACTCATTTAAGGATGCTTACTTGTGCACTTTAATGATATATTTTTTGTTCTCTCTGTATTGTACAGTCAGTTTGTTTGCATCCATTATCTGTTTAGAGTTCTTTGTTTATTTACTTGTTTACTCTGTGTAGTTTTTTTTGCACTACCAATTAGTGGTAATTCTGCAAAAAAAGGAATTTCAAGCTTTTATGTGATGTCATGTAGGTACTCCGACAATAAATCTGATCTAAATATGCCCACACATTCACTTCCTTGTTACATCACATATACGACTCCACTACACATCAATAACTCTTCAGTGCAGAGTAGAGTCCACAAAGTTCCTTAGAGTCCATTGTAGTGACCTATCCTGAACACATCACTTATCAGGAAGGCACAACAGTGACTACACTTCCTGAGAAGACTGAGGAGGGCAAGGTTATCAACTACCATCCTGTTAATATTCTACAGGATCTCCATCGAGAGCATCTTGGCTGGCTCCACCACAATTTGTTACAGTTACTATAGAGCATTGGATCAGAGGTCAATCTACAAGATCTACAGAGAGGATCACTGGAGATTCCCCCCCCCCACCCCACCACAACATCGACGTGATCTACCGGGATCATTGTTTAATTATTAAGGACCACTACCACTCCACACACTCCAGTTACTCCCATTGGGAAAGGGATTCAGGAGTATCAGAGCCAACAACACCAAGCTGAGGAACAACGTCTACGTGTCTAATTCACTCACCACTGCAAAAAAGTTTCAGATGATACATTGACATCTGTCTGCTAATTTATCATTTAGATAAATGTAAACAATAATTAGTATTTTTCTGATAAATTCTTGTCTCCTCATCTGTCAGAACTCTCACCTGAGGGTCTAAAAGGTATTGGGAGTCATTTGAGCTCACACCAAACTTCCATTTATAGATTCTGAAAAGGTTCTATGCATGTTTGAACTGATCGAGCAGATGTCAAGCCTCACAGTTGATGTTCAAGTCTTGTTCAGCATTTACAGATTACCCAGAATCTGAGAGAGGTCACTGGATTGCCTTCAGGCATAGGAATACTTGTGTTCCTTCCCTCCTTATCAGAGCCAGTGGTCTCTTAAGTTGCTCGTCACACTTTACCAAAGTAACAGAAGAAGGGAGTTTGAAAATTAAAAGCATTCCTTATTCACACTGCACTTAAAAATCTCTAAACACGTTTTTTTTTTTCCTTTGTGATTTTCCTGCAACTTATGACTTTTTTGTGAATTACATAATTTTATAATTAAACTAAAGAAATAGATCAGGAAAAGAAATTATTGAAATATTCAAAATTATTTATTTTTTAAAAATCCATACATGCAGAAATCAAAATGCATATAATTATGCAAGTTCCAAAATAAACAAATTAAAATTACATACATGATGATAGTCACCCCTACCCCAATTCCCAACCTTCCCTCCCTCCAAACAGTTAATATTTAAGCTATAATATAAATGTAGAAAAAGAGAGATGACATTAACACACAGGTAATAAAAAAAAATACTTCATAACAATTCAGAGGACAATCTTGCAGGTCTCGAGGCATAGAGAGGACATCGTTACAAATTAAATGTTAATATTTGGGCATAAGGGTTCCAAATTTGAAAAATCATAGCATATTTATTCCTCAAGCTATATGTATTTTTTTTTCTAAAGGAATATAACTTTAAATTTCTGCATGCCATCTTGGCAAACCTAAAGATACATCAGATTTCCTTGTGATTGCAATACATTTCTTCACCACCGCTAATGCTACTTTATTGAGAGTTTTAATTTAGATCTTGTTCCTTCAATGTTTCCCTAATAAAAATATATCCGGACTTTGCAGAAAACCAATTCCTGTAACTTGTTCCAAAAAATTTTGTAAATCTGCCCAAAAGGGCCTTACATTCAGACAAGACCAAGTTGGATGAATGTCTTCACCACACCTTGGTCCGATAAATCTGATTTCAATCTATTCAATTTCTGTGGTGTAAGATATGACTGATGTAAAAAATTGTATTGAACTAATCTATAATCTTACATTAATAGTGTTGCTCATACAATCACTACATAAATCTGCCCATACTTGCTCATCAATTACAATATTCAGATCTGTCTAGACTTATGAATTGCTCATGTGGGAGTTTCTACTTGTAATAAACAAAATATAATAGAAGTAAACTTTTTAACAATTCCTCTCCTAATAAAAAGCTCTACATTGGTACAACTAGGCAACAACATGGTTGGTCCTAACTTATCCCTCAAAGTGCTCTTAATTGAAAATAGCAAAAATGGATGTTTTGAGTTATGCCATTTTTGTTTCTCAATTGCTTAAATGAAATTAATTGACCCCTTTCACAACAATCTTCAACATTTATCATCCCCGAAGAAATCAACTATCCAAAAATTGATCGTTCTTTGAAAAAGATATGAGGATTTTGAATCAAAGGCACTTACAATCTCATTATTAATTTTATTCCAAATATTAATCAGATGCTTCAATAATGGTGTATCCTTATCACCAACCATCAATTTTCATTCCATATTCAAAATTCTTAATTTAATCATCAAATTTAGGAGGGGCATGGAGATTGGTGAATGTATGGTTCAGGGAAAATTTCACTATAAATTGAAAAATTTCTGGAATGGACTGCCCTGAGAGGTACGCTCCTTGAAGTTAACATTAAGAATAATTTGAAAAAGTTTGTGCAAATAATCTTGTCAACTATGTTTTCTGTTCTGGGATGGAATTTTAGCAGTGCAATACTTTCAGACCTACATCTCCATGTTTGCCCCAGAGCCATGTTCATTGGTTCCTCACTCACATCTATCCAAATGTCTTGTGAAAGCCCTGACTCATTCTGTTCAACCTCACTGCACTTTGACTATCTATATGGACAGACTGCCCTGACTTTGTTGAATTCCTTTCTCCTTAGTTACAGCGAGGGAATCTTTCTCTATGGCTCCTTTTCCCACATCTCCCTATTTCTAATAATTTTTCTGCTTTGCACCCTCATTCACAAATGCAATTTGCAGAAACACATCACTGAAACTCATCTTACCAACCCTCTATGCAAGAAATCAAATAAAATTTAGCACTGAACTATGTAAATAGTTGTTAGGAGAAAAGTTTGGTCAAGAGAAAGATATTTTAAAAACTTGAAGTAAGGTAAGGTAAAGAGGTAATTTTGGGTGGATTTCCAATGCTTGGAGTCTTGGATCTTAGATCCAGAAATGGACTGTATGAAGAATCACCCATCATCTGATTTTTACAGGCATAAACATATTAGAGTCTACCAAGAGAAGCTCCCATTTTAAATTTCTTGAGCTTGTTTTCTCCATAGCCCCATCCCTCCTCACCTCTCTCTGTAACTTCCAACATCCTTGCAATCATCTGTGGTCTATGAAC